>NC_142883.1:19358421-19671710 GCF_051225735.1 Oryctolagus cuniculus | reverse complement strand
TCCTACGGATGGTTCCAGGGTTGGTTTGCCAGCTTGCCATGGCTTACTACTCTACTAGTGGCACCGGCTGGCCCTGTAATTCTAACATTCCTAGCCCTGCTTCAAGGCCCGCGCATTAAAAACTGTGTTACTAGCTATGGTCCAAAGAGAATTAGCACAGTGAAGTTAGTGGCTCAGCGGAGGCTCTCTCTTGTCGGTGGTTTTAGCTTCTCCTGGACATGGAATGTCGCGAGGCAGCGACAGGCCTGGACACACAGCTGTCCTGAGGAAGCCTGTTTCCCACACGCGCGCGGAGCCCTCGGCTGTCTGCGCGGGGTAACGCCACCTCGGTGCCAGGCAGCGAGCTCCCGGGCGAGCAGAGCCCCGCACGGCCTGCCCAGCGCAGGGGCCGCCCTTTTCGTCGGTCCTCGTCCTCGGGACGCTCTCCACGCTAGTTGAAGTGTGTCAGCTGCAAACGAGCTCCAGTGAAAGGCAAGGCCCCTCCCACAGCGGCAGTCGGTGCGGCGGCCGGTCCCCCGCGGTGCGGGTCCCGCCCCAGCCGGGAGTCACGAGTACGCGGCGGAACCGCCGGCTCTCTCGGGCCCTCGCGGGAGAACCCGGGAACTCCGTGCGGAGGCCTCGCAGCCCACAAGGCCGAGCCACGTGGCCATGTTTCCGCGGAGCGGCGCGCGGTCCCTGGGGCGGGGCGGGGCGGGTGCATGCAGATGAGGACGGCGGGGGCGTGACATGCAGATGAGTGCGGCCGCGGCGGTGGGGCGGGGGAGGAGAAAGGAGGAGGGGGGAGAGGGGCCGGTCCCGAGCGCGGGCGAGGAATCGCCCGCGTGGACGATGAGGGCGATAGGGCGGCGTGGCCTGCGGGGCGCGCGCGGGCCCGAGGAGCGGCGGGGGCGGGGCGGGGCGGGGCGGGAGTCACCGCGCGTGAAAGGTGCGCGGCGGGGGCGGGCGGCGGCGCGCGCGCAGGGGCCCGGCATCGCTTCTCGGCCTTTTGGCTAAGATCAAGTGTAGTATCTGTTCTTATCAGTTTAATATCTGATACGTCCTCTATCCGAGGACAATATATTAAATGGATTTTTGGAGCCGGGAGTTGGAATAGGAGCTTGCTCCATCCACTCCGCGCATCGACCCGGTATTGCAGTACCTCCGGGCACGGTGCACCCCCTCGGGGGAAATAATGAGTTGACTAAAAACAGAACAATCAGTGCTTAAGGAACTCTTCGTTTTTTCTCGCTACTTCGCGACCCATGGGAATAAAAGGTCTTGCTTCTACACATACGGGAAAAATAGAGCTTCACAATCTTGTTTCCGGCCGTGACTGGAGCACAATCTTAGTCCACAAAGAACTCTAGAAATCCATGTTGAGAAGGGGATTTCATTGCACTTTAGGCTGCATCTCCCAGTGAAGGTAAACAGAGCGTGAATTCCAGCTGTGATGTTTGGCTATTGAGCAGCACTAGGAGGAGTTCTAGATCAAGAGTAGAGAGGGGGACAAGTCCGAGAAGTTGCGTTCGGTTCGGTTCGGTTGGTTTTTTTAAGTCAACTATTTTAGGGACAGGATGTGCCTATTTAAGCCCAGAGGTGAGGCCTGCACTTAAGACGCCTGCATCAGGGCCAATGTCGCGCACAGCAGTGTTAAGCTGCCACTGCTGCATGCCATATCGGATTCAGTCCACACCGCCCCAGCTCCCTTGTAAAGTGCTGTGACAAGTTGGGTCCACAGATGGCCCAAGTCCTTGGGACTCTGCCAGCCATGGATGAAGCGCCTGACTCCTGGCTTCAACCTAGCCAGACTGAACCAGCAGATGGAGCACCTCTCTTCTTTCAGATAAATGTTTATGAGATAAGCAAATGCCTGTATCCCATGTCAGAGTGCCTGGGTACAATACCCCAGCTCTGGCTCCTGATTCGAGCTTCCTGCTGGTGCAAGACCCCGGGAGGCAGCAGGTGATGCCTCAAAGTAGTTGGGGCCCGGCCGTCTTTGTGGGAGACCAAGATGACCCTCCCAGCTCCACTCCAGCCCAGCACGGCTACTGGCCATTGCAGGCATCTGGGGAGTGACTCAGCTGCGGTTGAAGCCATCACCTGCAGAGCCAGCCTCCCACATGGGTGCGGTTCCTGAACCAGCAGATGGAAGCAAAAGCGCCTGCTCTCGCTCTCTCCAGCCTACCCGCTCTGTGTGTGCCCACTCCCACTTCTGTCTGCCGGCCAGAAGGGAACAAAGGAAGGGAGGAAGGAAGAAAAACGAAAAGAAAGAGCATTTGGAAGAACAAGGGGAAAAGTGTTATCTCACCAAAAAGCTTCCTTTTCCTTTTCCTTTTCCTATTCTGAAGTACAAAAGCAAACTGCTGGTTGGGAGACCTTTAATGAAGTCTTGCATCCACTGCAAAAGGAAAAAGAGAGAGAGAGAGAACCAATGATTCTGTGAGGAATCAGCGTGCTAGAAAAAACAAACAGTGCTTGCAGGTGCATTCCAGAAACTGGAAAGCCAGCTACGATTGTCCTCTCTGGTCAGCAGGACTGGGGCTCTAAGTGTATGGTAGCAAACAAAAGGGCAGGATAAGCACAGGCTCCAGACTGACTGGGCTGTGTCCTGATGGATGACACACGAACATCTCTGAGGTCATACTTCGCTGCTTGCATTTCATTGTGCAGTCACGTTGCACAGAATATCCTGCCATCTCCACCTCATGACGAAGCCAAGGCAGGGAACAAGTCTCCCAGGGAGCTGGGCTGCTTCTGAGATACCTGGTATCAGACCAGCAAGCAGATGGGACCTGGCTCAACAGCCCAACCTCCCCTTTGCACTGCTTAAAAGCCTCCGACCTGTAGCCAGCACCGTGCCTTGGAGGGTTAAAGCCTCCACCTGCAGAGCTGGCGTCCAGTGGGTGCCAGTTTGAGTCCCGGCTGCTAATTTCCGATCCGGCTCTCTGCTATGGCCTGGGAAAGCAGTAGAAGATGGCCAAGTCTTTGGGCCCCTGCACCCACGTGGGAGACCCAGAACACGCTCCTGGCTCCTGGCTCCAGATCAGCTGAGCCCATTATTGCAGCCATTGGGTGTCGCTCCCCCTCTTCGCGGAGGAACGACACAGGACCCTGCGCTGTTCTTTTGTCTGCTCGGCCCTTCCCGGGTTTGCTGCTGGTTCTTCCCGGGTTGGCTGCCGTCCCTCCACCTCCGTGGAGGGGCGGCTCCCCCTGCCACTTTCCCCACTTCCGAGGGGGAGTGGCACACCGCCGGCCGGCTCTCTCGGGGGCTGCTCAGATGTTCCTTCAGATAGATGTTCCTGGTGCATGTTGTCTCTCTCCTCCTTTATAGTCCTCTTCCACCAATCCCAACTCTGCTACCCACACGCCGAGTACGCTGCTCTCCTCCAATCAGGAGCAGGAGCAGCTCCTGCAGCTTATCAATTGAACTGGAGGCAGCTGCACAAAAGCTGTTTCCTCCTCTCCCAGCGCCATATTGTGGGAGAGCAGATGCATAGAATAAGTCTTAATTCGAGTAACTTAGTCTAGTCTGAGTTGCTCCCCACAATTGGGGAGTGAACCAGCCGATGAAAGATCTTCACTTCCTTCTATCTTGCCTTTTAAATAAACAAATAAATCATTGTAATTAAAAAAAAAAGCCTCAGATCGTGGTCACTGAGCAGGAAAGGACAGTATTTCTTGAGACCCCAAGGTCTGCACTTGTCCTCATCTACCAACAATCTTTTCTTGACAATCAAATACTGTCCTCTAAAAAAGTTATTTATTTTTTTAAAAGATTTATTTTATTTATTTGAAAGACAGAGTTATAGAGAGAGATCATCTGGTTCACTCCCCAGATGATGGCTAAGGCCAGAGCTGCACCAATCCAAAGCCAGGATCTTCTTCCAGGTCTCCCACGTGGGTGCAGGGGCCCAAGCACTTGGGCCATCTTCTACTGCTTTCCCAGGCCATAGCAGAGAGCCGGATCAGAAGAAGAGCAGCCTGGAATAGGACGGCACCCATATGGGATGCTGGCACTTCAGGCCAGGGCTTTAACCTGCTACACCACAGCGCTGGCACCTATTCATTTATTTGAAACTCAGAGTGAGCCGGTGCCGTGGCTCCCTAGACTAATCCTCCGCCTTACAGCACCGGCACACCGGGTTCTAGTCCCGGTCAGGGCGCCGGATTCTGTCCCGGTTGCCCCTCTTCCAGGCCAGCTCTCTGCTGTGGCCAGGGAGTGCAGTGGAGGATGACCCAAGTACTTGGGCCCTGCACCCCATGGGAGACCAGGATAAGTGCCTGGCTCCTGCCATTGGAGGGTGAACCAACGGCAAAGGAAGACCTTTCTCTCTGTCTCTCGCTCTCACTGTCCACTCTGCCTGTCAAAAAAAAAAAAAAAAAAAAGAAAGAAAAAAAGAAACTCAGAGTGACACAGAGAGAGAGAGAGAGAGAGAGATCTTCCATAAACTTGTTAACTCCCCAGATGGCCACAATGATGGGGGCTGTGCCAGGCCATAGCTAGGAGGTTCTTCTAGCATCCCACGGGGGCGCAGGGGCCAGATCACCTGGGCTGTGTTCCGCTTCTTTCTCAGGCGCATTAGCAGGGAGCTGGATCTGAAGTGGAAGCAGCCTGGCTTGAGCCGGAGCCCAGATGGGACTCCAGTGTCCCAGGTGGCGATTAACCCTCTGCCCCACAGTGCAGGCCCCGCCTTAGTTACATGACTCAGCACCAAGGGCAGGGACCCCGCTGTCTGGTACAGAGGACAGGAAGAGCTTGTTCACAGGGAATAAAGCGGTGGGTTAAGGACGTGCAGAGATGCACAACCTTTCTCAGGGAGAGACACGACCACTACACTGTGCGATACTGCAACACAATGGCTGGGCACGGCTGTGGGAAGCAGGCTTGGCTGGGACTGCTGGCTGCGCCTCAAGTTCCCGTCCCTGCTGCAGTGACTCGGTCCGTGATTTACTGCCCAGAAAGGGGTTCGCAGGCACCGGGAGGAGGGGTCACCAGACGGGCGCATGGGCTAGTGCTGCCCCTTTAAGCGGTGCAGACTGAGGAAGGGGGCTTGTTACCGGAGAATGGCAGGGTTCTTGTCTTCACGCAAGAAAGAATTCAGGTGCGAGACAGAGGGTAGTGGAAAGTAAAATAGCTAAGTTCATTAGGGAAGGGACGTCCATAAGAACAGACGGGCACCTCTGCAGACAGAACCTGAGAGAGAGTGCCCAGTCGCTCGGACTGGGGGAAGAGCAAAGTTACATGGTTGGGTGGAGAGAACACACCTGGCCAGGCAGGCGGGCGGCTCAGCGTGGAGGCAGAGGGCTGAGCGCGCAGTCCGGTTGAGGCCGGGGGGTTTCAAGGAGATGGGTCTTTGTCTTCACACATCTCCTCCTGAAACAAACGACTTTATGGGTGTAAATATGAGAAACTCCTATCTGAGTTTTCCCCCAGAAGTTATCAGGAGGAGGCCTAGCTGGCGCCACCCTGATTTTAGAGGAAGGGTGAGCAAGATCCCTGGGGGACCGGGATCTAAGCAGGGTAACGGGGGCGATGCGTAGACACGGACGGACAAGTCACAGTGACAGGAACTCAAGGGCGACACCACCATACAGCTCCACGTATTCCCCTCTCATCTCATTCCCAGCACAGGGACACTGAAGCCAACCTGGCTCCCTGATCAAGCGACCCCAGCACCCCAGGTGGGGCGGTGTGGGGCACACGTTTGGTCAGCTTGAGAGCCTTTGTCTACACCAGGGTGCCTGGGTTCCAGTCCCTGGGGACAGCAGGGTACGCCCCCACAGGGGAACACGTGACATCAAAAAGCAGGCTGTAGAGGTTTTCTCTTTAGCTGTTGCCAGTTTGTGTTGGGCTTGGAAGATGCCCCAGTGTTGGGGCTTCTGTCTCACCTGCTGTCAGGTAGGAAGTCAGAAACTGAGCCCGTGTGTCTGTGTGTGTGTGTCTGGGAGACAGGCCTGCAGCCCAGCACCTGCTGTGGAAGCCCCAGGAGCCCAGACCCTGGTCACCTCCCAGGTGGTCCCAGCCCTTCCCCAGGAAAGCTCCCAGGAGAATTCTCTCTCCTCAGGACCAAGGGGTTACCTGATAACAGGGGCAAGAAAACCTCAGACACACCTGAAGGGAAGCCCCCGACTCAGCCCAGTGCCAGCAAATCTGGGGAGGAATTTGCTAATTTTCTCCCAACAAACCCTTCCTCCAGGACTCTCCATTCTTTGTCCTGGAGGAGGGGGGAGGTGGGTAAACAGACCCCCTTAAAATCCTAGGGAATCCAAAGGGATGGACCCTCAGCCCTCTGCCTCTCTGCTGAGCCACCTGCCTGGCCTCATCCTCTGCACTCAACCATGTAACCTTGCTCTCCCCCAGTCTGAGCGACTGGGCTCTCTCTCTCTCGCTGTCCCTTCCCTCCTGACGGATGCCCTGTCCCCAGTAAAGCCTTATTACTCCGCTCTACATCTCACGCCTGAATTCTTTCTTGCGTGAAGACAAGAACCGCCAGCTTCCATGGCCTTCCCTCCGGGAACATTTCTGCCAACCACGAAGGGACTTCCACACAAGAAGGAGGGGGGAGGGGAAATGCCTGGGTCTAAGGCTGGCCTTGCAGGTTTCCCCACCTAAGCTAGAGAGACACCTTAATCCATGAACCCTTACAACCCGATGGATGGGTCTCTCTGCGGCTCATGGAAACTTTTCCTTCAGCCCCGCAGGAGTCTGACTGCCTCTCTGTGTTGTGGTGTGCTTCCTGTCCGAAGCCCTGGGCTCACACGCTGATGATCGGCCCTCTTCTGTGCTGCTGTCCCTGACTTGGCTGATGAGAGTTTTCACGTGTCTTGAAGGTTTCCTGTTTTTCTATTGCCAGTACTGAGTCTTGATTGGGAGAACTGTGTCTCAACGTTGTTTACGTTATCTGCCTATTTGTAATGTTTGAGGGATTACCTCAACTCTGATCAGATCTGGCCCACAGCCTTGGTAAAAATGCTCGGGTTAGACGTACTCTTTTGGCTAAACGGTTCGACTCTTCGACAGTTTCAGTTCTAAACCGAGTCTTCTGACTTTGAGGCTTCCAGTCGGATCCCTGGACCTCTGAAAGAATGAGACTCTGATTTTGTTAAAATAACAGCTGTTTAGTCGATTCAGATTATGTCAAGTATGCTAAAAGGTTATAAATGATGTCAGGCCTGTGTTGTATTCGTGTTATCGCTTTCCAGCTAGAGTGGTCTTATAGTAAACGAGAGTAAATTCTGTGTATACAAGCCTTTATGTTGGTAACTACAGTCAGCCAATACAGATTGGTTCAAAATCCGGTTAACCCAAATGCCCTCCGGTTTGCTTTGGTTCGCTCGGTTTACCCGTGTTTTTGGTACGCTTTAACCGTGTTTCTTTAAAAGATGAGGGTCTTTTCAAAGTTGTGAGCATGCACTAGTGTCTCTGCTTGCTGTCCAGGAGGTGTCATCTTTATCGGGTACTTAAGAACAGGGAAATGTAATTTTGACCTCAAAAATAATGCAGATAATGGTGTGTATTCAACTTCAGTGCCTTAAATCATCTAGGCATCGTTACTAAGTTAAACTTGGGAAAATGTATTATAACACCTTAAATTCTGTAAGGGAGACTGGTGGGGCTTAGCAACATGTATTCTCATAGGTTGGCCATACATGACAATTCAAGACTACTTAAAAGTAACTTCGGGTGTAAGTTTCAGAAGGTCTGAGCAAGTCACAAAAAGATAAGAAAAGTTTACGATTTTAAAATCTTGTTTACAGAGTTTTCTACAAGTTGAGTGTTTTGTGTGTGTGTGTGTGTGTGTGTGTTTTGACAGAGTGGACAGTGTGAGAGAGAGACAGAGAGAAAGGTCTTCCTTTTGCCGTTGGTTCACCCTCCAATGGCCACCGCGGCTGGCGTGCTGTAGCCGGCGCACCGCACTGTTCCAATGGCAGGAGCCAGGTACTTCTCCTGGTCTCCCATGGGGTGCAGGGCCCAAGTACTTGGGTCATCCTCCACTGCACTCCCAGGCCACAGCAGAGAGCTGGCCTGGAAGAGGGGCAACCGGGACAGAATCCGGCGCCCTGACCGGGACTAGAACCCGGTGTGCTGGCACCGCCAGGCGGAGGATTAGCCTAGTGAACCGCGTCGCCGGCCAAAGTTGAGTGTTAATGCCAAAGTCACACGGACCTAAAATCGAAGTCCGAGCTTCTGTTAGGACAATGCGTTTTTTTTTAAAGTGCATATAAATATGTCAGTAAATATCCGGAAATGGTCTCAATCGTAAATCTTAAAATCTGCTGTTGTAAAAACTGCACCGTCTCCTTTTAACAGTGTCTGTTTAATTGGTTGCTCTGTGCCATTTCTAGAGTTAGGTCCTGTAAGCTCTTCTTGACTGTTAAATTGTTCCAAGTTATGTGGTGATTTCATGTGCTAACTCTTATGTTCGAGGTTTTTATTTCTGCTTTATTCAACAAGAGACATGGAATTTGTGTTCCGTCGAAGGAATCTATCGTGTACTCTACTGTCTCTTAAGTTACGATTGATGAAAAGCATCGAGCCTTAAAAGTCTAAGTTATTTTAAATGTCACTATGATTAGATCTGGTCTAAAAGTGTTAAAATCGCCCTGACTACATGGATGGATATCACTTCACAGTGTTAAGGAATTCTGCTTTGCCCAGATACTTTAAGTTCTCTTGGCATCTTTAGCAGACTTTCTGAAAATCAAAGTTCTAAATTCTCCAGAATTTGATATTTCCAGAGGGGCTACTGCAGATGCCAAGAGACCTCTCTCATCTCGCAGAGATAATAACCAGTTGGGCTATTTGGATTAAAGGTGCTGTCAAGATGTGACATGATGCTAAACTTCAGGTATAAGCATGTTTCTTTCTAGCTGCTCCAGCCCCTGGCTCTGAAGCCAGATCCTTTAAAGGGAGATGAGGAAGTCTCCATGCAGCTGACGCTGAATAACCGGGCATTGCTAGTTCAAACGTGGATCACACAGAGGTCCAGCCCAAAGGGAGAGTGTTGCAAAAGAGACTTGGAGATGCTTGGAGACGGTTATGAGGCAGATGCTAGAGACCTGGGTTCCAGGAGCCCAAGAAAGCTCTAGTGTCCACAGGCTACACGGTGGAAACCCGGAAGCCCCAAAACTTAAACTTAGGGGCTACACGGTAACACTAGTTAAACCCGGCAACCCAGGCCCATAACCCACTGGCTACACGGTAAATATCCAGAAGCCAAAGGATGGCAGTAACACACCGGTTGAACGCTGCTTAAATCTGAAGGCCCAGGGAGTCAGGCTAAGCAACCAGAGAGACCCGACTGGCTGCCTCATTTCTCCTCTCTTCTCTTCCAGAAGGGAAGCTACTACTGTTCTGCAGGACTCTCCACTGTGATGCACGGTTTGATCCCCAGACCTTATATAAGGGATGACTGACCTTTTCTGTACTAATGCCTGGCCACAGTATAGAGGACCAAACAGCATAGCCAGAAAATGAGAGGTTAAACTATGAAGTAATGTCACAGCTAGCCTGATTCTTACCTAAAAGGTCTCTTCATGGGCATGGTTATAGCTCACAGGAAAATACTAAGTGTCAGAATTTGCCCATGACCATAGTTGTCTAGCTCCCCCTGATGACATTAAAGCAATCTTCAAAAATCAGGGTTGGGTTGAGCACCCCTTGACTGACATCATAGAGGCTGCCTCTGTGGTCTGCTTTATTAGAGACCAGGAGAACGAGGAGCAAGCTCGCAGCAGGAGCGATGTAAGGATAGGCAACAGGCCAATCAATGGCTGTTCTGCACGGTGATCTGCCGTCAAGGAGACCCAACAAGGCCAGTCCACCCCAAACGGCACCCGTTTCCGATGTGAGGAGCCAGGGCGTTGGGCAAGCAGCCGTCGTGACAGAAACCGCCTTCTGTCAGCTCAGCCGAGAGCAAGGCCACTGGACACGGAACTGCCCTGGGGTCGAAGGACCCCTGGTTCAGAACCGCAGACCCTGTGGCTCCGAGCTTAAAGCCTTTGGCTCTGCCCAGCCTCTGCCCAGCTTCCAGCTCTAGCCACTGCTGTTGAGGGGATGGCCTAGGGTCAGTGAAACATAAGTTGCCTATTTGTACCAGCCTCCTGTTCAGCTCTCCTCCTAGTCCAGCTTCATAATGGGAGTCAACAGGGTGCCTCTCTTAAGGAGATTCTCATCTCTCTTCTCTTCTGGCACCCCACGCGTAGGTCTGGGCCTCACACACCCAGCCAGGCCTTGATGTCTATCCAAATATTCTTAACCCTGAAAGCCCTTCCTGCTGATATCAGAAACGGCCTCTCAAAATATATATCCAACTGTGGCCCCTTAAAGTTCCCCGGAAGCGCCATCTGGGATGCCATGTATGTTACCGGCATTTGGGGTGCCATATGATATCAGAAATGACCCCTAAAATATATATGAAAATGTGTCTCCTTAAAGTTCCCCAGAAGGCCCATCTGGGTTTCCACATATGGTACTGAAATTTGAGGTGCCATACGATATCGCCATATGCTTATTAATAAATCCCCAATATTAATAAGCCCGAGAGGGCTCTTGCCTAATATTTAGAGAAGAATTCTAAACACCGGCACAGATAAATGAGGCAGCATGGTACATGGTAAGCTTTACTTAGTGCGAAAGATGCATAGGAGAGTGAGAGCTTTATCTAAGAGAGAGAGGCAAATCTGGACTCATACGGAGCACCAGGAACCAGCCACGTGGAGGAGCATCTAGGCCAGGAAGCCTAGGGCGGGTGGTCTGAAGGCCACGGGCCCTGGAGGCGCAGGGCTACAGCCAGCCCCCTCCTGGCTAGAGGCCAGGGAAAATAAGAGGGCCAGGACACACGGGGTCCCAGGCTTTTAACCCACTTCCAAAGGGGAGTGGTTAATTAACCTGACTGGCTGGTGGGCACTCAGGTGTGGCCAGGTAGGGGCCTGAGGTCACACAGGGGCGAGGGGAAGGTATCAGGGCGTGAGGTCACACAGGGGTGTGGCGAAGGCACGGTCTTCCAGCTCACAAAGCTAATCGACTTTAACCTATACACCTGCCTACTTCACTGCCAGTTCCTAAAAACAGGGCTTTGAGTAACAGCACCTATTTGGATGGGTCCTCACCGAGGACTTAAAGGGCCTATCTCTTGAAGGGGTGCAAAGTAATCCAAAATGTAGATGGTTAAATGTAAATGATTTATTAGTCTGCTCCCCTTCCCAGCCTGAGATTCTGGTCTTATCCATTGGCTTAACTTCCTAGCAAAACGAGCTACTAGGTATCCAGAGGAAAAGGCATGGCCGGTCCCTTAGAGAGTGAATTATTTAACCCTTCTCCGCACCCCTGGGGAGAGAAGGCCAGCGCCAGAGAGGATATGGGCCATGCAGCAAATGCTTACTTCTGCAAACCTCAGGCAGTCCCACCTTTTCCCTAACAGGTAACAGATTCCTAGATGCAGGGAAATAGCACAGCTCCTACACCAGGCTCTCAGCAGGAAGCCAGAGCAGAGCCCCCTCCTTTGGGAAAAGCAAGCAAACAAGGCTCAGCTTTCATCCACTGAAAAGCTGCCAGGACTAGGGCTCTCACAAAGGGATTGCAAATTCAGGCCTTCAAACAGGCAGGCCCTAGACCTGCGACCTGCTGCCCGAGAAAGTGCCCCGAGCCAGGGTCAAACTAAAGGGGCAAAAGTCATGTTCATGCTTTCTTGGACGAGGCCAGACAACTCCAGGGCCAGGTCAGACAAGACTAAAATATCTGGCCTAACACCACATCTGGTCATGGAAATGCTGGTCACTGCCTCTCCTTGGCGACACAGCACCAAGCACATTCTGTGCTCGCTGCAGACTGTTGCCCCTTAACATCCTTGCGTGTCCTCTCTCTAACAGAACACAAGCCATCTGCTCCAGGTGCCTCTAGGACAGCCTACTCATCGGGCGAGGTGACCCGCTCTCTGGACCAAGCAGGACCATGCTTCCCGAGGCCACTCTCAAGCACCACAGGACAGAGAGCAAGAGAAAAACACCCATATCCCCCTGGACGCCCACTTGTCAGCTTCGGAAGTAGCTAGAAGACAGAACCCCGCCCATTTATCCCCATAAAAGAATTACGGGTATTCTCTCTTGAGGGGGGATATGTCAGGTAGGAAGTCAGAAATTGAGCCCGTGTGCGTGTGTGTGTGTGTGTGTGTGTGTGAGAGAGAGAGACAGGCCTGCAGCCCAGCACCTGCTGCGGAAACCCAGGAGCCCAGACCCTGGTCACCTCCCAGGTGGTCCCAGCCCTTCCCCAGGAAAGCTCCCAGGAGAATTCTCTCTCCTCAGGACCAAGGGGTTACCTGATAACGGGGGCAAGAAAACCTTCTCAGACAGCCCACCCACGGAGCCCACCACAGAGCTCCGGGCTCCCAGCCGGCTTCGGCCATGTGGGACTCAACCCGCGGATGGACGCTTCTGTGTGACTGTCTTTCCGGTAAGTAAACAAATCATTAAGAATAAACAGAAACCCCCTTTCTTGAGGCGTCCTTCCACTGGGATCCAGGTCCCCCTCCCCCGCCAGCCCCCCGCGTCCTCGGGGCGGAGGCGGCAGCAGCAGTCGGTGCGCCCCGCGCGGCCTGCCCAGCGCAGGGGCCGCCCTTTTCGTCGGTCCTCGTCCTCGGGACGCTCTCCACGCTAGTTGAAGTGTGTCAGCTGCAAACGAGCTCCAGTGAAAGGCAAGGCCCCTCCCACAGCGGCAGTCGGTGCGGGGGCCGGTCCCCCGCGGTGCGGGTCCCGCCCCAGCCGGGAGTCACGAGTACGCGGCGGAACCGCCGGCTCTCTCCGGCCCTCGCGGGAGAACCCGGGAACTCCGTGCGGAGGCCTCGCAGCCCACAAGGCCGAGCCACGTGGCCATGTTTCCGCGGAGCGGCGCGCGGTCCCTGGGGCGGGGCGGGGCGGGTGCATGCAGATGAGGACGGCGGGGGCGTGACATGCAGATGAGTGCGGCCGCGACTGAAGCGGCGGGGCGGGGCGGGGTGGAGGGGAACCGGTCCCGAGCGCGGGCGAGGAATCGCCCGCGTGGACGATGAGGGCGATAGGGCGGCGTGGCCTGCGGGGCGCGCGCGGGCCGGAGGAGCGGCGGGGGCGGGGCGGGGCGGGGCGGGAGTCACCGCGCGTGAAAGGTGCGCGGCGGGGGCGGGCGGCGGCGCGCGCGCAGGGGCCCGGCATCGCTTCTCGGCCTTTTGGCTAAGATCAAGTGTAGTATCTGTTCTTATCAGTTTAATATCTGATACGTCCTCTATCCGAGGACAATATATTAAATGGATTTTTGGAGCCGGGAGTTGGAATAGGAGCTTGCTCCGTCCACTCCGCGCATCGACCCGGTATTGCAGTACCTCCGGGCACGGTGCACCCCCTCGGGTGATACAACGCGGTTTCAAAGGCAGACTTCACCAAGCTCGTGGGCTTGCTTGCCCAGAAATGCCTGGTGCTTCTCTCTGCTCGTGTTTTGTGCTGCTTTCTTGCGTGTGCAGACGAACAGGAGGCCAACCACACCGGCTAGACTAGACGTCTCGGTGTCCAGCCCCAATGGCAGTGGTTCTCCTCTGGGTGCCAAGCAACCTGCACCTCCCAACAGCGGACTGTGACGTACATGGCCATTGCCTCCAAGCCCCGCATGGGCGCCGGTTCTGCTCCCGCCTCTTCCGTTCCAGCTCTCTGCTAAGGCCTGGGAAAGCACTAGCAGATTACCCACACGCTAGGGCCCCTGCACCCGCGTGGGAGACCCAGGAGAACCTCCTGCCTCCTGCCTTTGCATCCCACCAGAGAACCAGAGCATGCAAGACCTCTCTCTACCTCTCTCTCTGACACTGTCTTTCAAATAACTAAACTAAAATAGATTTTATTGGGAGAAAGTGGTATTTACAGGGGCAGGTAAAGCAAAAGGGGGTCACACAAGGGTGGGAGTGAGGGAGACTGAGGAGGACAAGGCAGACGAGGGAATAACAGGTAGAGAGATCCCTGCCCCAACCCGAACTCCAGGAGGGTCGGGGAGCAGCCAGGCCCCAGGAAGATGGGCTAGGAAAAGCCAGCGGGGCGCAGGGGGTCTGAGCCCTTGGGCTGGGGAGCTCAGGGCTTGTAAACACTGACCACTCTCAGCAGGAAATAGGGGTGGGAGAGGGCTCCCCGTACACTTCCTCACTGGGTTCAGGCCTCTCCAGGCTCATGGGCCCCTAAGTTCAAAGTCTCTTTAGCTGAGGGGAGAAGGGGCAGGAAGAGACAGAAAGAGCCCCCCCCTTCCCCTGCATTGGCTGTGGCAGGGGCAAGGGCGTTACATTCAGTCACAACGGGAGTCTCCCCCACACCTCTAAGCCACCGCACATAGGCCAGAGGGCAGTGGGAGCTGGGGGGCCGGCAGCAGCAAGACATTTTCCCCCCTGGCCCGTCACCCCCTTATTGCGTTAGAGACAACATTGTCTTCACAGACGCTAACACTGTGGAGACCAGGGAGCAGCAGGTGGAGGAGCCCTTCCACCCCGAAGGCAGCTTTGTCCCCCCAACACAAAATAAATAAATACATACATAAAAAGAAATATTGTGTGGGCCGGTGCCACGGCTCACTTGGCTAATCCTCCGCCTGTGGTGCTGGCACCTCGGGTTCTAGTCCAGGTTGGGGCGCCGGTTCTGTCCCGGCTGCTCCTCTTCCAGTCCAGCTCTCTGCTGTGGCCCGGGAAGGCAGTGGAGGATGGCCCAGGTCCTTGGGCCCTGCACCCGCATGGGAGACCAGGAGGAAGCACCTGGCTCCTGGCTTTGGATCGGAGCACAGCGCGCCGGCCGTGGCGGCCATTTGGGGAGTGAACCAACTGGAAAAGGAAGACCTTTCTCTCTCTCTCTCTCACTGTCTAATTCTGCCTGTCCCCCCCTCCAAAGAAATTTAAAAATATTGTCTTAATTTGGAGCTTTTTAACAGGTTCTTTCAAATGTAAATCAAGGAAATTGGCAGATGGAAAACATCACAAGTATAGAAATGTGTGCTTGATAAGAAAGGTTAAGAAGATAAAAGGTTTTTTTTGAATAAAGAAAGGACATGGTTTGTAAGAATGACTTCATCCTGATGGCTGGTTTACTCTTGACTGGAATGGAAATGATAGAACATTTCAAGTAAGTTGAAGAGGGTGTGATGAAGTCACAGAACGTTATAAAAAATAAATTTTTAATCCAAATCTATTCTATTTTTTTTGTTAACATAGAATTATAATCTGATAATCCTCTATTAAGGAAATAGAGGATTTTTGCAATACATATGTTAGGAAACTTTTTTTTAAAGATTTTATTTATTTATTTGACAGGTAGAGTTACAGACAGTGAGAGAGAGAGAAAGAGAGAGAGAGAGAGAGAGGGAGAAAGAGACAGAGGTATTCCATCTACTGGTTCACTCCTCAAATGGCCGCAATGGCCGGAGCTGCATCGATCCGAAGCCCAAGAGCCGGGAGCTTCTTCCCAGTCTCCAACGCTGGTGCAGGGGCCCAAGGACTTGGGCCATCTCCCACTGCTTTCCCAGGCCATAGCTGAGAGCTGGATTGGAAGCGGAGCAACCGGGACTCGAACCACCGCCCATTTGGAATGCTGGCATCACAGGTGGAGGATTAAGCTAGTGCGCCATGGCACCAGCCCCTAGCAAACAGTTTTTAATTGTCTCAGAAATCTGTTTAAAACTTGTAGCATCTCCTTTTGATCGTTTTAATTGGTGACTCTGTTCAGTGTTTTAGCAAGCTCCAGTAAGCTCGTCTCTGTCCCTAGTCCTGACTCTGTTAACACTGTTCCAAAGCATGGGATTCGATTCAATGCCCCAGCTCTTAAATTTAAGGTTTTATTTCTGAGTTTTGGAACAAAACAAAAAAAGTTTTTTGTGGTAACCAGGGGGAAGCGTGGACGACAACAAGTCAGCAGCGACAGGCGCCCAAGGGCAACACCACCACAGAGTCCGGAACATCTCTCTTTCCCAATGCTCGGCATAAGAGGTGGAGGTGGGGCCGACATTTGGTCAGCTTGAGCAGCCTTTGTCTACACCAGGGTGCCCGGGTTCCAGGCCCTGGGGTGCAGCAGCATGTGCCATCAAGGGGGGGCACGTGACATCAAAAAGCAGGCCATAGGGTTTTTGTCTTTAGCTGTTGAGAGTTAGTGTTGGGCTTTAGAAAACGCCCAAGTGTTAGGGCTTCTCCCTCACCTCCCATCTGCGCCACCATGGCTGGAGGTCCAGGCTCCTTGCTGTAACTTGACCAAACTAGCAAACCAGGAGGTTGAACCTCTCTTGCTGTGTGCTTCAGATAATCTTATTAAATAATTTCTGTTCCCCATATTGGTGCGTCTGGGTGCAATACCCGACTCAAGCTTCCTTCCCCCTTCCCTAAGCAGGTCACCTGTGGTGGCTGAAGTCCTTGGGCCCCTGTCGTCCTTGGGAAAGACCTGGATCACCTTCTCAGCTCCCACCACGCACATGGGAGGTCGGAAGAAGCTCCTGGCCCAGGCCTGGTCCTAGTGGCCATTTTGGGTGTGAACCGGGGAAACCAGGGAATGGAGGATATTTTTCGCTCGCTCTAAATTTCAGGTAACTATTAAATCTTGGGAGAAAAGAAAGGAAGTGAACTAGCCAAATTGGAAGCATCCCTCTCTGTCTCTGTCCACCCTCCGTGGTGTGTGTGTGGGGGGGGGGGGGGGAAGGGAGGGAGAAAGGAAAAGGAAAGAAAGAACACTTTGAACAACAGGGGAAATTGTTTTCACTCCAAATATCTTTCTTTTTCTTTCCATATTCTGATGTACAAAAGCAAACTCGTAGTTGCAAGACCATGACTAAAGTCTTGTTCAGGAAGGTAGGAAGCAAGGAAGGATTTAAAAGAAAGGGAACCACTGGGCTTGTGACTGATCACAGTACTCAAACTGCCAGGGCTTGCTGGTGAATCAAAGAGCTGGAAGGCAGCTACAGATGAACTCGTCTGAAAGGCAGAGTGACAGAGAGAGGGGGAGAAGACAGCCGCTTGCAGCACAGCAGTATGTGGACTGCTGTGGGTGCTGTATGGACATCCCATGTGGGTGCTGGTCTGAGTCCTGGCCGCTCCACTTCCGAGCCGGCTTGACCCCCTGGTGTTTTGCGAGCCCTCTAGCGTGTGCACATGGAGGATGGCGGGCTGAGGGGGAGCGGACTGACTCACGGGAGCCCAGAAAGAGCTGGAATGCAGGGTCATTACTCTTTGATGGGACATGCTCTTTTTATACGACAGAACTTGTGGTGGAATGAGAAGGCCGTGCCAAGATGGCGCTGGCGAGCGAGCGAGCGTCAGTTACTCAGGAATGGCTTCAGAGCCCACCTGGCAAAGGAGGCTGCCTGGCAACAGGCAGTGATTGGTTAGGGCATAACCCGGCCCTTGACCTGACTGGCTGCCCCAGCTATATATAAGCTGCTGTACCAACTGAAATCAACGAGTATGCAAGTTGCTCCCCTCTAGCCCACTTTCACCTGACTCCCAGTGTCTGTGTCCTGACTCCGTGCCTCTTGCCCCCACCGCGCTCCTCCTCTCGGAACGAATCCACAGCAACATCTGGCGCCAACATGGCTGAGAGACAGCGTGACGACTTGGCGAGGTTCCCCCCTTGATTTCGGCAAGTAGGCCCCTCAGCGTTTTGTTTGCTGTTCTGTTCTGTGAGGGTGAGCACAGAACCCCCTCCTACGCCCCTTTCCTTGTCCTTGTCCTCGGTCGAAGTGACCCCAGGTTAAGCACACACCCACCGCCCAGAAGCATAACGCCGCTTCTCGGCTCCTCCTTTTACTTTTGGTTCGCCGGGGGAATTCGCAGAAGGGACCGATCATCCCGGAATTCGGAACCAGGCCATCTTCCCTCACTCGAGAGAGGTGACGCTCCGGAGACACCGTGTGGGCACACGGCCTTGACCTAACGGAACCAGGAAGTCCCCCACTAAGCGCAGGACATACGTACGATCTGATACACCACTGTCTGTTCGCCTAAGGTAGGGAACCCCCTGCAGAATGCCATCAGCCGCTGAGGTGCTAGGAATTTGTTTTGTTATGGCGGCAGTGCTGTGGGTGTCTTTCCTTCGGCTAGAGTTGGCATGGCGCGCCGCTCTTAAGTGCTCAAACATGGGAAAGATACCCCCCTCTCTGAAACCCACACAAATTACCAAACATAATGAATCTGTGAGTGATAAGAGCCTGTCACTCCAGGGCGCTGCCTCACAGGCAACAGTTGACGACTTAGGGAGAGAGAGCGTCGACAGTGAAAATGACATGACAGCAGACAACGCAGCAATGCCTAGGCAGCCACCCCCCAAGCACCCGGGGGGATGAACTTAGACGACCTTGAGGCGATAACCCATGTGAGGTCATCCCATCTGCACCCAGTGAGGATCCCCACGTTTGTGGCAGTCCCCGGGCACCCCAGGCTCTCAGGGCAGCTGCTAGACCCCATCCCACCCACATGTTTGCCATTAATGTCAGAGTGGACACAAAATTCAGGCCCTGGATTCCAACGCCCGTAAAAAGGCTTCTGCTAACCAAGGGCTAAGGATATGTTTGTGTCTTTCCAGAGAATGCGGGACAGCCCATTTGGGTACCAGCCAGAAACATGAAGCCTGCAACTGACAGTCAGCCAGGACCAGCTGAACAAGACTGAGAGACCGCCTTGTTCACGGGTGCTCCTGCTACTGATGGTCAAGCTGCTGGCCTATCATCCTGCCCTGAGGAACTGCCCATAGCCACATCCGCTACTGCTTCATACCCCACTTAGCTCTGGTCAGCCACTCGAACAGCCAACAGCCTGCGTGCAGTCATGCCATTCCTGATTACCATTGTTCCTCACTCCTACCCCCATCTGAGCAAGCACTCCTGTGGTCTCCCGTTTTGAGGGCTGGTTAGTCAACGTCAGGTAAGATCCCCTGAGGGACAACCGAAGACAGGCACAAGCCACATGAGACCACATGGAAACGGGGTCAACAATGGTATGGCCAAGGATCATGCCTCCTGTTGCTCAAAAATAAATGAAAAGGGGGACGTGTTATGGAATGAGAAGGCCGTGCCAAGATGGCGCTGGCGAGCGAGCGAGCGTCAGTTACTCAGGAATGGCTTCAGAACCCACCTGGCAAAGGAGCCCGCCTGGCAACAGGCAGTGATTGGTTAAGGCATAAACCGCCCCTTGACCCGACTGGCTGCCTCGGCTATATAAGCTGCTGTACCAACTGAAATAAACTGGCCCAGCCCCGGTGGTTGTGCCTCCTGGGAGCGAAGCGGTGGATGGAGGCGCTCGCTCTCGCTCTCGCTGTCTCGCTCTCTCTGTTTCTCTTTAGTCTCGCTCTCGCCCCCTTCCCGTAATTCTCTCAAACGCACGGAAATCTTTAAAAGTAAAGTAAAAACGCCTTATTTCCGGAGGAAGAGTGGGCGGGTGTAAGGGCGGGGTCGGTCCCCCGGGCGGGGGCAGGGGTGGGGCTTCCTGAGCCCTCGACATCCCACTGGCCTTGGAGGCTCTGTGCCCGCGTCCGTCGGGTTTGCGGGTTGAGGCCTGAGCGACCCCACAGGTCCTAACGCACACGATCCGGTGTTCCTGTCCACGGGCGATGCAGGCGCTCAGGAGTCCGGTCGCAGAGCCGCGACCCCGGCCCCCACGGGGTAGCGGCGGATAGCGCTGGCCTCCTGGGCGCCCTCTCTGCCCACGCAGCCGCTCGGCACCCCCTGACCGCAGGGGAGCGAGGGTGGGGGTCCGGGTGGCCGGCCCACACAGGAGTCGCGGCAGAGCAGGGCAGGGCTGAGACGCGCCCACCGCCCCGCAGCCCTGTCAGGAGCCCGCGCCTCTCCGCGACCTCGGGAGGGCGCCGGCGGCTCCGGGGGCGGGGCGAGCACGGCGGGGGCGGAGCACGCAGATGAGCACTGCGGGGGGGGGGCGGGGCATGCAGATGAGGCCGGCCGCGGGCCGATACGGGGCGGGGAGAAGCCCGTCCCGAGCGCACGCGCGGATTCGCCCGCGTGGACGATGAGGGCGATAGGGCGGCGTGGCCTGCGGGGCGCGCGCGGGCCCGAGGAGCGGCGGGGGCGGGGCGGGGCGGGGCGGGAGTCACCGCGCGTGAAAGGTGCGCGGCGGGGGCGGGCGGCGGCGCGCGCGCAGGGGCCCGGCATCGCTTCTCGGCCTTTTGGCTAAGATCAAGTGTAGTATCTGTTCTTATCAGTTTAATATCTGATACGTCCTCTATCCGAGGACAATATATTAAATGGATTTTTGGAGCCGGGAGTTGGAATAGGAGCTTGCTCCGTCCACTCCGCGCATCGACCCGGTATTGCAGTACCTCCGGGCACGGTGCACCCCCTCGGGGGGGTACAAGGTCGTGCTAAGAACAGAATTGTCCTGTGTTTGGTAGTTCTGACTCAGGTTTTCATGGGAACACTTACAGGTGGCAGACAAGCTAAGGTGGGTAGACGATTCTTCCTCCTTTTTCCTTTGGCTCTGTGAGTCCATCTCGCTTCTAGGCTCGAGGTTCTGCTGTATAGTGAGGGTCCTGTAGGGAGACAGGCCCAAGGTCTCTAACGGGAAGTAGTCTTTTATTATTTGTTGACTCCGGGGGTGGTAAAGTAAAGCCCAGGTGAATTTTCATCCAAGTGCTTGCACCTCGAATAATGGAGGGGCATCATTTTCTTCTCTATGGTTTTAGCTGTTCCTTTTTCTTTTATTTATTTGAAGGCAGAGTTACAGAGAAAAGGATCTTCCCTCTGCTGGTTCACTCCCTAGATGGCCGCAACAACCTGAGCTGGGTCAATTCTGGGCCAGGAGCCAGAAGGAGCTTCTTCTGGGCCTCCCACGCGGGGCCCTAGGGGCCCAAGGACTTGGGCCGTCTTCCACTGTTTTCCCAGGCTATGGGAGAGAGCTGGATCGGAAGTGGAGCAGCTGGGACATGGCACCCGTATGGGATGTCGGCGCTGCAGGAAAGGTCATAGTGGAGGACGCTTTGGGGAGCATAGAGCACTAGGTGATTATGAATCCACGACCACCGATCGGAAATGTCCAGTTGCTGGGTGGTGCTGGATGGAGCAGGTTAAGCTGCCGACCACGATGCCGGCACCCATACAGGCCTGGGTTCTGGGGCTGCTCCACTTCCCTGCTAATGGCCTGGGAAAGCAGCAGAGGATGGCCCAGGTGCTTGGGCCCCTGCACCTATGTGGGAGACACGGATGAAGTGCCAGGCTCCTGGCCTCAGCCTGACCCAGCCCCAGCCATTGCAGCCACTTGGGGACCGACCCAGCGGATGAAAGAGTCCCCCCCCCCCCCCAGCCTGCTACTCTGCCTCTCAAATAAATACATCTTTTTAAAATAAAAGTGCGCTCGGTTCCACACCCCTGCTGCCAGGCCCTGGGATGTCCGGGGACTCAGAAAGAGGAAAGCGGGGGCACCGCGGGAGGACACCCGGAATGCCTGCACCAGGCGCTGGGCGCGCAGGGCAGCCCGGGTTTGCGTCCCAGCTCTGCTCCCCCTCCTAGCTCGCCACTGGCATGCACCCTGGAGGGAGACAGGTGATGGCTCCGAGGGCCGGGTGCCCGGCGCTCACATGGGAGATGGGGCTCGAGTTACCGCTCCCGGGGTCGACCCTGCCCGAATGAGCGGCACGGTACAGCCCGGCCGGCCAGTAGAGCGGGCCGGCGAGCCTCTGTCGGCAGCCACCCCAGACACCGCACAGCAGGCACGCGGGTGTCACCAAGGAGGCCTGGCTCTTGCAAGGTGTCCGGCGCATAACAAATCTTCCCAGGCAGACGAATCGATTAATTCACAGGCTCTTATTGGGGTTCCGCTCCCGGGCGAGGTTCGCCGGTCCCAACAGAGCAACAGAGCGGGGGGCCGGGGAAGTCGCGCGTCAGAGATTGGGAGAGCTCCTTTTATAGATTCAGGGCATGGGGGTTAAAGGTTGAGGCGGGTCTGATCCTCACTGGTTGACCTTTAGGCACCTGCGGGGACCTTGACAAGCACTCCCCCCCCCCCCCCGCAAGTACGGGTAGGAACTTTCCATTCCCGGAAGTATAGGCCCTCCCTCCATGCGGATCCCAAAGCTACCTAGCTCTGACTTTCCAATAAATAAATAAATCTTAAAAAAAAAAAAAAAATGGTCGGCCAGGATGCTATGGAAATGGTGTCCAGCGGCATCGAAAGCAGCAGACGGCCGCCGGTAGCTTTGGGATCCGCAAGGAGGGAAGGCCTATACTTCCGGGGATGGAGAGCCCCTACCCGCACTTCCCGGGAAGAAAAGTCCTTGTCAGGGTCCCCGCAGGTGCTTAAAGTGTTAGAGTCTGAAAAAGCCCACCGGCCGAGGAACGACTCCAAGAGACTTTTCTCTCATGCAACCAGCAAAGGGTTAAAGATTTATTGATTATCCAGCATGCTGGGGCTGCCTGATCACACAAAAGCAGAGCAGCCCCGACTAACCAAAGGTTAGGGTTTATAAAGGCAAAAACCGCAAAACCGGGAAGGGGGGAATACATGGTTGCTATGCACGGTTGCTATACACAGTTGCTAAAATCAAAAGAGAGTACATAAAATCAAAAGAGAGTATATGGTTACTGGGGTCAACATAACCTAAAACCTAAGTGAAATTAATATTTATCATAATCTTGACAATACCAGTTACAATATTACAATTAGCGATTAGGACTTGACATTAATGTAAGACACAGACAAATCACATCTTTATTATTAGCCCAGGTAACCCAGGTGCAACCTTTCTACTTTTAAGCTTGAGCAATCATGCTAGGGGGTTTTTGTGTGTTGCCAAGGGTGATGTAGTGCACTGTTATTGTCCGACTATTTGAGATCATAGTTTCAGACCAGAGTCTCACGGTGGGGGGGTGCTTTCTCAGAATGGAGTCTCAAGTGCTCCAAAATGGAGTCCCTAACTGTCTAGGTGCTACTTCACTCTGTCTTATTTTTACAGCTGTACCAGGAAGGTTTAAACCTGTAAGCTTAAGCTTAACTTTTTACACCCGCACATATACAATTTTAACTCTTCAAAAGGTCAACCAGTGAGGATCAGACCCGCCTCAACCTTTAACCCCCATGCCCTGAATCTATAAAGGGAGCCCTGCCAACCTCTGCCGCGCTCTGTTGGGATCGGGGAACCTCGCCCGGCAGCGGAATCCCAATAAAAGCTTGTGAATTAATTGATTCGCTGCCCTGGGAAGATTTGTTATGCACTGGACACCTTGCAGTCACCCGCCACCCGGCACAGTGTCGCCGCCCACAGCTCGCGAGGCCAGCCCGCTCGGCGCGGGGCCGAACGGGGGAAAGGCCCCGCCCGCCAAACTTCCGCCGGGTGGCCCCAACTCAAGAATCCCCCCCGGCCAGGTTGGTGGTCGGGCCGGCGCAGGGCGCAAGGGCGCCCCCTAGCGGCCCCGCAGACACGGCCGTGCGCGTGCACGTGAGCGGACGGCGCGGGCCCACCCCGCACGGGGCCGCGAGCTGCCAGGTGTGAAGCGGTGCGGGCCCCCACACCGGATCCCTGCTTCCTCGGGAGTCCGCAGGGGCCGGCACTCCCGGTCCGCTCGGTGCTCGGGATCCGTCAGTCCCGGCGGTGGGGGCGCCCGCGGTAGCCCAGCCTGCTCTGCGGGGGCGGGGCATGCAAATCAGCTGTGGCTGGTCAGCCCGGGAATGCCGGGAGAAGCGGGGCTGTGACTTTTCTCGTAGAAAAATAGGAAGAGTAGGAAGTGTGCCCAGGCGCCTAAGGAAGCCCAAGAAGACTGTCAGGGACGCGAAGGAAAAGGGGCACGCCGTGAGGGCTGGGGTGGTCGCCGCGAGCTGAAGGTGCGTGAGGGGAGGCCTGCTGGAGCGCGGGCGGCAGGGTCGGGTATCGCTTCTCGGCCTTTTGGCTAAGATCAAGTGTAGTATCTGTTCTTATCAGTTTAATATCTGATACGTCCTCTATCCGAGGACAATATATTAAATGGATTTTTGGAGCCGGGAGTTGGAATAGGAGCTTGCTCCGTCCACTCCGCGCATCGACCCGGTATTGCAGTACCTCCGGGCACGGTGCACCCTCCCTTTACTGTGGTGGCAAAAGACAGGTTGAGCTTGGGGTCCCGGTGTCTTTGGGAGCTCCCGTGTTTCTCCAGCACCGCTGGCTTTCTGCGGTTGCATGCTCTTACCGAGCCTCTTGGCAGCTGATGTGATTTCTGTAAGTCCTGCGCCATGTATCTCCCGGTCCCCAGCGGGTCTCGGGTCTCGGGCACTCACACCGTAGCAGCCCCGCCATACTATGCACTCTGTGCTACTTAACCCACGGCATCACACCCTCTACTCACGTAATCCTCTGTCCGCGCATCCCCCTCCAGTCCCTCCCCTCGTCTCAGCTTTTCCAGGTGGAATAAACAGAAGCTACCCACTCATCCGGGTGTGTTGCACCTTGCTCTGCTCTGTCTCTCCTCTCCATTCCCTCCTTTCAGTAGTCTTGCAATGCAATTAGCAGGCGTTTGGTACAGGTGCTTCCATGGCTTCTGCGGTTAAAAGGCTATTAGGTCGCCTGCATCCCCGCATGGGGCTGCCTGGGTTCCCGTCTCAGCTCTGCTGCAATTTCCAGGTTTCCTCTATGTGCACCCTGGGTGGCGGCAGGAGATGACTCGGGTTCCTGTCACTGGTTGTCCCTACCTTTCAGATAATTTTTTTTTTAAAAATTCAAATTCCTTTATTTTGAGAGAAAGAACCCTCTCTTTCCCCCTCACGTCCCACCCCTGGCCTCAGTGCCTTGTCCTCTGCAGCTGGAGAGGGTGAAGTCAGCATCTGAGAGCTCTATCCAGTTTGCCACTTGGGTGGCAGAGACCTCGTGACCTGGGCCAGCACCTGCTGCCTCCCAGGGCAAGCATACTTAACGGGAATTGAAGCGCAGCACTCCCACCCAGGGTGTGATATCCCAAGGTGAGTCTTAACCACCCCTTTGACTTTTTTTTTTTAATTTATTTATTTCAGGCAGAGGCACAGACAGGGAGAGGCAGGTCTTCCATCTGAGGGACTGGAACTGGCTCCCACATGGGATGCTGGCATTCAGCTCCGGCTGTGCTTTATCAATCCTGTACCCTCGCAGGCTCCTTGCCTGCTGTCACACACGGACTCATAGGAACACAGCTGTTGTTCTCCTGAACCATCTGCCAGTGTCTTGCCCACACACGGGCATCTGGATGTTTCCTAAGAAGCTACAAAGGCCTGCAAGTTTCCCTTTAGCACCAATCTATAATCTACCGTCTGGGTTTCCATCCTGTCAGTGATCCCAAAGAGATCCAGTCTGGGATTGTGTGCTGCACTGGGTTCTCAGTCTGTCTCCCTCAGGCTTTGCATGGATGTGTCCCTGAAGACTTCGGTGACAGCTCTCTGTAGGAGAGTTCTGGTTAGTTTCAGTCAGTTCTGGTTAATTTCACCTGAAAAGCCGAGAGGGGAGAGAGGGAAAGGGAATCCTCCATCCTGTCCACTCCTCAGATGCCCCCAACAGCCAGTGGGGCATGGATCATGCTTGGCCTGAGGTTCCCCTGCCCCAACCCCTACCTTGGCTTTGTCTGCTCCACCAGATGAGAGCCCGCAGCGCCCTCAGGCTGGGGCATCCTTGTCCTCCCCCACCCCACTGCCTGTCTGGCCTTTTTCCCGTGGCTGACCACTGCCCCAGCTGTCGCTCCCCCATTCGCGGAGGAACAACACTGGACCCTGTGCTGTTCTTTTGTCTGCTTGGCCCTTCCCGGGTTTGCTGCTGGTCCTTCCCGGGTTGGCTGCCGACCCCTCCACCTCCGTGGAGGGGCGGCCCCCCCTGCCACTTTCCCCGCTTCCATGGAGGAGCGGCACACCGCCGGCCAGCTCTCTCGGGGGCTGCTCAGATGTTCCTCAGATGTTCCTGGTGCATGTTGTCTCTTTCCTCCTTTATAGTCCTCTTCCACCAATCCCAACTCTGCTACCCACACGCCGAGTACGCTGCTCTCCTCCAATCAGGAGCAGGATCAGCTCCTGCAGCTTATCAGTCAAATTGGTGAGAGGCAGCTGCATAGAGGTTGTTTGCTCCCTCAGCGCCATATTGTGGGAGAGCAGATGCATAGAATAAGTCTTAATTCCAGTAACTTAGTCTAGTCTCAGTTGCTCCCCACACCAGCCATTTGGGGTCCAGCGTCGACCCACCCATCCGCATTCCCCCAAGCTGTGGCTCTCATCTCATTGAAAACTCCTAGTGCAGGTGAGTTTATATGAATGCAGAGACGGAGATGGATGGATGGATGTGTATCTGGGGTTTTAGTTTTTTAAACTTATTCACTTATTTGAAATGCAGAGTTAGAGAGAGAGATCTTCCATCTGCTGGTTCATTCCCCCAAATGGCCAGAGCCGTGCTCATCCAAAGCTTCTTCTGGGTCTCCCATGTGGGTGCAGGGGCCCAAGGGCTTAGGCCATCTTCCACTACTTTCTCAGGCCATAGCAGAGAGCTGGATCAGAAGAGGAGCAGCCAGGACTGGCCCCTAGCCAAGGTGGGACAGGACACGCTATTGAGCATGCGTGGTCACCTCAGTGAGCTAAGATGTGTCAGAGAGATGATACCGGGCCAAGGGGGCAGTTCTGGCATCACTTCTCAGACTTTTGGGTGAGATAAAAATATCTGATACGTTATAGGAGCCGGGAGTAGGAATAGGAGCTTGCTCCCTCCACTCCACACATCGACCCGGTATTGCAGTACCTCCGGGCATGGTGCACCCTCCCTTCAGGCTTTGGTTGTTTCGTATGCTAATTGATTGAATTTGTGCCATTTAGCCTGTTGTACTATGGGTTGAGTTGGTCTTGGCTCTCTGGTCAAGCAGCTGGCTGGAGTTCTTTGGATGGAGTCCCTGCACTCCATACACCTATTACAGCCCACTTGGTGGTCCTCCTGGGGTCTCGCTTGTACCCTAGTTTCCTGCCTCCCCACTCACTACTCCCCCCGTCCAACTCCGGAACAGTTCCGCTCACCTGCTGCCTGCACATCTGGCCCCTGCTTCCTCCCTTCCAGCCCTCCCTTGTCTCAGCTTTTCCAGATGAAATAAACGAGACGCAATCTGAGGCGCTGTCACAGGAAGCTGTCTCTGCAGTCTACAGGATCCCTACTCCACTTCCTCCTTTTTGTGGAGATCCTAGGTGCCAATGCAACCCCTGGGTCTCCTTGCAACCCAAATAGCAAAAAGCGGCACAGAGCATCTTGGAGATCAGGGAAGAAGTCCCACGAGGTTTCAGTTTCCAACAGTCACCTTCCCCCAGCTTGGCGAATTTCCTACTAACCAGATAAATTCCTATTCTCTCAAATGCCTCCCGCACCAACCTCTTGACAAGAAGAGGCTCTGTCAGTGCCCTGGCTCACTTGCATAATCCTCAGCCTGCGACGCTGGCACCCCGGGTTCTAGTACCGGTAGGGGTGCCAGGTACTAGTCACAGTTGGTCGGGAGGGCCAAAGAGGATGGGCCAAGTGCTTGGGTCCCCGCACCTACATGGGAGAAGGAGAGGAAGCACTTGGCTCCTGGCTTCGGATCAGCACAGAACCAGCCATAGCAGCCATTGGAGGAGTGAACCAACGGAAGTAAGATGCGGAAGGAAAGGTGCAACACACCCGGATGAGTGGGTAGCTTCTGTTTATTCCACCTGGAAAAGCTGAGACGAGGGGAGGGACTGGAGGGGGATGCGCGGACAGAGGATTACGTGAGTAGAGGGTGTGATGCCGTGGGTTAAGTAGCACAGAGTGCATAGTATGGCGGGGCTGCTACGGTGTGAGTGCCCGAGACCCGAGACCCGCTGGGGACCGGGAGATACATGGCGCAGGACTTACAGAAATCACATCAGCTGCCAAGAGGCTCGGTAAGAGCATGCAACCGCAGAAAGCCAGCGGTGCTGGAGAAACACGGGAGCTCCCAAAGACACCGGGACCCCAAGCTCAACCTGTCTTTTGCCACCACAGTAAAGGGAGGGTGCACCGTGCCCGGAGGTACTGCAATACCGGGTCGATGCGCGGAGTGGACGGAGCAAGCTCCTATTCCAACTCCCGGCTCCAAAAATCCATTTAATATATTGTCCTCGGATAGAGGACGTATCAGATATTAAACTGATAAGAACAGATACTACACTTGATCTTAGCCAAAAGGCCGAGAAGCGATACCCGACCCTGCCGCCCGCGCTCCAGCAGGCCTCCCCTCACGCACCTTCAGCTCGCGGCGACCACCCCAGCCCTCACGGCGTGCCCCTTTTCCTTCGCGTCCCTGACAGTCTTCTTGGGCTTCCTTAGGCGCCTGGGCACACTTCCTACTCTTCCTATTTTTCTACGAGAAAAGTCACAGCCCCGCTTCTCCCGGCATTCCCGGGCTGACCAGCCACAGCTGATTTGCATGCCCCGCCCCCGCAGAGCAGGCTGGGCTACCGCGGGCGCCCCCACCGCCGGGACTGACGGATCCCGAGCACCGAGCGGACCGGGAGTGCCGGCCCCTGCGGACTCCCGAGGAAGCAGGGATCCGGTGTGGGGGCCCGCACCGCTTCACACCTGGCAGCTCGCGGCCCCGTGCGGGGTGGGCCCGCGCCGTCCGCTCACGTGCACGCGCACGGCCGTGTCTGCGGGGCCGCTAGGGGGCGCCCTTGCGCCCTGCGCCGGCCCGACCACCAACCTGGCCGGGGGGGATTCTTGAGTTGGGGCCACCCGGCGGAAGTTTGGCGGGCGGGGCCTTTCCCCCGTTCGGCCCCGCGCCGAGCGGGCTGGCCTCGCGAGCTGTGGGCGGCGACACTGTGCCGGGTGGCGGGTGACTGCAAGGTGTCCAGTGCATAACAAATCTTCCCAGGGCAGCGAATCAATTAATTCACAAGCTTTTATTGGGATTCCGCTGCCGGGCGAGGTTCCCCGATCCCAACAGAGCGCGGCAGAGGTTGGCAGGGCTCCCTTTATAGATTCAGGGCATGGGGGTTAAAGGTTGAGGCGGGTCTGATCCTCACTGGTTGACCTTTTGAAGAGTTAAAATTGTATATGTGCGGGTGTAAAAAGTTAAGCTTAAGCTTACAGGTTTAAACCTTCCTGGTACAGCTGTAAAAATAAGACAGAGTGAAGTAGCACCTAGACAGTTAGGGACTCCATTTTGGAGCACTTGAGACTCCATTCTGAGAAAGCACCCCCCCACCGTGAGACTCTGGTCTGAAACTATGATCTCAAATAGTCGGACAATAACAGTGCACTACATCACCCTTGGCAACACACAAAAACCCCCTAGCATGATTGCTCAAGCTTAAAAGTAGAAAGGTTGCACCTGGGTTACCTGGGCTAATAATAAAGATGTGATTTGTCTGTGTCTTACATTAATGTCAAGTCCTAATCGCTAATTGTAATATTGTAACTGGTATTGTCAAGATTATGATAAATATTAATTTCACTTAGGTTTTAGGTTATGTTGACCCCAGTAACCATATACTCTCTTTTGATTTTATGTACTCTCTTTTGATTTTAGCAACTGTGTATAGCAACCGTGCATAGCAACCATGTATTCCCCCCTTCCCGGTTTTGCGGTTTTTGCCTTTATAAACCCTAACCTTTGGTTAGTCGGGGCTGCTCTGCTTTTGTGTGATCAGGCAGCCCCAGCATGCTGGATAATCAATAAATCTTTAACCCTTTGCTGGTTGCATGAGAGAAAAGTCTCTTGGAGTCGTTCCTCGGCCGGTGGGCTTTTTCAGACTCTAACACTTTAAGCACCTGCGGGGACCCTGACAAGGACTTTTCTTCCCGGGAAGTGCGGGTAGGGGCTCTCCATCCCCGGAAGTATAGGCCTTCCCTCCTTGCGGATCCCAAAGCTACCGGCGGCCGTCTGCTGCTTTCGATGCCGCTGGACACCATTTCCATAGCATCCTGGCCGACCATTTTTTTTTTTTTTTTAAGATTTATTTATTTATTGGAAAGTCAGAGCTAGGTAGCTTTGGGATCCGCATGGAGGGAGGGCCTATACTTCCGGGAATGGAAAGTTCCTACCCGTACTTGCGGGGGGGGGGGGGGAGTGCTTGTCAAGGTCCCCGCAGGTGCCTAAAGGTCAACCAGTGAGGATCAGACCCGCCTCAACCTTTAACCCCCATGCCCTGAATCTATAAAAGGAGCTCTCCCAATCTCTGACGCGCGACTTCCCCGGCCCCCCGCTCTGTTGCTCTGTTGGGACCGGCGAACCTCGCCCGGGAGCGGAACCCCAATAAGAGCCTGTGAATTAATCGATTCGTCTGCCTGGGAAGATTTGTTATGCGCCGGACACCTTGCAAGAGCCAGGCCTCCTTGGTGACACCCGCGTGCCTGCTGTGCGGTGTCTGGGGTGGCTGCCGACAGAGGCTCGCCGGCCCGCTCTACTGGCCGGCCGGGCTGTACCGTGCCGCTCATTCGGGCAGGGTCGACCCCGGGAGCGGTAACTCGAGCCCCATCTCCCATGTGAGCGCCGGGCACCCGGCCCTCGGAGCCATCACCTGTCTCCCTCCAGGGTGCATGCCAGTGGCGAGCTAGGAGGGGGAGCAGAGCTGGGACGCAAACCCGGGCTGCCCTGCGCGCCCAGCGCCTGGTGCAGGCATTCCGGGTGTCCTCCCGCGGTGCCCCCGCTTTCCTCTTTCTGAGTCCCCGGACATCCCAGGGCCTGGCAGCAGGGGTGTGGAACCGAGCGCACTTTTATTTTAAAAAGATGTATTTATTTGAGAGGCAGAGTAGCAGGCTGGGGGGGGGGGGGGACTCTTTCATCCGCTGGGTCGGTCCCCAAGTGGCTGCAATGGCTGGGGCTGGGTCAGGCTGAGGCCAGGAGCCTGGCACTTCATCCGTGTCTCCCACATAGGTGCAGGGGCCCAAGCACCTGGGCCATCCTCTGCTGCTTTCCCAGGCCATTAGCAGGGAAGTGGAGCAGCCCCAGAACCCAGGCCTGTATGGGTGCCGGCATCGTGGTCGGCAGCTTAACCTGCTCCATCCAGCACCACCCAGCAACTGGACATTTCCGATCGGTGGTCGTGGATTCATAATCACCTAGTGCTCTATGCTCCCCAAAGCGTCCTCCACTATGACCTTTCCTGCAGCGCCGACATCCCATACGGGTGCCATGTCCCAGCTGCTCCACTTCCGATCCAGCTCTCTCCCATAGCCTGGGAAAACAGTGGAAGACGGCCCAAGTCCTTGGGCCCCTAGGGCCCCGCGTGGGAGGCCCAGAAGAAGCTCCTTCTGGCTCCTGGCCCAGAATTGACCCAGCTCAGGTTGTTGCGGCCATCTAGGGAGTGAACCAGCAGAGGGAAGATCCTTTTCTCTGTAACTCTGCCTTCAAATAAATAAAAGAAAAAGGAACAGCTAAAACCATAGAGAAGAAAATGATGCCCCTCCATTATTCGAGGTGCAAGCACTTGGATGAAAATTCACCTGGGCTTTACTTTACCACCCCCGGAGTCAACAAATAATAAAAGACTACTTCCCGTTAGAGACCTTGGGCCTGTCTCCCTACAGGACCCTCACTATACAGCAGAACCTCGAGCCTAGAAGCGAGATGGACTCACAGAGCCAAAGGAAAAAGGAGGAAGAATCGTCTACCCACCTTAGCTTGTCTGCCACCTGTAAGTGTTCCCATGAAAACCTGAGTCAGAACTACCAAACACAGGACAATTCTGTTCTTAGCACGACCTTGTACCCCCCCGAGGGGGTGCACCGTGCCCGGAGGTACTGCAATACCGGGTCGATGCGCGGAGTGGACGGAGCAAGCTCCTATTCCAACTCCCGGCTCCAAAAATCCATTTAATATATTGTCCTCGGATAGAGGACGTATCAGATATTAAACTGATAAGAACAGATACTACACTTGATCTTAGCCAAAAGGCCGAGAAGCGATGCCGGGCCCCTGCGCGCGCGCCGCCGCCCGCCCCCGCCGCGCACCTTTCACGCGCGGTGACTCCCGCCCCGCCCCGCCCCGCCCCCGCCGCTCCTCGGGCCCGCGCGCGCCCCGCAGGCCACGCCGCCCTATCGCCCTCATCGTCCACGCGGGCGAATCCGCGCGTGCGCTCGGGACGGGCTTCTCCCCGCCCCGTATCGGCCCGCGGCCGGCCTCATCTGCATGCCCCGCCCCCCCCCCCGCAGTGCTCATCTGCGTGCTCCGCCCCCGCCGTGCTCGCCCCGCCCCCGGAGCCGCCGGCGCCCTCCCGAGGTCGCGGAGAGGCGCGGGCTCCTGACAGGGCTGCGGGGCGGTGGGCGCGTCTCAGCCCTGCCCTGCTCTGCCGCGACTCCTGTGTGGGCCGGCCACCCGGACCCCCACCCTCGCTCCCCTGCGGTCAGGGGGTGCCGAGCGGCTGCGTGGGCAGAGAGGGCGCCCAGGAGGCCAGCGCTATCCGCCGCTACCCCGTGGGGGCCGGGGTCGCGGCTCTGCGACCGGACTCCTGAGCGCCTGCATCGCCCGTGGACAGGAACACCGGATCGTGTGCGTTAGGACCTGTGGGGTCGCTCAGGCCTCAACCCGCAAACCCGACGGACGCGGGCACAGAGCCTCCAAGGCCAGTGGGATGTCGAGGGCTCAGGAAGCCCCACCCCTGCCCCCGCCCGGGGGACCGACCCCGCCCTTACACCCGCCCACTCTTCCTCCGGAAATAAGGCGTTTTTACTTTACTTTTAAAGATTTCCGTGCGTTTGAGAGAATTACGGGAAGGGGGCGAGAGCGAGACTAAAGAGAAACAGAGAGAGCGAGACAGCGAGAGCGAGAGCGAGCGCCTCCATCCACCGCTTCGCTCCCAGGAGGCACAACCACCGGGGCTGGGCCAGTTTATTTCAGTTGGTACAGCAGCTTATATAGCCGAGGCAGCCAGTCGGGTCAAGGGGCGGTTTATGCCTTAACCAATCACTGCCTGTTGCCAGGCGGGCTCCTTTGCCAGGTGGGTTCTGAAGCCATTCCTGAGTAACTGACGCTCGCTCGCTCGCCAGCGCCATCTTGGCACGGCCTTCTCATTCCATAACACGTCCCCCTTTTCATTTATTTTTGAGCAACAGGAGGCATGATCCTTGGCCATACCATTGTTGACCCCGTTTCCATGTGGTCTCATGTGGCTTGTGCCTGTCTTCGGTTGTCCCTCAGGGGATCTTACCTGACGTTGACTAACCAGCCCTCAAAACGGGAGACCACAGGAGTGCTTGCTCAGATGGGGGTAGGAGTGAGGAACAATGGTAATCAGGAATGGCATGACTGCACGCAGGCTGTTGGCTGTTCGAGTGGCTGACCAGAGCTAAGTGGGGTATGAAGCAGTAGCGGATGTGGCTATGGGCAGTTCCTCAGGGCAGGATGATAGGCCAGCAGCTTGACCATCAGTAGCAGGAGCACCCGTGAACAAGGCGGTCTCTCAGTCTTGTTCAGCTGGTCCTGGCTGACTGTCAGTTGCAGGCTTCATGTTTCTGGCTGGTACCCAAATGGGCTGTCCCGCATTCTCTGGAAAGACACAAACATATCCTTAGCCCTTGGTTAGCAGAAGCCTTTTTACGGGCGTTGGAATCCAGGGCCTGAATTTTGTGTCCACTCTGACATTAATGGCAAACATGTGGGTGGGATGGGGTCTAGCAGCTGCCCTGAGAGCCTGGGGTGCCCGGGGACTGCCACAAACGTGGGGATCCTCACTGGGTGCAGATGGGATGACCTCACATGGGTTATCGCCTCAAGGTCGTCTAAGTTCATCCCCCCGGGTGCTTGGGGGGTGGCTGCCTAGGCATTGCTGCGTTGTCTGCTGTCATGTCATTTTCACTGTCGACGCTCTCTCTCCCTAAGTCGTCAACTGTTGCCTGTGAGGCAGCGCCCTGGAGTGACAGGCTCTTATCACTCACAGATTCATTATGTTTGGTAATTTGTGTGGGTTTCAGAGAGGGGGGTATCTTTCCCATGTTTGAGCACTTAAGAGCGGCGCGCCATGCCAACTCTAGCCGAAGGAAAGACACCCACAGCACTGCCGCCATAACAAAACAAATTCCTAGCACCTCAGCGGCTGATGGCATTCTGCAGGGGGTTCCCTACCTTAGGCGAACAGACAGTGGTGTATCAGATCGTACGTATGTCCTGCGCTTAGTGGGGGACTTCCTGGTTCCGTTAGGTCAAGGCCGTGTGCCCACACGGTGTCTCCGGAGCGTCACCTCTCTCGAGTGAGGGAAGATGGCCTGGTTCCGAATTCCGGGATGATCGGTCCCTTCTGCGAATTCCCCCGGCGAACCAAAAGTAAAAGGAGGAGCCGAGAAGCGGCGTTATGCTTCTGGGCGGTGGGTGTGTGCTTAACCTGGGGTCACTTCGACCGAGGACAAGGACAAGGAAAGGGGCGTAGGAGGGGGTTCTGTGCTCACCCTCACAGAACAGAACAGCAAACAAAACGCTGAGGGGCCTACTTGCCGAAATCAAGGGGGGAACCTCGCCAAGTCGTCACGCTGTCTCTCAGCCATGTTGGCGCCAGATGTTGCTGTGGATTCGTTCCGAGAGGAGGAGCGCGGTGGGGGCAAGAGGCACGGAGTCAGGACACAGACACTGGGAGTCAGGTGAAAGTGGGCTAGAGGGGAGCAACTTGCATACTCGTTGATTTCAGTTGGTACAGCAGCTTATATATAGCTGGGGCAGCCAGTCAGGTCAAGGGCCGGGTTATGCCCTAACCAATCACTGCCTGTTGCCAGGCAGCCTCCTTTGCCAGGTGGGCTCTGAAGCCATTCCTGAGTAACTGACGCTCGCTCGCTCGCCAGCGCCATCTTGGCACGGCCTTCTCATTCCACCACAAGTTCTGTCGTATAAAAAGAGCATGTCCCATCAAAGAGTAATGACCCTGCATTCCAGCTCTTTCTGGGCTCCCGTGAGTCAGTCCGCTCCCCCTCAGCCCGCCATCCTCCATGTGCACACGCTAGAGGGCTCGCAAAACACCAGGGGGTCAAGCCGGCTCGGAAGTGGAGCGGCCAGGACTCAGACCAGCACCCACATGGGATGTCCATACAGCACCCACAGCAGTCCACATACTGCTGTGCTGCAAGCGGCTGTCTTCTCCCCCTCTCTCTGTCACTCTGCCTTTCAGACGAGTTCATCTGTAGCTGCCTTCCAGCTCTTTGATTCACCAGCAAGCCCTGGCAGTTTGAGTACTGTGATCAGTCACAAGCCCAGTGGTTCCCTTTCTTTTAAATCCTTCCTTGCTTCCTACCTTCCTGAACAAGACTTTAGTCATGGTCTTGCAACTACGAGTTTGCTTTTGTACATCAGAATATGGAAAGAAAAAGAAAGATATTTGGAGTGAAAACAATTTCCCCTGTTGTTCAAAGTGTTCTTTCTTTCCTTTTCCTTTCTCCCTCCCTTCCCCCACCCTCTCTCTCTCTCTCTCTCACTCTCTCTCTCTCTCTCTCTCTCTCTCACACACACACACACACCACATGGAGGGTGGACAGAGACAGAGAGGGATGCTTCCAATTTGGCTAGTTCACTTCCTTTCTTTTCTCCCAAGATTTAATAGTTACCTGAAATTTAGAGCGAGCGAAAAATATCCTCCATTCCCTGGTTTCCCCGGTTCACACCCAAAATGGCCACAAGGACCAGGCCTGGGCCAGGAGCTTCTTCTGACCTCCCATGTGTGTGGTGGGAGCTGAGAAGGTGATCCAGGTCTTTCCCAAGGACGACAGGGGCCCAAGGACTTCAGCCACCACAGGTGACCTGCTTAGGGAAGGGGGAAGGAAGCTTGAGTCGGGTATTGCACCCAGACGCACCAATATGGGGAACAGAAATTATTTAATAAGATTATCTGAAGCACACAGCAAGAGAGGTTCAACCTCCTGGTTTGCTAGTTTGGTCAAGTTACAGCAAGGAGCCTGGACCTCCAGCCATGGTGGCGCAGATGGGAGGTGAGGGAGAAGCCCTAACACTTGGGCGTTTTCTAAAGCCCAACACTAACTCTCAACAGCTAAAGACAAAAACCCTATGGCCTGCTTTTTGATGTCACGTGCCCCCCCTTGATGGCACATGCTGCTGCACCCCAGGGCCTGGAACCCGGGCACCCTGGTGTAGACAAAGGCTGCTCAAGCTGACCAAATGTCGGCCCCACCTCCACCTCTTATGCCGAGCATTGGGAAAGAGAGATGTTCCGGACTCTGTGGTGGTGTTACCCTTGGGTGCCTGTCGCTGCTGACTTGTTGTCGTCCACGCTTCCCCCTGGTTACCACAAAAAACTTTTTTTGTTTTGTTCCAAAACTCAGAAATAAAACCTTAAATTTAAGAGCTGGGGCATTGAATCGAATCCCATGCTTTGGAACAGTTTTAACAGAGTCAGGACTAGGGAGAGAGACGAGCTTACTGGAGCTTGCTAAAACACTGAACAGAGTCACCAATTAAAACGATCAAAAGGAGATGCTACAAGTTTTAAACAGATTTCTGAGACAATTAAAAACTGTTTGCTAGGGGCTGGTGCCATGGCGCACTAGCTTAATCCTCCACCTGTGATGCCAGCATTCCAAATGGGCGGTGGTTCGAGTCCCGGTTGCTCCTCTTCCAATCCAGCTCTCAGCTATGGCCTGGGAAAGCAGTGGGAGATGGCCCAAGTCCTTGGGCCCCTGCACCAGCGTTGGAGACTGGGAAGAAGCTCCTGGCTCTTGGGCTTCGGATCGATGCAGCTCCGGCCGTTGCGGCCATTTGAGGAGTGAACCAGTAGATGGAAGACCTCTGTCTCTTTCTCCCTCTCTCTCTCTCTCTCTCTTTCTCTCTCTCTCACTGTCTGTAACTCTACCCGTCAAATAAATAAATAAAATCTTAAAAAAAAAGTTTCCTAACATATGTATTGCAAAAATCCTCTATTTCCTTAATAGAGGATTATCAGATTATAATTCTATGTTAACAAAAAAATAGAATAGATTTGGATTAAAAATTTATTTGTTATAACGTTCTGTGACTTCATCACACCCTCTTCAACTTACTTGAAATGTTCTATCATTTCCATTCCAGTCAAGAGTAAACCAGCCATCAGGATGAAGTCATTCTTACAAACCATGTCCTTTCTTTATTCAAAAAAGCCTTTTATCTTCTTAACCTTTCTTATCAAGCGCACATTTCTATACTTGTGATGTTTTCTATCTGCCAATTTCCTTGATTTACATTTGAAAGAACCTGTTAAAAAGCTCCAAATTAAGACAATATTTTAAAATTTCTTTGGAGGGGGGGACAGGCAGAATTAGACAGTGAGAGAGAGAGAGAAAGGTCTTCCTTTTCCCGTTGGTTCACTCCCCAAATGGCCGCCACGGCCGGCGCGCTGTGCTCCAATCCAAAGCCAGGAGCCAGGTGCTTCCTCCTGGTCTCCCATGGGGGTGCAGGGCCCAAGGACCTGGGCCATCCTCCACTGCCTTCCCGGGCCACAGCAGAGAGCTGGACTGGAAGAGGAGCAGCCGGGACAGAACCGGCGCCCCAACCAGGACTAGAACCCGAGGTGCCAGCACCACAGGCGGAGGATTAGCCAAGTGAGCCATGGCACCGGCCCACACAATATTTCTTTTTATGTATGTATTTATTTATTTTGTGTTGGGGGGACAAAGCTGCCTTCGGGGTGGAAGGGCTCCTCCACCTGCTGCTCCCTGGTCTCCACAGTGTTAGCGTCTGTGAAGACAATGTTGTCTCTAACGCAATAAGGGGGTGACGGGCCAGGGGGGAAAATGTCTTGCTGCTGCCGGCCCCCCAGCTCCCACTGCCCTCTGGCCTATGTGCGGTGGCTTAGAGGTGTGGGGGAGACTCCCGTTGTGACTGAATGTAACGCCCTTGCCCCTGCCACAGCCAATGCAGGGGAAGGGAGGGGCTCTTTCTGTCTCTTCCTGCCCCTTCTCCCCTCAGCTAAAGAGACTTTGAACTTAGGGGCCCATGAGCCTGGAGAGGCCTGAACCCAGTGAGGAAGTGTACGGGGAGCCCTCTCCCACCCCTATTTCCTGCTGAGAGTGGTCAGTGTTTACAAGCCCTGAGCTCCCCAGCCCAAGGGCTCAGACCCCCTTCGCCCTGCTGGCCTTTCCTAGCCCATCTTCCTGGGGCCTGGCTGCTCCCCGACCCTCCTGGAGTTCGGGTTGGGGCAGGGCTCTCTCTACCTGTTATTCCCTCCTCCGCCTTGTCCTCCTCAGTCTCCCTCACTCCCACCCTTGTGTGACCCCCTTTTGCTTTACCTGCCCCTGTAAATACCACTTTCTCCCAATAAAATCTATTTTAGTTTAGTTATTTGAAAGACAGTGTCAGAGAGAGAGGTAGAGAGAGGTCTTGCATGCTCTGGTTCTCTGGTGGGATGCAAAGGCAGGAGGCAGGAGGTTCTCCTGGGTCTCCCATGCGGGTGCAGTGGCCCTAGCGTGTGGGTAATCTGCTAGTGCTTTCCCAGGCCATAGCAGAGAGCTGGAACGGAAGAGGCGGGAGCAGAACCGGCGCCCATGCGGGGCTTGGAGGCAATGGCCATGTACGTCACAGTCCGCTGTTGGGAGGTGCAGGCTGCTTGGCACCCAGAGGAGAACCACTGCCATTGTGGCTGGACAGCGAGACGTCTAGTCTAGCCGGTGTGGTTGGCCTCCTGTTCGTCTGCACACGCAGGAGAAGCAGCACAAAACACAAGCAGAGAGAAGCACCAGGCATTTCTGGGCAAGCAAGCCCACGAACTGGGTGAAGTCTGCCTTTGAGACCGCGTTGTATCCCCTGAGGGGGTGCACCGTGCCCGGAGGTACTGCAATACCGGGTCGATGCGCGGAGTGGACGGAGCAAGCTCCTATTCCAACTCCCGGCTCCAAAAATCCATTTAATATATTGTCCTCGGATAGAGGACGTATCAGATATTAAACTGATAAGAACAGATACTACACTTGATCTTAGCCAAAAGGCCGAGAAGCGATGCCGGGCCCCTGCGCGCGCGCCGCCGCCCGCCCCCGCCGCGCACCTTTCACGCGCGGTGACTCCCGCCCCGCCCCGCCCCGCCCCCGCCGCTCCTCGGGCCCGCGCGCGCCCCGCAGGCCACGCCGCCCTGTCGCCCTCATCGTCCACGCGGGCGATTCCTCGCCCGCGCTCGGGACCGGCCCCCCTCCCCCCTCCTCCCTTCTCCTCCCCCGCCCCACCGCCGCGGCCGCACTCATCTGCATGTCACGCCCCCGCCGTCCTCATCTGCATGCACCCGCCCCGCCCCGCCCCAGGGACCGCGCGCCGCTCCGCGGAAACATGGCCACGTGGCTCGGCCTTGTGGGCAGCGCGGCCTCCGCACGGAGTTCCCGGGTTCTCCCGCGAGGGCCGGAGAGAGCCGGCGGTTCCGCCGCGTGCTCGAGACTCCCGGCTGGGGCGGGACCCGCACCGCGGGGGACCGGCCCCCGCACCGACTGCCGCTGTGGGAGGGGCCTTGTGTTTCACTGGAGCTCGTTTGCAGCTGACACACTTCAACTAGCGTGGAGAGCGTCCCGAGGACGAGGACCGACGAAAAGGGCGGCCCCTGCGCTGGGCAGGCCGTGCGGGGCTCTGCTCGCCCGGGAGCTCGCTGCCTGGCACCGAGGTGGCGTTACCCCGCGCAGACAGCCGAGGGCTCCGCGCGCGTGTGGGAAACAGGCTTCCTCAGGACAGCCGTGTGTCCAGGCCTGTCGCTGCCTCGTGACATTCCATGTCCAGGAGAAGCTAAAACCACCGACAAGAGAGAGCCCCCGCTGAGCCACTAACTTCACTGTGCTAATTCTTTTTGGACCATAGCTAGTAACACAGTTTTTAATGCGCGGGCCTAGAAGCAGGGCTAGGAATGTTAGAATTACAGGGCCAGCCGGTGCCACTAGTAGAGTAGTAAGCCATGGCAAGCTGGCAAACCAACCCTGGAACCATCCGTAGGATCGTTTCTGTTTTTGTTTTTGTTTTTGACAGGTAGAGTTTTAGACACACAGAGAGAAAGGTCTTTCTTCTGTTGGTTCACTCCCCCAATGTCCACCATGGCCGGTGCTGTGCCGATCCAAAGCCAGAGCCAGGTGCTTCCTCCTGGTCTCCCATGCGGGTGCAGGGGCCCAGGCACTTGGGCCATCCTCCACTGCCCTCCCGGGCCACAGCAGAGAGCTGGGCTGGAAGAGGAGCAACGGGGACTAGGGGAGTAGGGGACTAGAACCTGGCGCCGTCATGGGGTGCCGGCGCCGCAGGTGGAGGATTAACCAAGTGAGCCGCGGCGCCGGCCCCCATCCATAGGGTTCTTGTCTAGTTGTGTTACCAGAGAAGCAAAGGGTCCTTGTCTTCGTGCAAGAAAGAATTCAGGCGTGAGGCAGCAGGGGAAAGCAACATAGCAAGGTTTATTAGGGTAGGGACGCACGTAAGAACGGATGGGCACCTCTCCAGGCAGGATCCGAGAGAGAGTGCGTAGTTCATGTGCAGGCTGGGGTTCCTAAGGGGATGGGTCTTGCCTTCCCGCCTTTCCCCTCCCCCTCTCCTTCTCCTTCTCCTCCCGGACAAAGCACTTGTTGGGTTAAATACGAAAAATTCCTGTCTGACTTTTTCTCCCTGAACTTACCAGGGAGATGCCTGGCTGGCATCGGCATCGCCCCACCTGTTTACCAGGCCAGGTAGAAGGGGCAGGACTCCCTGGAAGGTCATCAGGATCCAGGCAGGACTTCGAAGTGCAGGATGCTGGGCTTCTGGAGCTTCCACAGTGGGTGCTGGTCTTCAGGCCTTTCTCAGGCACACATGGGCTCAATTTCTGACTTCCTACCTAACATAACTGTGGACACCAATCCAAGCACAAGACGCCCACTGGAGTGGAGGTCAGAAGACCTGATTTCCCTATCTGGCTTGCTCATGATAACACAAAAGAGTCCTCAGAGGGTCTGATACCTAATTTGTTATCAGCAATCAAGGAGCTGTTCTTGGGGTAAAACTGGAACAGGAGTGGGAGGACAAGGGCTGGAAGGTGAAAGCCTGGAGATGGCCAGTCCCAAACTTGCAGGGATTATTGATAAGCCAGGGGGAGTAGAGCCGTTGATGCAAGAGCAGAGGCCACGATTCAAAGGAATGAGGCCCGGAGTGGGCTAGACAGGGTCTAGAACAAAGGACAGAGTCATTATGAGAGGACCTAAGAAAGGTGCTGTCTAAGCCAAACAGAAACTGACAGAAGGGGCCTGATAATAATCCGGTGGGCTTGAAGGCTCTGTCCGTTATGAGGAACAAGCTTATCGATCTCTTCACACGGGGTACATCCTAAGGGAGGTGTGAACCTCTTGGGGAAGGCACCCTGTTGTTGGGAGCCACTGTGCTGGTGTCCCTGTATAGGCCTTTGTTTAGACTAACCTTCAGCTGTGTTCCTGTAAGGAGGATTCACTAGAAAGTTCCATTTGTACAGCTCACTGCTATGGTTAGCGCTTGGCCATCTGACTTCAGTGCTCTTACACGACCTAACTTTAGAAATGGCAGAGTAACTGATTAAGCAGACACTGTTAAAAAGAGACATTATAGTTTTTGCAAGAACAGATTTTAAGATTTACGATTGAGACCATTTCCAGATAATTACTAACATTAGTACAGATTAAAAAAAAAAGCCGGCGCCGTGGCTCAATAGGCTAATCCTCCACCTTGCGGCGCCGGCACACCGGGTTCTAGTCCCGGTTGGGGCGCCGGATTCTGTCCCGGTTGCCCCTCTTCCAGGCCAGCTCTCTGCTATGGCCAGGGAGTGCAGTGGAGGATGGCCCAGGTGCTTGGGCCCTGCACCCCATGGGAGACCAGGAAAAGCACCTGGCTCCTGGCTCCTGCCAGGATCAGCGCGGTGCGCCGGCTGCAGCGGCGGCCATTGGAGGGTGAACCAACGGCAAAGGAAGACCTTTCTCTCTCTGTCTCTCTCTCTCACTGTCCACTCTGCCTGTCAAAAAAAAAAAAAAAAAAAAAAAAAAAAAAAAAACCCTATTGTTATAAAAGAAGATCAGACTTCAATTTAAGGTTAGTGTAATTTTGCATTAACATTTAACTTATAGAAAACTCTGTAAACAATGTTTTAAAATCAAACTTTTTACAACTTTTTATGACTTGCTCACACCTTCTGAACCTTTACACCTGTAGTTACTTTTCCATAGTTTTGAATTGTCATGTATGGACAACCTATGAGAATACATGCTGACAAACTTAAACAGTCTCTCTTATCAAATTTAAGATGTTAAAAGTACACATAATACATTTTTCATGTTTTACTTAGCATTGATGCCTAGATGACTTAAGACACTGAGTTATTAATGAATACCACACCATTATCTGAATTAAAAGTCAAAATTACTTTTCCAAACAAAAGGATAACACCACTTGGGCAGCAACAGTCACTAGTGCATGGTTACAAGTTTGAAAAGATCTTCATCCTTAAGAGAAACAAGTTTAAAGCATATCAAAGACATGTAAAACTGAGCAAGTGAACCAAAGGGCTTTTGCATTAGCCCAACTTTTTTAACCAATCTGTATTGGCTTACTTTAGTTAACAACATAAAGGCTTGTATACACAGAATTTAATCTCATTTTTATAGGACTACTCTAGCTGAAAAGCAAAAACATGAATACAACATAGATTTGACATCATTTACTACATTTTAATACACTTTGTATAATTTGAATTGACTCAAACAGCTGTTACTTTAACAAATTTAGAGTCTCATCCTTTGAGAGTTCCAGGGATCCGACTGGAAGCCCCAAAGTTGAAAGACTCGGTTTAGAATTTACACTATCAGTGAGTCAAACCATTTTGGTCAAAAATTAGTACATTTAACCAAGGCTGTGGGCTAGATCTGATCAGTGTTAGGTAATCACTCAAACATTAAAGACAGGCAAATAACGTAAACAGCTTCGTATTGTAGTTTTTCCAATCAAGACTCATACTGGCAATAGAAAAATGCGAAACCTTCAAGACACATGAAAACTCTCATCAGATAAGTTAGCTACAGCAGCACAGAAAAGAACTGATTATCAGCGTATGAGTCCATTGCTTAAGTTTTTATTAACTGTAAAGAGAAAAACCCATCAAGTTGGAAAGGGTTAATGGATTAAGGTTCTTGCTCCCTTAGATAAGGCCAGCAGTAGCCAGAGGCACTTCCCCTGCCCCCCCTCCTAGTGAGGAGGTTAGTGAATTGGAAATGGAGACTAAAAAAGCGGCCCTGTGGAGCCCTTTCCCAAGAGATATCTGGCTAAGCCTGCTTGGGTGCAGTAGGCCACACTGACTGGAATAGAGTGCAGAGAAAGGCTGTGGTCCCCCATTTACAGGGAAGACTGTGCACACCCGGGCCTAGCAGGACTGGCTGTAGGGTTGGGTAGGTGTGCCGTTTCACCAAGAGTGCTGGGAACCTCCATAGCGCCTAGTCTAATTAAAACAGCCACCAAGTTGAGATCTTAAACCAGAGCCAGATCCAATCAGGGCTACTGCAACCACTCAATTAAAACAGATAATTAATAGCGTACAAAAGCTTTTCAAGACATACCGGAACTACCATAAGCTGCAAAGATGGAAAAACATTTATCAGGTTGGAAAGGGTTATTGAATCAAGACTTTTCTCTAGGTCAAGATACCTGTGGAATTTTTCCTCTCTCTTTCTCCTGGCCATAGGTATAGGGAGCAGTGGGCTCATATGCATCATGAGCAGATTTTAAATCCTTTAACATTTTAAAGGGGACTGGATGGTGACTGGCATTTCTTGGCCATCTTCTGTATGTACTTTCACTGGAAAAGCATCAAAAAAGATTTTGGCTTCCTCCTGGCCTTGCTGTGCTGCTTTTCTCAGGGTTTGAGTGACATTCTTTTTAAGATATTTGGCAAACATTCCCCTTCTTGACAAAGGGATAATTTTTTATCATTGTTTTTTTATAAATAATTTAAAGGGAGGGGCGGAGGGAGTAACCTTTTCCATAGAACTAGAGGATCGGCAGGATTGATTATCCTCGCCATCACAGCTTCTGGCTTCCTCAATTTTCTCATGTCCTCCCGATGCATCTCATCTACAAGGCCTTCTTCAATAAACCAAGGACATGCAATTTCTATGGTTTCTATAAATTGCTCTATTACTTTCTTTTTTAACCCTATTCCTTGCGTCTGCAATAATGCCTTCACTGCCTTTACTATTGGGGGATTTTTCCCAATGCTTGTCCCATAATGCCTGCTCAAAATAAATCTCCACAATTTTGGTGTCGGGTACTCACCACAAATTGTATACCTCTATAGTCGTGACTCCATGAATCCAGGTTCCTCACTGCTTCTCTAATTCTCAGGTCCCACATTCGGGCGCCATTTGTGCCGGCCTGCAGCACGATGAACTGGGTTTTCCTGAAACAGAGAGTGGGAATGCGGAGAAAGGGACGCAAAGAATGGAGCCAAGACAAGTCCTGATCAAGGCTTGTTTATTGAATAAATCCAGTAGTATTTAAACATGACCAGTTGATTACAAGAAGGAGCACAAAAGATTTACATATCAAAAAGGCTCTTAAGGTTACAAAGAGTTCCCAATAAGGTTCTTAATTATTGATTACAAGGGTACAATAAAACACTTAGGTGACAAATGCAGGTTATAGGTGTGACTGATTATCTGTATCATTTCTTGTGAAAGGTTTAGGTTCTTCTTGCCTCTTCCCGGAATCTCCCTAGCCCAATTGTCAGTGCCGGGGAAGTCTCCATATGTTTAAGTGTAAACAAAGGGAGTGACTACCTGTGGATGCCCACACTTAAACCTTTATTCGATATCCTGAAGGGAGACAGTTCCCCTACCTCCCAAGGAGTGCTTACTCCCGCAGCATGCCTAGCCTTGCAAAAGGTACAACAAGCCTTATCTCAGAGCTGTGTTTCTTGCATTGATTGTAATCAACCTTTAATTCTTATTGTTTTGATTGCAGATTATTTACCCACCACTCTGTTGTGGCAAGAGGCCCCTTTACTTTGGATATATTTACAGGCTACCCTTCAAAAGAATCTTGTACCATATTATAATGCAATAGCTGAGATTATTGCTAAAGGGAGACTAAAATGTACAAAAGATATTTGAAATAGAGCTGACATGTATATGTCAACCAACCATATACTAACAAACAGCTAATATGGCTCCTGTCTTTCACTGAAGGCTGGCCTCTTGCATTAGCTTCTTTTTCAGGACAAGGTCGTAATAACTATCCAGCAGATAAAGTGATACAATTTTTATGACATCATTCCTGTGTATTTCCACGAAATGCAAGCTTTCAACCCTTAGAGAATGCTGGCTTGATATTTATAGAGGGTGCCAACACTGGTCAAGCTTCTGTAATTTGTGATGGTCACCGTACAGTTATTAACACCTCTTTTTCATCTCTACAGCTAGTTGAATTAGCTGCTGTTGCACTTGCATTGCAGTCTACTTTGGATGTAGCGGTTAACACATACACCGATAGCAAATATGTGTTCCTGTCGGTGCCTCGATTGGAAACTTGTTCATTCCTTCCTGGATCCTCAGCTGCCTCTCCTTTGTGTTCTCGCATTTGCACTGTCATTCGGCAGCATACCTGCCCTTTCTTTATAGGTCCTATTCGAGCACATTCCAATCTTCCTGGACCTTTGGTAGAGGGCAATCGTGTGGCACATTCTGCTCTATGCATATATTCTATTGATACAGCAACAGGAGATCACGTTTTACATCATTTAAATGGGCATACGTTACGCTTAAAACATAATATGACTCGAGAACAAGCTCGACAAATTGTAACATTCTGTTCTACTTGCTCCATCCAGTTACCAGTACCTCACCTTCGAATTAATCCTCGCGGTTTATTCCCCAATCAACTATCGCAAATGGATATCACCCACTTCATGGAATTTGGTAAACAAAAATATATACGTGTGTCTACTGATACTTGTTCTGGATTTATATTTGCTTCCTTACATACAGGTGAAGCCACAAGACGTGTTATTACAAGCTTTTGCTTCCCTAGGAACTCCAAAGCAGATTAAAATGGATAATGAACCTGCTTATATCTCTGCCTCTTTTAAAAATCTTTGTGTAACTTTTTTATATCTCATGTTACTGACATTCCTTATAATCCTCAGGGTCGAGGCATTGTTAAACGTACACATAATACTTTAAAGCAATGCTTTAATAAAATTAAAAAAGGGGAGTTTGGGATTCTTGCCCATTCTCCTAACAAATGGCTCTCACATGCTTTATTCATTTTAAATTTTTTCACATTGGATAAAGATGGTCGTATTGCAGCTGATCAACACTGGCATCCACACAGCTGCGAAAAGAGCAATGGTGAAATGGAGGGGTCCTATCACCAATCAATCGAATGGACCTGATCCGGTACTGGTATGGGACGCGGGCTCCTAAGGGATGGGTATTTTTATGCAACCAATTTGCTTTTACATTGTTAGCCCCTGATGATTTTCACAACCGCTCATTGGGCCGTGTGGCCCCAATGCTTTAACATCTGTATTTCCAAAGACAGGACAGGGACGCTCATTCCCTGAGAACTGTGGTGATGATGTCATCGTAATTGGAGACCTGCTTTCACCATGGCTATACAGCTAGTGGGAGTTCCTGGATTGGTTTATGGAAATAATCGTGGACTACGAAGGCTTACATGTTTGGTGACCAAAACAATCAATCTTACTGCTACTGCGCTATCCAGTATAGCTGAAGAATTGGATCAAGTTCATCCAGGAGTACTCTGAAACCGAGCAGCTATCGATTATTTGCTGTTAAAGGATCATATAAGCTGTAAATCTGTACCAGGGGAATGTTATTTTAACATTACGAACAATGTGCCATATATAGAGTCTGTTATTGATAAACTTAAGAGTAAAATGCAACATATGTTTATTACTAACCCACTATTCATTTGGAGGGTTTCAATGGATTCATTGGTTATCAATGTTGGCTGGACCGCTACTGCTTTTCCTACTTTGTATGGGATGTTTTCCGTGTGTTCTGCAATTTGTGCTAACCTCGCTGCAGTCTGTATGGACTGACATTCATCATTTAAAACTTTGTACCAAACCTCCTTTTGTAATCAAAAATAGTTGATATTTGGCTATATGTTTCATCTCTCGCCTAATGTCAGGCTGGTCCGATGGTAGTGGGTTATCAGAACTTATCAACATTAGTGTCACTAAAGTTGGTATACAACCCCCCACTGCTAAATTTAACTGGCTTTAAAAAAATATCGATCATTCTTCAACTGCCCTATCCTTCTCAAACGAACAACAACAAGTATTGCGGCAGGGTATTCTAGATAATAGTGCAGCCATTGATTATCTTCTCTTATTACATCACAAAAATGCAATCAAGTTAAGAATATGTGTTGTTTTAATCTTACTGATGACTCTCATAGTATTGCTATTGAAATCCAAAAACGCACAGAACTTGCTTCTTACTTGACTCAAGACAAAGGGTCCAAAAGCTTATTCAATTGGCTTACATCCTGGCTGCCAAATTTCTCCTGGCTTAAAGAACTGTTTGTGGGGATTGTAATCTTCCTCATAAGCCTCCTTACAGCCCGTCTTGTCGGCAGGTGTTTCGTGTATTTTCTAACTAGGCCTTGGAAGTCCCTCAGAAGATAAGACGGTGGGTAGTCAATGACGGGTAAGATGGGTTGCCGCACATAGCAACCTAAGACAGGGATTCATCGATGACGATGGATTCTGATGACGGGTAAGAATGTGCAGGTGGAACCCACAACCTAAGACAGGCACCATCGTTTGCTTCATTATAAAATTAAATTAAAAAAAAAAAAACCAGCACCGCTCAGAGTGCAGAGTTACATTTAATGGGCCTCCACCTATCTTTACGTTGCTTCTGATGCCTAGCTTTCTCTTCCTCCTGGTTTTGGTTAAAGCAGACCTTTGTGGCCCACACTAGAAGTCTACAGTCACAGGCGTAGTAGTGGTTCTGGTAGTGGCTCTTCTGTGAGGTAGACAATGCCCCTGAGGAAAGCTGTGTCCTCACTTGAAAGCTTTCTCTCCCTTTGCGTGGTCTGAAAGGGAGGTTTTGCCTGTTTACCGTGCCCAAGGCGAAGTCAACCTAGCTGTGAAATTATAATTTAAGCTCTCCTTTTGCCTATGCTATTATCACAGAAAATGTTAGCCATCCCTTTTCTAAGATCCAAAAGCCAAGTGGTGCCTCTTGGAGCGTCCTTCTGAATACTCAGTCTCCCATCTTGAAGAGACTGGAGAGAGGAGGGAGGGAGTCCCAGACTGCTTGCTGACAATAGCAATAGCAAATGAAGACTTAGCAAGCGATGTCACCCTTTAGATAACCACTTAGGAGAACATTTAACAGAAGGTCCGATGCCTCCTGTAAGTTTTAAGAATACATGTGTTTGGAAACATCTCTTAAATATCTGACATGATGTGGCTTGTTGAATCAGCAAACTCAAGCACAAACATATAAAAACATTTCGTTTCTTTCTACCAACAGATTTAAAGCTTCTGATACAGAGATTCAGGTCACAGGAATCAAAATGTATCTTTGATTAATTTTAGCAGTTTAAATTTATGAGCAATCTGTTCTCTATAAGCCAATGAAAATAAAGCTCTTAATAAATGTTCCCGTGTAGACATACCATATGTGTATACATATAACATAACATACAAGATAGCACAATAAAGCAGTTTCAGTAATAGCTTTAAAAAAAAAAATTCTTTAACTCCTTTTGGTAAATTACCAGTTGGTTCGAATGACTTGCTGCTCTTAGTAACCTCAGTTAACCATACTTTCTCTCGGTTGGTATCTGTAATACATTATTGGCGTCATCTGTTTACAGAGTTACCCCAAAGTTCTGAATACAATAGAAGTGGCTGGAAAAAGTCCATCAGAATAACAACGCTTTAGTTTTATGAGCAGCAAATTTGATATATAAAACTGTGGATGGCCAAAGACTTTAAGTTGCCACGTGTAAACTTCTAAACTCATTAACCAACAAGAGGCACTCGCTTACTTCACACAGTATTTCCAAAAGCACCTGCAGGATTTTACAGAACATTTAACCCTTTTAGGCCTTTAGGGCTTTCTCATTAGGATAACCATCGTGTCTGGTAACACAAGGTCATTAGACTTTTTAACTTACAGACATTTGTAGCGGTAGCATTTTATATTATCAAAACTTAAAAGGTAGCACCACTTCACATCTTGACAGTACTTCTAATATAATCCAAATAGCCTGCTTCGTTGGTGTCTCTACAAGATGAGAGACACATATCCTTTGATTTTTTTCTTCTTTCTTATCTTTTTTTTTTTTTTTTTTTGAATGCCTGTCAAGGATGCCAAGAAGGCTTAAAATATCTGGTTGAAATAAGATCCCTTAACACGATGACATAATATAGACCAAATTTGATCCCTGTGACAAGGTGATTACTCAAATGTTTTAGGATAAGCATATATTCAAACAAATCATAATTCTTAACACAAACTCAGGTGTTTTTAAACAAGTAGAATTTAACAGAGACATCAAGAGAACATAATAGATTACTTTAACATAACACAAAATCTGTGTCTCTTTGGTTGTTCCAAGACTCAGAAATAAAACCTTAAATTTAAGAGCTGGGGCATTGAGTCGAATCCCATGCTTTGGAACAGTTTTAACAGAGTCAGGACTAGGGAGAGAGACGAGCTTACTGGAGCTTGCTAAAACACTGAACAGAGTCGCCAATTAAAACGATCAGGCCGGCGCCGTGGCTCAATAGGCTAATCCTCCACCTTGCGGCGCCGGCACACCGGGTTCTAGTCCCGGTTGGGGCGCCGGATTCTGTCCCGGTTGCCCCTCTTCCAGGCCAGCTCTCTGCTATGGCCAGGGAGTGCAGTGGAGGATGGCCCAGGTGCTTGGGCCCTGCACCCCATGGGAGACCAGGAAAAGCACCTGGATCCTGGCTCCTGCCATCGGATCAGCATGGTGCGCCGGCTGCAGCGGCGGCCATTGGAGGGTGAACCAACGGCAAAAGGAAGACCTTTCTCTCTCTGTCTCTCTCTCTGTCCACTCTGCCTGTCAAAAATAAAAAAAAATAAAAAAAATAAAAAAAAAAAGATCAAAAGGAGATGCTACAAGTTTTAAACAGATTTCTAAGACAATTAAAAACTGTTTGCTAGGGGCTGGTGCCATGGCGCACTAGCTTAATCCTCCCCCTGTGACGCCGGCATTCCAAATGGGCGGTGGTTCGAGTCCCGGTTGCTCCTCTTCCAATCCAGCTCTCAGCTATGGCCTGGGAAAGCAGTGGGAGATGGCCCAAGTCCTTGGGCCCCTGCACCAGCGTTGGAGACTGGGAAGAAGCTCCTGGCTCTTGGGCTTCGGATCGATGCAGCTCCGGCCATTGCGGCCATTTGAGGAGTGAACCAGTAGATGGAAGACCTCTGTCTCTCTCTATCTCTCAGTGTCTGTAACTCTACCTGTCAAATAAATAAATAAAATCTTTAAAAAAAGTTTCCTAACATATGTATTGCAAAAATCTTATTTCCTTAATAGAGGATTATCAGATTATAATTCTATGTTAACAAAAAATAGAATAGATTTGGATTAAAAATTTATTTGTTATAACGTTCTGTGACTTCATCACACCCTCTTCAACTTACTTGAAATGTTCTATCATTTCCATTCCAGTCAAGAGTAAACCAGCCATCAGGATGAAGTCATTCTTACAAACCATGTCCTTTCTTTATTCAAAAAAACCTTTTATCTTCTTAACCTTTCTTATCTAGCACACATTTCTATACTTGTGATGTTTTCCATCTGCCAATTTCCTTGATTTACATTTGAAAGAACCTGTTAAAAAGCTCCAAATTAAGACAATATTTAAAAAATTTTTTTTTGGGGGGGACAGGCAGAATTAGACAGTGAGAGAGAGAGAGAAAGTCTTCCTTTTACCGTTGGTTCACCCCCCAAATGGCCGCCACGGCCGGCGCGCTGTGCTCCAATCCAAAGCCAGGAGCCAGGTGCTTCCTCCTGGTTTCCCATGCGGGTGCAGGGCCCAAGGACCTGGGCCATCCTCCACTGCCTTCCCGGGCCACAGCAGAGAGCTGGACTGGAAGAGGAGCAGCAGGGACAGAACCGGCGCCCCAACCTGGACTAGAACCCGAGGTGCCAGCACCACAGGCGGAGGATTAGCCAAGTGAGCCGTGGCACCGGCCCACACAATATTTCTTTTTATGTATTTATTTATTTATTTGTGTTGGGGGGACAAAGCTGCCTTCGGGGTGGAAGGGCTCCTCCACCTGCTGCTCCCTGGTCTCCACAGTGTTAGCGTCTGTGAAAAGACAATGTTGTCTCTAACGCAATAAGGGGGTGACGGGCCAGGGGGGAAAATGTCTTGCTGCTGCCGGCCCCCCAGCTCCCACTGCCCTCTGGCCTATGTGCGGTGGCTTAGAGGTGTGGGGGAGACTCCCGTTGTGACTGAATGTAACGCCCTTGCCCCTGCCACAGCCAATGCAGGGGAAGGGGGGGGGCTCTTTCTGTCTCTTCCTGCCCCTTCTCCCCTCAGCTAAAGAGACTTTGAACTTAGGGGCCCATGAGCCTGGAGAGGCCTGAACCCAGTGAGGAAGTGTACGGGGAGGGGAGCCCTCTCCCACCCCTATTTCCTTCTGGGAGTGGTCAAGGGCTCAGAGCCCCCTGCTGGCCTTTCCTAGCCCATCTTCCTGGGGCCTGGCTGTTTTTAATGAAAATTTCAGAGGAGGGGAGGGGAGGGGAAAGAAAGGAAAGAAAGACAGGGTCAGAGAGAGAGGTAGAGAGAGGTCTTGCATGCTCTGGTTCTCTGGTGGGATGCAAAGGCAGGAGGCAGGAGGTTCTCCTGGGTCTCCCATGCATGCGGGTGCAGGGGCCGTAGCAGAGAGCTAGAACGGAAGAGGTGGGAGCAGAACCGGCGCCCATGTGGGGCTTGGAGGCAATAGCTACGTATGTCAGAGTCCCCTGTTGGGAGGTGCAGGCTGGTTGGCTCCCAGAGGTGGACCACTGCCATTGGGGCTGGACAGCGAGACGTCTAGGCTGGCCGGTGTGGTTGGTCTGCTGTTCGTCTGCACACGCAGGGGAAACAGCACAAAACACGAGCAAGGAGAAGCCCCAGACGTTTCTGGGCAAGCAAGCCCACGAGCTGGGTGAAGTCTGCCTTTGAGACCGCGTTGTATTCCCCGAAGGGATACACCGTGCCCGGAGGTACTGCAATACCGGGTCGATGCGCGGAGTGGACGGAGCAAGCTCCTATTCCAACTCCCGGCTCCAAAAATCCATTTAATATATTGTCCTCGGATAGAGGACGTATCAGATATTAAACTGATAAGAACAGATACTACACTTGATCTTAGCCAAAAGGCCGAGAAGCGATGCCGGGCCCCTGCGCGCGCGCCGCCGCCCGCCCCCGCCGCGCACCTTTCACGCGCGGTGACTCCCGCCCCGCCCCGCCCCGCCCCCGCCGCTCCTCGGGCCCGCGCGCGCCCCGCAGGCCACGCCGCCCTATCGCCCTCATCGTCCACGCGGGCGATTCCTCGCCCGCGCTCGGGACCGGCCCCCCTCCCCCCTCCTCCCTTCTCCTCCCCCGCCCCACCGCCGCGGCCGCACTCATCTGCATGTCACGCCCCCGCCGTCCTCATCTGCATGCACCCGCCCCGCCCCGCCCCAGGGACCGCGCGCCACCCCGCGGAAACATGGCCACGTGGCTCGGCCTTGTGGGCAGCGCGGCCTCCGCACGGAGTTCCCGGGTTCTCCCGCGAGGGCCGGAGAGAGCCGGCGGTTCCGCCGCGTACTCGTGACTCCCGGCTGGGGCGGGACCCGCACCGCGGGGGACCGGCCGCCGCACCGACTGCCGCTGTGAGAGGGGCCTTGTGTTTCACTGGAGCTCGTTTGCAGCTGACACACTTCAACTAGCGTGGAGAGCGTCCCGAGGACGAGGACCGACGAAAAGGGCGGCCCCAGCGCTGGGCAGGCCGTGCGGGGCGCACCGACTGCTGCTGCCGCCTCCGCCCCAAGGACGCGGATGCCTGGGGGGGGGGGGGACCTGGATCCCAGTGGAAGGACGCCTCAAGAAAGGGGGTTTCTGTTTATTCTTAATGATTTGTTTACTTACCGGAAAGACAGTCACACAGAAGCTTCCATCCGCGGGTTGAGTCCCACATGGCGGAAGCCGGCTGGGAGCCCGGAGCTCTGTGGTGGGCTCCGTGGGTGGGCTGTCTGAGAAGGTTTTCTTGCCCCCGTTATCAGGTAACCCCTTGGTCCTGAGGAGAGAGAATTCTCCTGGGAGCTTTCCTGGGGAAGGGCTGGGACCACCTGGGAGGTGACCAGGGTCTGGGCTCCTGGGTTTCCGCAGCAGGTGCTGGGCTGCAGGCCTGTCTCTCTCTCTCTCTCACATACACACACACACACACACACACACACACAGGCTCAATTTCTGACTTCCTACCTGACATATCCCCCCTCAAGAGAGAATACCCGTAATTCTTTTATGGGGATAAATGGGTGGGGTTCTGTCTTCTAGCTACTTCCGAAGCTGACAAGTGGGCGTCCAGGGGGATATGGGTGTTTTTCTCTTGCTCTCTGTCCTGTGGTGCTTGAGAGTGGCCTCGGGAAGCATGGTCCTGCTTGGTCCAGAGAGCGGGTCACCTCGCCCGATGAGTAGGCTGGAAGCCATGTCCTAGAGGCATCTGGAGCAGATGGCTTGTGTTCTGTTAGAGAGAGGACACGCAAGGATGTTAAGGGGCAACAGTCTGCAGCGAGCACAGAATGTGCTTGGTGCTGTGTCGCCAAGGAGAGGCAGTGACCAGCATTTCCATGACCAGATGTGGTGTTAGGCCAGATATTTTAGTCTTGTCTGACCTGGCCCTGGAGTTGTCTGGCCTCGTCCAAGAAAGCATGAACATGACTTTTGCCCCTTTAGTTTGACCCTGGCTCGGGGCACTTTCTCGGGCAGCAGGTCGCAGGTCTAGGGCCTGCCTGTTTGAAGGCCTGAATTTGCAATCCCTTTGTGAGAGCCCTAGTCCTGGCAGCTTTTCAGTGGATAAAAGCTGAGCCTTGTTTGCTTGCTTTTCCCAAAGGAGGGGGCTCTGCTCTGGCTCCCTGCTGAGAGCCTGGTGTAGGAGCTGTGCTATTTCCCTGCATCTAGGAATCGGTTACCTGTTAGGGAAAAGGTGGGACTGCCTGAGGTTTGCAGAAGTAAGCATTTGCTGCATGGCCCATATCCTCTCTGGCGCTGGTCTTCTCTCCCCAGGGGAGTGGAGAAGGGTTAAATAATTCACTCTCTAAGGGACCGGTCATGCCTTTTCTTCTGGATACCTAGTAGCTCGTTTTGCTAGGAAGTTAAGCCGATGGATAAGACCAGAATCTCAGGCTGGGAAGGGGAGCAGACTAATAAATCATTTACATTTAACCATCTACATTTTGGATTACTTTGCACCCCTTCAAGAGATAGGCCCTTTAAGTCCTCGGTGAGGACCCATCCAAATAGGTGCTGTTACTCAAAGCCCTGTTTTTAGGAACTGGCAGTGAAGTAGGCAGGTGTATAGGTTAAAGTCAATTAGCTTTGTGAGCTGGAAGACCGTGCCTTTGCCACACCTCTGTGTGACCTCAGGCCCCTACCTGGCCACACCTGAGTGCCCACCGGCCAATCAGGTTAATTAACCACTCCCCTTTGGAAGTGGGTTAAAAGCCTGGGACCAAAGCCTGGGACCCCGTGTGTCCTGGCCCTCTTATTTTCCCTGGCCTCTAGCCAGGAGGGGGCTGGCTGTAGCCCTGTGCCTCCAGGGCCCGTGGCCTTCAGACCACCCGCCCTAGGCTTCCTGGCCTAGATGCTCCTCCACGTGGCTGGTTCCTGGTGCTCCGTATGAGTCCAGATTTGCCTCTCTCTCTTAGATAAAGCTCTCACTCTCCTATGCATCTTTCGCACTAAGTAAAGCTTACCATGTACCATGCTGCCTCGTTTATCTGTGCCGGTATTTAGAATTCTTCTCTAAATATTAGGCAAGAGCCCTCTCGGGCTTATTAATATTGGGGATTTATTAACAAGCATATGGCGATATCGTATGGCACCTCAAATTTCAGTACCATATGTGGAAACCCAGATGGGCCTTCTGGGGAACTTTAAGGAGCCACATTTTCATATATATTTTAGGGGTCATTTCTGATATCATATGGCACCCCAAATGCCGGTAACATACGTGGCATCCCAGATGGTGCTTCCGGGGAACTTTAAGGGGCCACAGTTGGATATATATTTTGAGAGGCCATTTCTGATATCAGCAGGAAGGGCTTTCAGGGTTAAGAATATTTGGATAGACATCAAGGCCTGGCTGGGTGTGTGAGGCCCAGACCTACGCGTGGGGTGCCAGAAGAGAAGAGAGATGAGAATCTCCTTAAGAGAGGCACCCTGTTGACTCCCATTATGAAGCTGGACTAGGAGGAGAGCTGAACAGGAGGCTGGTACAAATAGGCAACTTATGTTTCACTGACCCTAGGCCATCCCCTCAACAGCAGTGGCTAGAGCTGGAAGCTGGGCAGAGGCTGGGCAGAGCCAAAGGCTTTAAGCTCGGAGCCACAGGGTCTGCGGTTCTGAACCAGGGGTCCTTCGACCCCAGGGCAGTTCCGTGTCCAGTGGCCTTGCTCTCGGCTGAGCTGACAGGAGGCAGTTTCTGTCACGACGGCTGCTTGCCCAACGCCCTGGCTCCTCACATCGGAAACGGGTGCCGTTTGGGGTGGACTGGCCTTGTTGGGTCTCCTTGACGGCAGATCACCGTGCAGAACAGCCATTGATTGGCCTGTTGCCTATCCTTACATCGCTCCTGCTGCAAGCTTGCTCCTCGTTCTGGTCTCTAATAAAGCAGGGGCAGCCTCTATGATGTCAGTCAAGGGGTGCTCAACCCAACCCTGATTTTTGAAGATTGCTTTAATGTCATCAGGGGGAGCTAGACAACTATGGTCATGGGCAAATTCTGACACTTAGTATTTTCCTGTGAGCTATAACCATGCCCATGAAGAGACCTTTTAGGTAAGAATCAGGCTAGCTGTGACATTACTTCATAGTTTAACCTCTCATTTTCTGGCTATGCTGTTTGGTCCTCTATACTGTGGCCAGGCATTAGTACAGAAAAGGTCAGTCATCCCTTATATAAGGTCTGGGGATCAAACCGTGCATCACAGTGGAGAGTCCTGCAGAACAGTAGTAGCTTCCCTTCTGGAAGAGAAGAGAGGAGAAATGAGGCAGCCAGTCGGGTCTCTCTGGTTGCTTAGCCTGACTCCCTGGGCCTTCAGATTTAAGCAGCGTTCAACCGGTGTGTTACTGCCATCCTTTGGCTTCTGGATATTTACCGTGTAGCCAGTGGGTTATGGGCCTGGGTTGCCGGGTTTAACTAGTGTTACCGTGTAGCCCATAAGTTTAAGTTTTGGGGCTTCCGGGTTTCCACCGTGTAGCCTGTGGACACTAGAGCTTTCTTGGGCTCCTGGAACCCAGGTCTCTAGCATCTGCCTCATAACCATCTCCAAGCATCTCCAAGTCTCTTTTGCAACACTCTCCCTTTGGGCTGGACCTCCGTGTGATCCACGTTTGAACTAACAATGCCCGGTTATTCAGCGTCAGCTGCATGGAGACTTCGTCATCTCCCTTTAAAGGATCTGGCTTCAGAGCCAGGGGCTGGAGCAGCTAGAAAGAAACATGCTTCTACCTGAAGTTTAGCATCATGTCACATCTTGGCAGCACCTTTAATCCAAATAGCCCAACTGGTTATTATCTCTGCGAGATGAGAGAGATCTCTTGGCATCTGCAGTAGCCCCTCTGGAAATATCAAATTCTGGAGAATTTAGAACTTTGATTTTCAGAAAGTCTGCTAAAGATGCCAAGAGAACTTAAAGTATCTGGGCAAAGCAGAATTCCTTAACACTGTGAAGTGATATCCATCCATGTAGTCAGGGCGATTTTAACACTTTTAGACCAGATCTAATCATAGTGACATTTAAAATAACTTAGACTTTTAAGGCTCGATGCTTTTCATCAATCATAACTTAAGAGACAGTAGAGTACACAATAGATTCCTTCGACGGAACACAAATTCCATGTCTCTTGTTGAATAAAGCAGAAATAAAAACCTCGAACATAAGAGTTAGCACACGAAATCACCACATAACTTGGAACAATTTAACAGTCAAAAAGAGCTTACAGGACCTAACTCTAGAAATGGCACAGAGCAACCAATTAAACAGACACTGTTAAAAGGAGACGGTGCAGTTTTTACAACAGCAGATTTTAAGATTTACGATTGAGACCATTTCCAGATATTTACTGACATATTTATATGCACTTTAAAAAAACGCATTGTCCTAACAGAAGCTCGGACTTCGATTTTAGGTCCGTGTGACTTTGGCATTAACACTCAACTTTGGCCAGCGACGCGGCTTACTAGGCTAATCCTCTGCCTGGCGGTGCCGGCACACCGGGTTCTAGTCCCGGTCAGGGCGCCGGATTCTGTCCGGTTTCCCCTCTTCCAGGCCAGCTCTCTGCTGTGGCCAGGGAGTGCAGTGGAGGATGGCCCAAGTACTTGGGCCCTGCACCCCATGGGAGACCAGGAGAAGTACCTGGCTCCTGCCATCGGATCAGTGCGGTGCGCTGGCTACAGCACGCCAGCCGCGGTGGCCATTGGAGGGTGAACCAACGGCAAAAGGAAGACCTTTCTCTCTGTCTCTCTCTCACACTGTCCACTCTGTCAAAAAAAAAAAAAAAACACACACACACACAAAACACACAAAACACTCAACTTGTAGAAAACTCTGTAAACAAGATTTTAAAATCGTAAACTTTTCTTATCTTTTTGTGACTTGCTCAGACCTTCTGAAACTTACACCCGAAGTTACTTTTAAGTAGTCTTGAATTGTCATGTATGGCCAACCTATGAGAATACATGTTAATAAGTCCCACCAGTCTCCCTTACAGAATTTAAGGTGTTATAATACATTTTCCCAAGTTTAACTTAGTAACGATGCCTAGATGATTTAAGGCACTGAAGTTGAATACACACCATTATCTGCATTATTTTTGAGGTCAAAATTACATTTCCCTGTTCTTAAGTACCCGATAAAGATGACACCTCCTGGACAGCAAGCAGAGACACTAGTGCATGCTCACAACTTTGAAAAGACCCTCATCTTTTAAAGAAACACGGTTAAAGCGTATCAGAAACACGGGTAAACCGAGCGAACCAAGCAAACCGGAGGGCATTTGGGTTAACCGGATTTTGAACCAATCTGTATTGGCTGACTGTAGTTACCAACATAAAGGCTTGTATACACAGAATTTACTCTCGTTTACTATAAGACCACTCTAGCTGGAAAGCGATAACACGAATACAACACAGGCCTGACATCATTTATAACCTTTTAGCATACTTGACATAATCTGAATCGACTAAACAGCTGTTATTTTAACAAAATCAGAGTCTCATTCTTTCAGAGGTCCAGGGATCCGACTGGAAGCCTCAAAGTCAGAAGACTCGGTTTAGAACTGAAACTGTCGAAGAGTCGAACCGTTTAGCCAAAAGAGTACGTTTAACCCGAGCATTTTACCAAGGCTGTGGGCCAGATCTGATCAGAGTTGAGGTAATCCCTCAAACATTACAAATAGGCAGATAACGTAAACAACGTTGAGACACAGTTCTCCCAATCAAGACTCAGTACTGGCAATAGAAAAACAGGAAACCTCCAAGACACGTGAAAACTCTCATCAGCCAAGTCAGGGACAGCAGCACAGAAGAGGGCCGATCATCAGCGTGTGAGCCCAGTGCTTCGGACAGGAAGCACATCACAACACAAAGAGGCAGTCAGACTCCTGCGGGGCTGAAGGAAAAGTTTCCATGAGCCGCAGAGAGAGACCCATCCATCGGGTTGTAAGGGTTCATGGATTAAGGTGTCTCTCTAGCTTAGGTGGGGAAACCTGCAAGGCCAGCCTTAGACCCAGGCATTTCCCCTCCCCCCTCCTTCTTGTGTGGAAGTCCCTTCGTGGTTGGCAGAAATGTTCCCGGAGGGAAGGCCATGGAAGCTGGGGGTTCTTGTCTTCACGCAAGAAAGAATTCAGGCGTGAGACCTAGAGCAGAGTGATAAGGCTTTACTGGGGACAGGGCATCTGTCAGGAGGGAAGGGACAGCGAGAGAGAGAGCGCCCAGTCACTCAGACTGGGGGAGAGCAAGGTTACATGGTTGAGTGCAGAGGATGAGGCCAGGCAGGTGGCTCCGCAGAGAGGCAGAGGGCTGAGGGTCCATCCCTTTGGATTCCCTAGGATTTTAAGGGGGTCTGTTTACCCACCTCCCCCCTCCTCCAGGACAAAGAATGGAGAGTCCTGGAGGAAGGGTTTGTTGGGAGAAAATTAGCAAATTCCTCCCCAGATTTGCTGGCACTGGGCTGAGTCGGGGGCTTCCCTTCAGGCGTGTCTGAGGTTTTCTTGCTGCAGGCCTGTCTCCCACACACACACACACACACACACACACAGACACACGGGCTCAGTTTCTGACTTCCTACCTGACAGCAGGTGAGACAGAAGCCCCAACACTGGGGCATCTTCCAAGCCCACCACAAACTGGCAACAGCTAAAGAGAAAACCTCTACAGCCTGCTTTTTGATGTCACGTGTTCCCCCGTGGGGGCGCACCCTGCTGTCCCCAGGGACTGGAACCCAGGCACCCTGGTGTAGACAAAGGCTCTCAAGCTGACCAAACGTGTGCCCCACACTGCCCCACCTGGGGTGCTGGGGTCGGTTGATCAGGGAGCCAGGTTGGCTTCAGTGTCCCTGTGCTGGGAATGAGATGAGAGGGGAATACGTGGAGCTGTATGGTGGTGTCGCCCTTGAGTTCCTGTCACTGTGACTTGTCCGTCCGTGTCTACGCATCGCCCCCGTTACCCTGCTTAGATCCCGGTCCCCCAGGGATCTTGCTCACCCTTCCTCTAAAATCAGGGTGGCGCCAGCTAGGCCTCCTCCTGATAACTTCTGGGGGAAAACTCAGATAGGAGTTTCTCATATTTACACCCATAAAGTCGTTTGTTTCAGGAGGAGATGTGTGAAGACAAAGACCCATCTCCTTGAAACCCCCCAGCCTCAACCGGACTGCGCGCTCAGCCCTCTGCCTCCACGCTGAGCCGCCTGCCTGCCTGACCAGGTGTGTTCTCTCCACCCAACCATGTAACCTCGCTCTTCCCGCAGTCCGAGCGACTGGGCACTCTCTCAGGTTCTGTCTGCAGAGGTGCCCGTCCGTTCTTATGGACGTCCCTTCCCTAATGAACTTAGCTATTTTACTTTCCACTACCCTCTGTCTCGCACCTGAATTCTTTCTTGCGTGAAGACAAGAACCCTGCCATTCTCCGGTAACAAGCCCCCTTCCTCAGTCTGCACCGCTTAAAGGGACAGCACTAGCCCGTGCGCCCGTCTGGTGACCCCTCCTCCCGGTGCCTGCGAACCCCTTTCTGGGCAGTAAATCATGGACCGAGTCACTGCAGCAGGGACAGGAACTTGAGGCGCAGCCAGCAGTCCCAGCCAAGCCTGCTTCCCACAGCCGTGCCCAGCCATCGTGTTGCAGTATCGCACAGTGTAGTGGTCGTGTCTCTCCCTGAGAAAGGTTGTGCATCTCTGCACTTCCTTAACCCACCGCTTTATTCCCTGTGAACAAGCTCTTCCTGTCCTCTGTACCAGACCGCGGGGTGTACTCAGCCCTTGGTGCTGAGTCATGTAACTAAGGCGGGGCCTGCACTGTGGGGCAGAGGGTTAATCGCCACCTGGGACACTGGAGTCCCATCTGGGCTCCGGCTCAAGCCAGGCTGCTTCCACTTCAGATCCAGCTCCCTGCTAATGCGCCTGAGAAAGAAGCGGAACACAGCCCAGGTAATCTGGCCCCTGCGCCCTCGTGGGATGCTAGAAGAACCTCCTGGCTATGGCCTGGCACAGCTCCCATCATTGTGGCCATCTGGGGAGTCAACCAGTTTATGGAAGATCTCTCTCTCTCTCTGTGTCACTCTGAGTTTCTTTTTTTTTTTTTTTTTTTTTTTTTTTTTTTTTTTTTTTTTGACAGGCAGAGTGGACAGTGAGAGAGAGAGACAGAGAGAAAGGTCTTCCTTTGCCGTTGGTTCACCCTCCAATGGCAGGAGCCAGGCACTTATCCTGGTCTCCCATGGGGTGCAGGGCCCAAGTACTTGGGTCATCCTCCACTGCACTCCCTGGCCACAGCAGAGAGCTGGCCTGGAAGAGGGGCAACCGGGACAGAATCCGGCGCCCTGACCGGGACTAGAATCCGGTGTGCCGGTGCTGTAAGGCGGAGGATTAGTCTAGGGAGCCACGGCACCGGCTCACTCTGAGTTTCAAATAAATGAATAGGTGCCAGCGCTGTGGTGTAGCAGGTTAAAGCCCTGGCCTGAAGTGCCAGCATCCCATATGGGTGCCGGTCCTAGTCCAGGCTGCTCTTCTTCTGATCCGGCTCTCTGCTATGGCCTGGGAAAGCAGTAGAAGATGGCCCAAGTGCTTGGGCCCCTGCACCCACGTGGGAGACCTGGAAGAAGATCCTAGCTTTGAATTGGTGCAGCTCTGGCCTTAGCGATCATCTGGGGAGTGAACCAGCAGACGGAAGACCTCTCTCTCTGTAACTCTGTCTTTCAAATAAATAAAATAAATCTTTTAAAAAAATAAATAACTTTTTTAGAGGACAGTATTTGATTGTCAAGAAAAGATTGTTGGTAGATGAGGACAAGTGCAGACCTTGGGGTCTCAAGAAATACTGTCCTTTCCTGCTCAGTGACCACGATCTGAGGCTTTTTTTTTTTAATTAAAATGATTTATTTGTTTATTTAAAAGGCAAGATAGAAGGAAGTGAAGATCTTTCATCGGCTGGTTCACTCCCCAATTGTGGGGAGCAACTCGGACTAGACTAAGTTACTGGAATTAAGACTTATTCTATGCATCTGCTCTCCCACAATATGGCGCTGGGAGAGGAGGAAACAGCTTTTGCGCAGCTGCCTCCAGTTCAATTGATAAGCTGCAGGAGCTGATCCTGCTCCTGATTGGAGGAGAGCAGCGTACTCGGCGTGTGGGTAGCAGAGTTGGGATTGGTGGAAGAGGACTATAAAGGAGGAGAGAGACAACATGCACCAGGAACATCTATCTGAAGGAACATCTGAGCAGCCCCCGAGAGAGCCGGCCGGCGGTGTCGTTCCTCCGCAAAGAGGGGGAGCGACACCCAATGGCTGCAATAATGGGCTCAGCTGATCTGGAGCCAGGAGCCAGGAGCGTGTTCTGGGTCTCCCACGTGGGTGCTGGGGCCCAAAGACTTGGCCATCTTCTACTGCTTTCCCTGGCCATAGCAGAGAGCCGGATTGGAAATTAGCAGCCGGGACTCAAACTGGCACCCACTGGACGCCAGCTCTGCAGGTGGAGGCTTTAACCTTCCAAGGCACGGTGCTGGCTACAGGTCGGAGGCTTTTAAGCAGTGCAAAGGGGAGGTTGGGCTGTTGAGCCAGGTCCCATCTGCTTGCTGGTCTGATACCAGGTATCTCAGAAGCAGCCCAGCTCCCTGGGAGACTTGTTCCCTGCCTTGGCTTCGTCATGAGGTGGAGATGGCAGGATATTCTGTGCAACGTGACTGCACAATGAAATGCAAGCAGCGAAGTATGACCTCCGAGATGTTCGTGTGTCATCCATCAGGGCACAGCCCAGTCAGTCTGGAGCCTGTGCTTATCCTGCCCTTTTATTTGCTACCATACACTTAGAGCCCCAGTCCTGCTGACCAGAGAGGACAATCGTAGCTGGCTTTCCAGTTTCTGGAATGCACCTGCAAGCACTGTTTGTTTTTTCTAGCACGCTGATTCCTCACAGAATCATTGGTTCTCTCTCTCTCTCTCTTTTTCCTTTTGCAGTGGATGCAAGACTTCATTAAAGGTCTCCCAACCAGCAGTTTGCTTTTGTACTTCAGAATAGGAAAAGGAAAAGGAAAAGGAAGCTTTTTGGTGAGATAACACTTTTCCCCTTGTTCTTCCAAATGCTCTTTCTTTTCGTTTTTCTTCCTTCCTCCCTTCCTTTGTTCCCTTCTGGCCGGCAGACAGAAGTGGGAGTGGGCACACACAGAGCGGGTAGGCTGGAGAGAGCGAGAGCAGGCGCTTTTGCTTCCATCTGCTGGTTCAGGAACCGCACCCATGTGGGAGGCTGGCTCTGCAGGTGATGGCTTCAACCGCAGCTGAGTCACTCCCCAGATGCCTGCAATGGCTAGTAGCCGTGCTGGGCTGGAGTGGAGCTGGGAGGGTCATCTTGGTCTCCCACAAAGGCGGTCGGGCCCCAACTACTTTGAGGCATCACCTACTGCCTCCCGGGGTCTTGCATCAGCAGGAAGCTCGAATCAGGAGCCAGAGCTGGAGTATTGTACCCAGGCACTCTGATATGGGATACAGGCATTTGCTTATCTCATAAACATTTATCTGAAAGAAGAGAGGTGCTCCATCTGCTGGTTCATTCTGGCCAGGTTGAAGCCAGGAGTCAGGAGCTTCATCCATGGCTGGCAGAGTCCCAAGGACTTGGGCCATCTGTGGGACCCACCTTGCCACAGCACCTTACAAGGGAGCTGGGGCGGTGTGGACTGAATCCGATATGGCATGCGGGCAGTGGCGGCTTAACACTGCTGTGCGCGACATTGGCCCTGATGCAGGCGTCTTAAGTGCAGGCCTCACCTCTGGGCTTAAATAGGCACATCCTGTCCCTAAAATAGTTGACTTAAAAAACCAACCGAACCGAACGCAACTTCTCGGACTTGTCCCCTTCTCTACTCTGATCTAGAACTCCTTCTAGTGCTGCTCAATAGCCAAACATCGCAACTGGCACTCACACTCTGTTTACCTTCACCGGGAGATGCAGCCTAAAGTGTAATGAAATCCCCTTCTCATCATGGACTTCTGGAATTCTTTGTTGATTAAGATTGTGCTCCAGTCACGGATAGAAACAAGTAACTTCCACACATCTCAGTGTCGCGACACAACAAAGTGCAAAAACTTCTTTAAGCACTGATTCTTCTATTTTTAGTCACTTTGTTATTTCCCCCGAGGGGGTGCACCGTGCCCGGAGGTACTGCAATACCGGGTCGATGCGCGGAGTGGACGGAGCAAGCTCCTATTCCAACTCCCGGCTCCAAAAATCCATTTAATATATTGTCCTCGGATAGAGGACGTATCAGATATTAAACTGATAAGAACAGATACTACACTTGATCTTAGCCAAAAGGCCGAGAAGCGATACCTGACCCTGCCGTCCGCGCTCCAGCAGGCCTCCCGCCACACACCTTCAGCTCGCGGCGACCACCCCAGCCCTCATGGCGCGCCCCTTTTCCTTCGCGTCCCTGACAGTCTTCTTGGTCTTCTTTAGGCGCCTGGGCACACTTCCTACTCTTCCTATTTTTTTTACGAGAAAAGTCAAGCCCCGCTTCTCCCGGCATTCCCGGGCTGACTAGCCGCATCTCATTTGCATGCTCCGCCCCTGACGCGAAGAGGCGTGGCTACCGCGAGAGGGCCCAGCTCTGCCGCCACCGCCCGGCTCTGCCTCCGACCGCGTCGCGGTTTGGTGGCGCGCGAGCCAAAAGACAGAGCTGGGGGCTGGGGGCTGGCCGGCGCGAGGGGTCGGGAAGGGCTGTGCGGGGGATGGCGGCCGTGCGGGGTGACGCGGCTGTACGGAGGGCGGTGTCTGCGGAGCGCGGCGTCTGTGCAGCGGGCAGCGTCCGTGCGGGGGGACGGGAGTTGTGCTGGGGTGCGGCCGTGCGGGGGCGGCGTCCGTGCAGGGGTGCGGCCGTGCTGGGGGCGCGGCTGTGCGGGGAGCCGGTTGCGGGGGGGGGGGCAGGCTTCCCCTCCCTCCGTGGGGAGCTCCTCTTTCTTTCACTCGGTCTGGGGAGGCAAAGAGCTAGCCTTGCGCGACGTGGGAACTCGGGCGCGTTTGCCCTGCGGGACTGGAAGTTCGAGCGCCCGGGGCGGCTCGGACCGAGCCGCGCCCTGGGCTGAGCGCCTCGCCTGTCCCGTGGGGTCCGGGCTCCTGTTGTCATAAGCCGGGGCCAGGGCCAGGCGAGTCCTGCAGGGCCGAATTTAAGGACGCGCCCTCGGAACCCTTCGGGAATCATAATTAGTACTTTAATCCAACGCATTTTTCTTATCAAGAGACTTTCTGATTGGGTGCGTATATTCATAAACATACTTAATTATTTTTTAAATTTTTGCTCAAGGCAAATGTTTCATTTATTCCAGACTGATCCTCACCTGGTTATTGCTATCTCCATTCTATTGACTTTTGTCATCCAAACTGGGTGGGTGCGGCCAGCCAGGCAGCTACTGGGCACTGGACATGGGGCTGGTTCTGCCTGTGCTGAATGTGAAGTACACATGGCGTATGAATCCAAAAAGGTAGAAAATGTTTCATTAATGGTTCTTACATTGGTTAGATGCTGAAGTGAAATTTTGGATACGTTGAACTAAATAAAATGCAAATTTGATTTCACCTGTTTCTTTTACTGTGACTATTAAAAAGCTTACAGTAACGTAAGTGACACACATTTCTAGTGGGCCGGACTGTCACAGCTCAGACCGGCCAAACACCTTGCCTAAGGTCACATAGCAAATGCAGCAAGGTCAAGGTTTGAACCAAGCAGCCTGTTAGCCACACGGAGTCTTGTGTTTAGAAGTGTAAAATGGAGGTAATGCTAGCACCTCTCTAATTAGGGCCTTTGGGAGCCACACATGGAAATGCCAAGCATATGGGAATCTGTTATGTGCCTGCTAGCAGAGTCAGTTCACATCTGTAAAAGAGATAGTATGCATCTTATGTTAAACATTATCAAGAAACTATATCTTTGGTCAGGCATTCGACATAGCAGTTAAGAAGCCACTGCTGGGGTTGGGGGAGGGCAGGTGCTATGGTGTAGCACATAAAGCTGCCGCCTGCAGTGCCGGCATCTCATATGGGCGCCGGTTCAAGTCCTGGCTGCTCCACTTCCAATCCAGCTCTCTGCTATGGCCTGGGAAAGCAGCAGAAGATGGCCCAAGGTCTTGGGCCCCTGCATCTGCGTGGGAGACTGGGAAGAATCTCCTGGCTCCTGGCTTCGGATTGGCCTAGCTCCGGCCGTTGCGACTATTTGGGGAGTTAACCAGTGGATGGAAGACCTTTCTCTTTCTCTATGTAACTGTAACTCTGCCTCTCAAATAAATAAATAAATCTTTTTTTCTTTTTTTTAAATAAAGGGCGCCGGGTACTAGTCCCGATTGCTCCTCTTCCAGTCCAGCTCTCTGCTGTGTCCCGGGAGGGCAGTGGAGGATGGCCCAAGTGCTTGGGCCCTGCACCCGCATGGGAGACTGGGAGGAAGTACTTGGCTCCTGGCTTCAGATTGGCACAGCCAACGGAAAAAGGAAGACCTTTCTCTCTGTCTCTCACTGTTTACAACTCTCTTTCTCTGTCTCTCTCACTGTCTAACTCTGCCTGGCAAAAAACAAACAAACAAACAAACAAACAAAGAAAGGCATAGTGACAAAGACAGGGAGAGAAAGAGGAGAGAGAGGAGAAAGAGAGAGAGAGAGAGAGAGAGAGAGAGAGAGGAAGTTCCATCCTCTGGTTCACTCCTCAAATGGCCGAAATGCCCAGGACTGGGCCAGGCTGAATCCAGGAGCCAGGAGCTTCTTCCTGGTCTCCCATGTGGGTGCAGGGGCCCAAGGACTTGGGCCATCTTCTCCTGCTTTCCCAGGTGTGTTAGCAGGGAGCTGGGTTAGAAGCTGGATCAGCAGACCTGGATGAAGCTCCTGGCTTCGGATTGGCCCAGCCCTTGCTGTTGCAGCCATTTGGGCAGTGAACCAGTGGGTGGAAGAACTCTCTGACTCTCCTTCTCTCTCTAACTCTTCCTTTCAAATAAAGATTTATTTGTTTATTTGAAAGGCATAGTTACCTAGAGGGAGAGATGGATGCAGAGATTCTTCATCTGTTGGTTCACTCCCCAAATGGTGGCAACAATCAGGGTTGAGCCAGGCTGAAGCCAGGAGTTGAAACTCCATCCAGGTCTCCCACGTGGGTGCAGGAGCCCAAGGACTTGGGCCATCTTCCACCGGATGGGAAGTGGAGGATCCAGGATTGGAACTGGTGCTCATACGGGAAGCGGGTGTTGCATGTGGCGGCGTCACCTGCTTTGCCATTGGGGAGTTCCCAGGGTGGACTCCCACAGGCTGTCTGCAGGGTCACTGAAGGCTCTCCTCTGGCTTCTCTGCTGGCTCCCTCGGTCCCCTCAAGTCCCCCACACTGGTTCAGCCTTTGATCTCTTTCTTACGCGGACACCTCTGTTGAGATGCCCTAACCCTCAGCCCCGTTCTGCAGCCAGCCCTGCTGTCCTAATCTCCTCTGGCTTCCCAGCCCTCAGATGCTGAAAGCCACTCCCCTTTCCTCTTCAAGTGCTTGCTTTCCTGAGTGTCAGGCATTGCAGTTTTGCTGTGTTCTTTTTTAAAGATTTGTTTTATTTATTTTGAAAGGAAGACTTACACACAGAGAGAGAGAGAGAGAGAGAGAGAGATCGATCTTCCATCTGCTGGTTCACTCCCTAAATGGCTGCAACAGCCGGGCCTGGGCCAGGCCAAAAACCAGGAGCCAGGATCTCCCATGTGCGTGCAGGGGCCCAAGCACTTGGACCATCCTCCACTGCTTTCCCAGGCACATTAGCAGGATGCTGGATGGGAAGTGGAGCAGCCGGACTCCAACTGGCGCCCAGGTGTGATGCCGGCACTGCAGGCGGCCCCAGTCGTGTGGTACTTTAGTCTTGGAGTTGTCCTCTATCCGCCGACACTGCTTCTCCATCTCCTTCACCTCTTGCCAGCCGCGACTGTGGAGATGCCCACGACGCTGTCACAGCCCCCTTCCCCTTGCTGCTCCCTTGGCCGTCTCAATTCCACTGCAGCAGTTGGGGCCCTAACCAGCTCTGGCCTGTGCTGGACCACCTGGCCCATGCTGACATCCTGCGACACTGCGGCAGAACTCTTCAGAACCGACCCCACGCTGCTGGAGGGGAACTTGAAGACGGCGCATTTTCCATCCCCAGCCTCAAAGCATAGGAAAGGCCCTGTCTGAAAGGAAGATTTGAGAAGGGGCCAAAGGAATCTGAACTTCACCTCCCACTCCTCCAAGGTTCTTCGGGAATCAGGCAGTGACAAGCACATCCACCAGGGGGCAGCACCTGCCCACCTGCGGCCTTTGGCTCTGTCCTGGCCTCGGGTTTGGGCTCCCGGTTGGCAAGTGGGATACCCACAGACTCTTTCCCACACCGTTTCCCACGTCCATTCTTAGATATAGGTAGTGTTTTCTCCACTTTATTCAACTGATCTTTGAAAAATGGGTCTTTGTGATTTGCAAGCTGACAGTTGCTCCTTGGCTGTCACGGGCACAGAAAAGTCCCGTGACGTCTGTCTCGGGTAGCCCCACGCATCCTCTGCCCCGCCTCACCCCGGGGCACGGGCTTAGACTCATCCTCACTCCTCAGGATGTGCTGAGGGGGCAGAGCGAGGGTCCCCAGTGAGGGCCGGGGCTCACACTGACCTCCCCCCAGGGTGTCAGCATGCCCCGGGCCTCCAGGGGGCCTCTCTCTCACTGGATCAGCCTGTCCATCGCTTGTTCTTTTCCCCAAAAAGGCCTGAGAATGGACAGGCAGGGCTTTGGGGCCTTCCTGGGCAGCCCAGAATCAACAAGACCCCCAGGCTGGGAATCTGGGAAAGTCCAGGCAAACGGTGGAGGCTTAGAGCCCATACCAGTCTCCTACGTACATCCAATCATTCCATCACACATTCATTAATGCACACACAATGTCCTGGCTGATGAGCCAGGCACGGTGTTGGCTGCTGTGGAGTGGCAGGTGAGAAGACCCAGCTCCTGTCCTGGAGGGCTCGGCCTGATGGGGGGACAGCGCTGAGCAAGAAAAGGGACACACCCAGCCGCTGGATCTGGTCCAGGTGGGGCGGTCAACGGGAAGGAGCAGTGAGCTCCCAGCGAGCCTGTCCCTCTCTCTCTGGGACACTTCTTCGACTTCTTGTCACTGCACACGGGTTCTGATGTCACCTCTGAGAGGCCCTCTGAGCACCCACCCCCCATCTAAGATAGTTCCATCGCCACCCCGCCATGCTTCCTTCTCCTTCATGACACATGCTGCCTTCTGACGTTATCTTCTTCTAATGGGAACTTCCTTTCTTTATGAGAGAGAGAGAGAGAGAGAGAGAGAGAGAGAGAGAGAGAGAGAATCTCCCATCTGCTAGTTCAATCCCCAAATGTCCACAACAGGCAGGAACTGGACCAAGCTGAAGCCAGGAGCCGAGAACTCAACCCAGGTTTCTCGTGTGCGTGGCAGGAGCAAAGGACTTGAGCAGCACCTGCTGCCTCCCAGGGTGCACATCAGCAGGAAGCTGGAGCCAGGAGTGAAGCCAGGACCCTGATAACAGGATGGCGGCGTCCCAGGTGGCGTCTTCGCCCCAAGCCAAATGCCTGATCCTGAAATCATCCACTTTCCTCATTACCAGTTTCCTCCGCGCCCATTCTGGCACAAACTCAAGGGCAGGTGCTTGCCCCTTTCGCTCAGGGCTGTCTGGCCGGAACCTCTCAGACTGGGGCCCAGCACACAGCAGGTGCACCGCACGACTGCTCACACGCATGTTCCTGCAGCACATCCCCCAGGGCCTAGGTCCTGGGCTGCGGAGGTGAGTGTGCCAGAAAGGAGGCGGCTCAGGAACGGGGGGGGGGGGGGGGGAGGGGAGGGGCGGGGCGGGCCCACAGCCTGGTGCTACCTGGACACGCTGGGCCCTTCCTGTGCCCTCCCCTCCCCGCCTGCTCCCCACCATTTGTTCAGCACCTTCCCTGGGCAACACAAAAGATGAAGGGCAGAGTGGGGCAGTTTCCTCTCCTTCATCAGCTAAGTGCCAAGTTCCATCCAGGGTGTGAATGCCGAGAGATATCGTAGGAGAGATGTGAAAGCAGCTTCAAAGGCTGCAGAAGACACAAACCCATCTGTGTGTCTGCAGCTTTGCTGTCCTGTGACATTTGTTCCAAGCCAGCTTTGGCCGGCGTCCAGCTGGGTGATCTTGGACAAACGACCTAACCTTTCTGTGCAACAGTTTCTTCTTTTTTTAGACATGCCACACTTACTTCATGGGCTTGAGCTGTGTAAGAAAAAGGGGAAAGCTTGCAAAGTTCCCAGACCGGAGTGTGGCCTGTGGTGGCCACTCCACACGGTGGTGCTTCCCAGAGCGCTAGCCTGTTCTGACCGCTCCTCTCTTAACTCCACCATGTGCAGCTCCACCTCCAGCCTCGGCTGCTGCTGCTGGAACCTGGCACACCCCAACCTGGGGGCAGAGCAAACGAATTTCCTAAGAAGGAGGTGGTAAGGTGTGCGGGTCCAGGCAGCTGGGGACCGACTTACCAGCACTTGATTGGGGTGGGCACAGGTGGGCAGGAAAGGGCCAGGCCATGCTGTCTGGCAGTGACTTCTCCCTCCCGTTTTCCAATCTCCCTTACATAAAGCCTCTGAAAAAGTCAATGCAGAGGCCAGCGCCGTGGTGTAGCGAGTAAAGCCGCTGCCTGCAGTGCTGGCATCCCATATGGATGCTGGTTCGAGACCTGGCTGCTCCACTTCTGATCCAGCTCTCTGCTATAACCTGGGAAAGCAGTGGAAGATGGCCCAAGTCCTTGAGCCTCTGCACCCACGTGGGAGACCTGGAAGAAGTTTCTGGCTTCTGGCTTTGGATCAGCCCAGCTCTGGCCTTTGTGGCCACTTGGGGAGTGAACCAGAGGATGGAAGAAGACTTCTCTCTCTGTGTCTCAGCCTTTCAAATAAATAAATCAATCTTAAAAAAAAAAAAAAAGGTTAACACTGACTTACATAATAAGCAGAAAATCCAGCCCTGGGAGAAATATCAGAGTTACAATTTCATTTTCTTTGGCTCTCCCCTCCCCCCAGTTCTACCTACTACCGATTTTGGTCTCGCTGGCCCTTTGTGGCAGCTCCTCCTCTTGCTCCGGCTGCAGCAGGGGCCCGGCCGCCCAGTCCGCGCCTCTACTAATGGGTTCCGCCCAGGGGCACTGAGCCTCCGCTACCGCTCCAGAAACCTCCAGTTGACACTTCCTCTCCTTCCTGGGAAGTCGTGCCAGTGCTCAGCTCACCATCCACGAAGTCTCTTCCTGCCAAGGTTGGGTTGGTGTCTCCCAGGAGAGAGTGCGCACTCTGAGGCCAGGCCCCGCGGCCTCAGCATCTTCTGAATTCCCACAGACTGCGGCTCGTGCAGACTCAGTGGTGTGTGTGGCCAGACACAGAACCCTGCACTTCTCAGTGTATTTTAACAGGCGAGGCCCCGGTGCAGGATGTGTGCTGCTGGCCTAATGGAAGTGTTTCTAGTGTGACTGCCTAGCCCGATAACTGATGACGCAGGACGCACAGGTGCCGCATTCGGACAGACCCCTGCTCAGCCGTACCCTCGCCAGCTCGGACCTCAGACAAGTCAATGAACCCTTGGGAGCTTTCTTTCCCATGCGTGGAGGACAACAGTCCCTAGCAGGCTGCTGTGAGACGTAGCAGGGGTGGACGGAATGAGCCCCGCGAAGCAGTTGTTTTCTGTGTTCCAGGTAACATATGAGGACCCTTCGGCCCTGGGCACGCCTAGCGGGGGTTGCCCGCTGTCCCCCGAGACCAACGCTGCCACGCGCGCACTTTCCATATCTGGTGAAATTCGGAGCCTAATTCCAAATGTTAGAATGTGCTAGAAAAGATCAAATAAAGCCGCCACCAACACAGCAAGCATGCAGCCCCGCGCAGCCCGGGATGCGCCGCTGCGAACTCCACGCCCCGCCCCGCCGCCGCGGGGCCGCTGATTCGCTCGCGCCGCCTGACGTCACGGGGGGTTTTTAGGGCGAGCCCCAGGCCCGGGCCGCAGAGTCCGCGGGAGGCGAGCCGGATTCCGGGTGCCGGGCGTTAGGTGCTCGCTGCTGGCTGCAGGCTGCAGACGGCGGCGGCTGCGGCGTCTGGCGCGGGGAGAGCGGCTGACGCGAGGTAAGGGGCCTGTGCGGGTGGTGCCGTGGCGGCCGCGTGCGGGCCCCAGCGAGGGGGGAGGTCGCGGTTTGCGGAGGGGCGTGTGGACGGTCCGGACGCGCGGAGAGTGGGGGAGCTGGACTTGAGCGGCTGTGTATCCCGACTGTTAGTCTGGGGGCCCTGCCCTACTTCCCCCTCCCGGAGGGTATCCTCTCTTCCCAAACACTGGTCGCCACACAAGAGGCTATAGAAGCCGACCTAAGGCAGGGTCGCACCTTTGCCACCTCCTCCGCATGGCCCCGAGCCCCCTCGAGGGGAGAGCGCCTCTGTTACACCTGCAGGTGTTTGCTTTAAAACAAAAAGGAAGGCTTGCCAGCTGCGAATTTCGTGTTTATCATTTAACCTCTCCCCTTCCTCCCGTGACCTTTCCCTGCTCAGGTAACCCAGGTGTGCCTCCTCCGCCCCACTCCTACGGAGACCCGCGGCGCTTCCTCGTCCACGATGGGGAACCACTTGACGGAGATGGCGCCCACTGCCTCCTTCCTGCCCCACTTCCAGGCCCTGCACGTTGTGGTCGTCGGGCTGGACTCTGCCGGAAAGACCTCCCTCCTTTACCGACTCAAGTTCAAGGAGTTTGTCCAGAGTGTCCCCACCAAAGGCTTCAACACGGAGAAGATCCGGGTGCCCCTGGGGGGGTCCCGTGGCATCACCTTCCAAGTGTGGGACGTGGGGGGCCAGGAGAAGCTGCGGCCGCTGTGGCGCTCCTACACCCGCCGGACCAACGGGCTGGTGTTTGTGGTGGACGCTGCCGAGGCCGAGCGGCTGGAGGAGGCCAAGGTGGAGCTCCACCGGATCAGCCGGGCCTCGGACAACCAGGGGGTGCCGGTGCTGGTGTTGGCCAACAAGCAGGACCAGCCCGGGGCGCTCAGTGCGGCTGAGGTGGAGAAGAGACTGGCGGTCCGGGAGCTGGGAGCTGCCACGCTCACGCACGTGCAGGGCTGCAGCGCGGTGGACGGGCTGGGCCTGCAGCCGGGCCTGGAGCGTTTGTACGAGATGATCCTCAAGAGGAAGAGGGCGTCCCGGGTGGGCAAGAAGAGGCGGTGACCTGGGGCCACCGCTCCCCACCTAGTAGGGGTCTGTACTTGGACAGCAAGTGGAGCCTGTGGCTGCTCAGGTAGCTGGGGGTGCAGGACCTGCGTGCCTCAGTGAGGGACAGAGGAGCGGGGGGGACCCTGTGTTGGTGCCGTGTTGCAGCAGGGACTGGGAGATGCATCGCTCCCTCATCCTTGCCTCCGGAGAAGTGGGGGCTGCAGACCGTGGAGGCCTGAACGGAGACTGCGACTCTACCTCGACCCTGTTTCTCCTTTCTCTTCTCTGGCTTTTCCGTTGGCTGTGTTTTGAGGGGACGGACATTGCTGGGAGACTGCGTGGGGATGGATGCTAATTACCTCCCCACCCCACTTCCCCCCCAGCTGCACAGTGTCCCCAGGCTGCTGCTCGAGGACGCAGCAGTCACCACAGTCTTTATTTTTGTGTCTGTGAAGGGCCAAGAACCCCTGCCCACGTTTGTAGACCCACAACCCTTTTTATAAGCTGAGTGCGTCCTCGGTGTTATTCCTGTTGGCTGTTTTTAGCATTTGCCTGTAAGTTATTAAAGACTGATGATGCTGTATTCTCTAGTGTTGGTCTGGCCTTTTCCTGTCTCCTCATCTACACCCGGGGTAGCCCAGGGTTTCTAGATGGGCCAGGGAAGACACTCACCTTGAAGCTGCGTGTCACTTCAAGTCACACAGTGACTGACTAAGCTGTGGGAATGGTGGCTGCGCTCAGAGAGGGGCAGTGGGAGGAGCTCGTCCTCCCAGCACACCTGCTGAGCCAGCACTGGGAAGACCTAGATCACTGTGTTAGTTGTCTCAGGATGAAGAAAAGGGTCAGAGTACCCTCGCTGGGTACCTGCTGCCCACCAGCGTCAGCCATGTCTGACAATGTCGAACAGTTAGGTCCTCCTGGGCTTTCTGCCTGGGAGTGCTGGGTCGGAACCAAGCCCCTCCCAGCCCCAGAGCTGGTTGAGAGTCCCCGGGGTTTCATCACCCGATAAAGCACCCAGGGAGGCAGAGAGGGTGCTCGCAACCCCCCTCCTGGGGGAGGCTTCCCGAGGAACTTGCTGCCTTCTCCCAGGCTGTCAGAAGCTGAGCTCTGCTGTTTGCTGAACCTGAGCCCATTCCGGTTTGTTCCAACCAGGTCCCTGCGGCTGGCAGGACGGGGGTGGGTGTGCATTGATCCGGAAGGGTGCTCAGTGTGCGTCAGTGCTGGGGCCTGTTTGACACAGAGCTGCTGGGCTGGTTCTGCTGGAGACGTGGACTACCTGTGCCCCTGCCCCCACACACCTGTGACTCAGCCCTCCCATGGAGTCCTGCAGCCCAGGAAGAGGCCAAGGCTCTGGTCTAAGGCTGGGGAGGGCCTGGCCAGAAAGACCTTCCACCTGCTGGGGGGATCTTTCCTCCTCACCCCACTTCAGTTCTTTTACTTCAAAATCTCCCAGATCTCCCAGGACACGTTTTCTGCATTTCTAGTCACCTGGGAGACAGGTCTCTGCACACCCACCCCCTAGCCCTATCAGAGGGGCTCCTGGTTCTGGCTCCATATCTTAGAACTGGCATCTTCTGCTCCCCTGTGCCCTAGCCTCCAGGTGTGCCCTAGCCTCCAGGTGTGGTGGTCTATGGGTGGCTAGGGAAGAGGGGGGAGCTGGTGACAGCCAGCCCTCCACCCCCACCCCGTCACCCACAGCCTTGCACAGGTTGCAATGTGAAGTCCACGTGGATGCCATTTTCCCCTTAGGCCTTCCCTTCCTGGAACCCCTCCCCATGAGGGCAAGGATGACGGTGATCCCCCTTACCCATGCCCTCCCCAGTCCTCCCTATGCAGTGTGTACTTAAGGAAGAGAGAAGGGAACGGGGGGTAGGAGGGTCTGGTGTTGTGGTGTAGCAGGTTAAGCCTCTGCCTACATTCCATATGGGCGCCAGTTCAAGTCCTGACTGCTCCACTTCTGATCCAGCTCCCTGCTAACCTGCCTGGGGAAGCAGCAGAAGATGGCCCAACTGCTCCCTCCCAGGCAAGGGAGACCTGGCAGAAGCTCTGGCTTTGGCCTGGCCCAGCCCAGCCCTGGCCGTTTCAGCCATTTAGGGGTGAACCAAAAGATGGATCCATCTTTCTCTCCCCGCCCTGCCACCCCTGCCCCCATAACTCTGACTTTAAAATAAATAAGTGAATCTTAAAGGAAAAAAGGAAAGCAGGTGTTTGGCACATCTTGGGGAGCCCATATGCCACATTGGTTTGAGTTCCAGCCACTGTGCTTCCCATCCGGGGCAGCAGTGGGCATGGCTCATGGCTGACACCCGTTTGGAGACCTGGATTGAGTTTCTGGCTCCTAGCTTTGGCTTGGCATAGCCCTGGCTATTGTAGGCATTCAGGGAGTGAACCAGCAGGTGGGAGATATCTTTGTCTCTCCATCTCTCTACAAATAAAATGGAAACACATAAATGAAAGTTACTAAGTAGATTTAAAACAAGAAAGAGGACTGGAAGAAGTCCCGAGGTCCAGAGAGGGCAGCATCGTGCCCGAGGACACACAGCACCTAGTGCTGCACTCAGTTCCTTCCTCCTAGGCTAGCTCTCTGTACTTCCAGGCAGTGGGATGCAGGAGACAGGGAGCAAGTGCGGCATCCCAGAGCTCCGACTGCTCGCCCAGCCTCGCCCTCCCCTTGATTAGATTAAAGACCAGCTTTCCATTCCTGCTTCTCCTTCCTGGGGAGGGGGAACTTTATCTCCAAGGCCCTGCAGAGCTCTGGCCTCTAATCTGGCCAGAAGTCCCCACCCCGCCTTTGCACTGATAATGTGGTGTTCCATGCTTTTCTTGAGATGGGCACCTCCCTGGGGCCTGGCCAGCTGGGCTCTGCCGAGGTGGTAGGAGCATGCAGGACAGCCTGCTCTCCAGCCCAGGCCAGCTTTGCATCGGGGCCAGTGGGCTGTGCAAGGGCAGCAGGGGAAATAAAGCAGCGCGGAGGCCCAGGCCAGCACTCACTGGCAGTGCTGGGCAGTCTGTGGCCATGCCCCATGTCCAAGGCCACCTGCAGGGGAGTTTGTGGGTGGATGTGTGGACCCTCCTCCCTTGGCTGAGCCGGGAAGGGAGAGCGGACTTGTTCTTTCCATTTTTTTTTAAAGATTAATTTATTTGAAAGGCAGAATTACAGAGAGAGGAAGATACACAGAGAGAAAAAGATCTTCAATCCACTGGTTCACACTCCCCAAGTGGCCTCAATGCCAGGGCTGGACCAGGCTGAAGTCAGGAGCCAGGAACTCCATCTCAGACTCCTATGTAGGTGCAGGGGCCCAACAACTTGGACCATCTTTCTGTGCTTTCTGGGGTGCATTAGTAGGGAGCTGGATCAGAAGTGGAGCAGCCAGGACTCAAACTGGTGCCCATATTGGATGCTTGCCCTGCAGGTGGCAGCTTTACCCACCAAGCCAAAACACTGACCCCCTGTTCTTTCCTTTGATTTTTACTGTCTCCAACCCCACATTTCAAAAATAATAGATCTTTATTCAAATGAAAGAAATCTAAACTTAGAGAATGGAGAAACTCCAGATATTTTTCTCTGCATGCACAAAAAAGGTGTGTCAATGTAACACATGTAGAGTTACATAATGCACGTTGTATAATTATGCTTTTCTTATTTATATCTTGGACATTATCCAATGCTGGCACACATAGATTTTTCTTGTTCTTTTTTGTTGCCCACATGAAATTCCATCGTATTAATATTAATGTACCACCATTTGTTTATTAAATCCTCTATTGAGTAGTCATGACCTCCTTTTTTTCATATGGTTTGGTTGTCCTGTAAGACAGAGGAAAGAGGGGAGCGCATTTGGCCCAGTGCTTAAGACACCGCTTGGGATGCCCACATCCAAATCAGAGTGCCTGGGTTCAAGTCCCCACGCTGCTTCCAAAGTGTACCCTGCCATCCCTGTGGGAGACAGAGATCTACTTTCAGACTGATTTTAAAAAGAAAGAGGAGAGATTCCTGGCAGTGGATTTGTTGGGTCAAAATGTTCATACACCTGCCACGGTGTGTGCGGTTATGTCCAGAAGGCTGGGAGGGGAGAAAACCTCATCAGCCTCTTCACCCTGCAGCCCCAGGGGGCCTCACCCCAGCGCCTTTCCAAGCTGGTGTGTGTGCATGTGTGTGGTGTGTGCTCTTGCTTTGAGGGAGGTGAGAAATATCCCCAGCAGCTCGGTGCGGATCTGCAGGGACAAGGAGCAAGACTGGGCTCAGTTTCCCAGTAAGGAGATGGTGCAGCACCCAGGCTGCCTGGCTGGTGGGGGACGTGGACAGATGGCGAGGACTCCCTGGCACCCTGCTTGTCACAGACGTCAGGCAGAGTGGGCGAAACAAGTCCAGAAATAAACCCTTGGGGGACTTGGCTCAGGGCAGGCGCGAGGCTGAGAAGAGAAGTGTGTTTCTGAGCAGACATGGAGAGGGAACCTTCTACCCCAGGAGGGTTCGGGTGACCCATGACCCCTCTGATGCGGCCCCCTCCCACCGCTGTAGCTCATGGCCCCTGGGACAGAAAGCAGAAGGCTGAAGCGTCAGATAGCTTGGCTGCTCTGGGCTCTCTGGGGCTTGATCTCTGCCCAGACCCTCAGACTCCAGGCTGATCCTGGGTGCGTGCTTCTTCTCAGGGGAGGTGGGAGGCAGGGGGCTTATCTCCTTCGCATTCCCCACCCCCTCCTATTAAATCTGGGGAGAAGTTCCTTGGAGGCGGGGAGGGCGACAGCTGGGTTTTCAAAGCCTGTTGAAAGCGAGGCTTTGTGCTTTTGCTGGTGTTTGTTTTCATAAGGTGGCCCACTGCTTTCCACCCCAGATGCTGTCCCTTCTGCTTAGGGACAGGGGAGGCAGAGCTGCTTACTCAGCCTCTGGAGCTCTCCCAGGCCGATGGGGAGGGGTGTCAGGGCCGCCAGGTTGACCACACATCCCAGACAGAGGCTCCCGAAGCAACGCCAGGGTAAAACTCAACTCTGCCACCGCCACTTGTGCCCTTGGCCAAGCCAAGGTCTCCTGGCCTTGGTTTACCCTCTGTAAGTAAAGGTGTTGAATAGACATCACCAGATCCTTTCTGGCTCACTTTTTTTTCTTTCTTTTTTTCTTTCTTTCTTTCTTTTTTCTTTTTTCCTTAAGATTTATTTATTTGAAAGGGAAAGTTACAGAGAGGCAGAAGCAGAAAGGGAGAGAGAGGTCCTCCATCCGCTGATTCACTCCCCAAATGGCTGCAATGGCCGGAGCTGCACTGATCCAAAGCCAGGAGCTAGGAATCAGAATCCAGGAGCTTCCTTCAGGTCTCTCACGCGGGTGCAGGGGCCCAAGCATCTGGGCCATCTTCTGTTGCTTTCCCAGGCCACAGCAGAGAGCTGGATTGGAAGTAGAGCAGCCAGGACTCGAACCAGTGCCCATATAGGATGCCAACACTGAAGGCGGCGGCTTTACCAGCGTTGCCACAGCGCCAGCCCTGGTGGCTCACTTTCTTTGATCTCGGCATTAGGTGGGTGTGGGGAGCTCCTCAGTGACTGTCCTTCATCTTCTCACTCTGAAAAGACCTTGTTTGTTTGGCTTCCTGCCTGCCTTCTCCCGTCTGTCTGAGGACAGCCCTCATTCCCCGGGCACTCAGTAGGTGCTCGTCACGTATCTGTGGAACGTGGGCTGTACACTCCAGGGTTGGGGTGCATGTCACCTCCGTGAAGAAGTGGCTTCTGTTTATAAAAGCCAACAGTCCTCAGGAAAAGAAGCTATCAAGTCAGGTTGGAGAGTTTATCTGGGGCAGCTTCCTGGAGGAGGTGAGAAGAAGATGGCTTGAAACCAGAACCAAGCTTCGTGGTTGACCAGGGACTTGGAGCGCCACGGGCTTGGAAGCACCCTTGGCCCTGCTTACTGATCAGGAGGAAAGGCCTTAGCCTGGGGTTTAGTACACACAGTCTCACTCCTCCCATCCTGTAGTGCCCTGGCCTGGGACACTCCCCAGTATCTGTCCCCGACTCCCCTCTTCCCATCTCCTCCCATGGCCACCTGAGGATGGTCGAGCTGTCTGTGGGTTCCCATCCCAGAGGAACCTAGGACAGGGATGGGGAGGCGACTCCCCAGCTGTCCAACATGGCAGTCACGAGCCATTTGTATATGCGGTGACAGTGCAGACTGTGGCTCGGCTGAACTCGGATCCTCTGTAAGAGTAAGATGCACACCAGATTCCAGAAACTTAGTACACAAAAGAATGAAAAATATCCGATCATGGCCGGCGCCGTGGCTCAATAGGCTAATCCTCTGCCTGCGGTGCCGGCACACCGGGTTCTGGTCCCGGTCGGGGTGCCAGATTCTGTCCCGGTTGCCCCTCTTCCAGGCCAGCTCTCTGCTGTGGCCCGGGGGTGCAGTGGAGGATGGCCCAAGTGCTTGGGCCCTGCACCCCATGGGAGACCAGGAGAAGCACCTGGCTCCTGGCTTCGGATCAGCGTGGTGCGCCGGCCACAACGCACCGGCCACAGCGGCCATTGGAGGGTGAACCAACAGCAAAAGGAAGACCTTTCTCTTTCTCTCTGTCTCTGTCTCTCTCTCACTATCCACTCTGCCTGTCAAAAAAAAAAAACAAAAAAAAAAAAACAAAAAAACAAAAACAAAAACAAAAAACGATCAATCCTTTTAAAATACTGATTACATGTTGAAGTGGTATTTTTGATACACTGATTAGATAAGAATTTTAGAACTTGGAGAGGTGGAGGGTCAGAGCTCCCTTGTGCTGTTTCACTTCCCAGATGCCCACAAGCTAGCAGCTGCGAACCCAATCCAGGTCTCCCACGAGGGTGGTGGGAACCCAACTCCTTGAGCTGTCGCCGCTCTGTCCCAGGGTCTGCTTTGGCAGGAAGCTGGAGGTGGGCACAGGCTCTGGGAACTAAACCCAGGCACTGTGATGTGGGACCCAGGCATCTTAACTGCTAAGCTAAAAGCCCTCTCCAATTAACTGTTACTGAAATTAGTTGATTTCTTTTTAGCCTCTGAAAAATCTGGCTACCAGAACAATTAAAGTCGCACACATGGTTCACATTCCATGTCTACTGATGGCTCCCGTTCAGGTTAGCCCGGGGTGGGGGAGGAGCATTATGGGGAGAAGAGCAAAGGTTCAATGATCTTCATTTCTCCCAAGCCCTGGGCAACTGAGACCCCAGCTGCAGCAGCCTGGAAGGAGGGTGGCTTCAGGGCGGCTTCTCCCCGGAGACCTGCACTCCCCTTCCTGAAAGCTGTCCCTGTGGGAGGAGACTCTGCGTATCTTGGATTATTTCAAACCTTATCTTATCCAGCTATGGTTCTCAATGATGGAAGCCTGGCTACTTAGCAGGTGATTTTCCTAGCTCCCTGCATGGGGTTTTCACTCTGTTGTCTCAGTAATGTTGAGTCCAGACAACTGGAATCCGCAGACAACTCCACACCATTATATCTGGTCCGTTCTTTCTTCTTTTTCCTCCTCCTTCCCCACCCCCTCCCTGTCCTTCCCGCCTCCTCCACCTCCCTCCTCCTCTAAGATTTATTAGAAAGGCAGAAGTGACAGAGAGACTGACAGAGATCTTCCATCCACGAGTTCATGCCCACAACAGCTGGGACTGGGCCAGGCCAAAGCCAAGCGCCAAGAACTCCATCCTGGTCTCCCAAGTACTTGGGCCTTGTTCTGCTGATTCCCCAGCTGCGTTAGCAGGAACACTGGACTGCGAGCTCTGATGTGGGCTGCAGGTGTCCCAAGTGATGACTTCACTGGCAGCGCCCAAATCCCGGCCCCTACCGGGTGCGAGCTTTCCTTCTGTGAGACTGCTGAAGCAGCAGCGGCTACTGCCAGACGGCTTTCATCATCTTGTCCTCCCCTGCTGCTTGCTCTGCCTGACCCCCACTCCCACGGAAGCCGGAAGCTGTTGGCGCAGCGTGAGGGCTCAGGCAGGCCAGGCTGAGGAGGCAGGAGGCAGCTGGGGGTCTGACTAATCCACACACTGGCTTAACTGCCCCAGACTTTGCTCCTGTTTAAGCCAGTGGCCTCTGTGCAGACAGCTTGTGCTGGGATGAGCCATCGGGGATCGGGAACTGGGGAGGGCAGACCTACAATGACTCTCACCCCACACACACTTATCCCTAGCCAGAGCGATCCTTCCATCAGTCAGTCATGCTCTTAACCTTCTGCATACAATATGAAAAGTGGTTAGCATTATTGTGTCCTGAAGGCCAAGGGGCTCCACACAGCACCCTACTGTCACCCTAAATAAACAGTCAGGGCAGAGGGAGGAGTCTCCGGAGAGTACTGGGAATGGCAGAACATGGCAGTGGGAGTTTGTGTGTCTTAGTAAACAATGGGCAGAATCACAAAGCTGGAGGCACAGAGTCATTTTCAAGGCCAAACAGAGGAAGATTGCATCAGATATTTTGCAACAGTCTTTGGCCACAGTGATTAATAGCCAGGGTGGCGATGTTTTAGAGGTTGAACAGTTGTTGGGCAGATGTCCTTGCAGAAGTGCATTTTTTTTTTTGTTTTCTAAATGTTTATTTATTTTACAGGCAGAGTTACACAGAGGCAGAGGGGGAGTGGGGGGAGAGAGAGAGAGAGAGGAGAAGAGAGGGAGACTCTTCCATCTACTGGTTTATTCCCCAAATGGTTGCAATGGCCAGGTCTGGGCCAGACTGAAGTTGGGAACCAGGAAATTCATCCGGGTCTCCCATGTGGTGCAGGGGCCCAAGGACCTGGACCATTTTCTGCTGCTTTTGGAAGAGGAGCAGCCGGGACTCAACTGGCACCCATATGGGATGCCACATAGCAGGCAGTGGCACAGCGCCGGCACTGCAGTACTTTCTTTGGGAGATTTTAGTGGCCTCCATGCAAGCCTGTACTGCCTTTTTAAAGATTTATTTTTTATTATTTATTTGAAGAGGAGAGTCACAAACTCATACACACACACACACACACACAGAGAGAGAGAGAGAGAGAGAGAGAGAGAGAGAGAAGGAGAGAGGGAGATTTCATTCATTGGTTCACTTCCCAAATGGCCTCAACAGCTGCAGTTGGTTCAGACCAAAGCCAGGAGCCCGGAGCTCCATCTGGGTCTCCCATGTTGGTGGCAGGGGCCCAAGCACTTGGGTCAAACAGACGTTCCGTTATGGGCTATCAGCATTGCAGGCAGCAGTTGGCCTCGCTGTGCCACACCCCTGGCCCCAACACCTGTGGTTCTGGCAGAGCATAATGTGGTCATCACTGTCAGGCAGGTATGAGACCCTTTCTTCATGACCTCCCAGCTTTCATTCATCTATTTGATATTAGGATTGTCACAAGTGACTCCATTTTGATTCTTTTTCTGAAAGAATTATCTTTTTTTTTAAAAAAATCACTTTTATTTATTTGAAAGGCAGATGGAGAGAGAGAATGAGAGAGCTTCCAGCCTCTGGTTCACCCCTCCAATGCCTGCGTTTGGGAAGGCTGGGCCAGGCTGACCTCAGGACCCAGGAACTCAGTCTGGGCCTCTCATATGGGTGGCAGGGACCCAAGGACTTGAGCCATCACCTGCTGCCGTCCGTAGCGCACGTTAGCAGGAAGCTGGGTTGGAAATAGAGGCAGGACTCTGGTCTCAGGTCCCTTGATAGTGGGTGCAGCCCTCACCCAACGCCTGCCCCTGTTTTGAATGTGATAATTCTGAGGTCCTTTTCGCACTAAGCTACTGCAGCCTAGGTGCAATTTGTACACAAGGAAGCGTCTTAGATGTGGCTCCCTCGACACAGACAGAGACAGGGGCTCAGGCGCGCATGGTTGACTGGGGGGCAAACTCCCAGGAGAAGGGAGGGAAGCCGAGCAGCGTCGGGGAGGAGCTAGCTGGGGCTTCTCAGCAGCAGTCTGGCTTTGCCTCCATCTTGCAGGAAACTCTTGGTGGATAGCCGCACACAGGGAGGCCGGTCTTCGTTGGCTGCTGCTGCTCTGGGTGCCTTCTAGACCGAGGCCAAGTCTCTAGAGAAGGGGAGCCCTTGGCAGCCAGATGGGAGGCTCTGGGTGGAGCATCGCCGCAGCCACTCAAGGGACGCCCGGCTACGCCCCAGGGCTGATTGCGATCCGCCCGCGGCCGTCCCATCCTCGCTGCGCTCGCTCTCGGCCCGCCCTGTTTCTCCCTCCGTTTGTTCTTTTAACTGGAACTCAGGGTAAATCCCTGAATTTCTCTGGGAGCCTCTGGGAAGCTGGGGCTACACAGCTCTCCCCGCCCTTACCAGCCGGTTGCTCGGGCCCCACTTCCGCCCCAACCAGACAGCTTTGATGTCCCCGGGGAACAGTCGACCCTAAAGCCTTCGCCTTCGCTGGCGCTTTCCTTTCACTGGGTGTATCCATCCCCGCCCACAGACGTGGAGAAAGGACGGTTCAAGAGAAATTCTTTCTCCAGGCACGACTGCCCTTCACATCACAGGATACGCTCCCTGGAAGGGGAAGGGTGCGCCCGGGGCTGGCTTCCTTAGGAACTTCAGAACAGAAAAGACCCCTCCTTTCCCTGACTCCTCCTGGATTGGAACAGGGGCTGCGACAGGGGAAGAGATTGGGGGGAGGGCGGATGGGCTGACCTCCCAACCGTCTCCTCTTCTGCTGGCCCGGTCCTGTTCGTAGAGCTGCCAGGATCCCACCGCGGGTGGAAAGCAAGGGAGAGACCAGAACGTTCTTGCAAGGGACTTCGGCTGCTCTTTAACACTCAGGAGCAAAGAGGAGGTCCAGTGTGGTGCGTCCCTAGCCTTTGGCTGTCCTCTCATTGTTGATAGTAGGGCTGTCGACTCCAGGCAAGGGCGTGAGGGAGTAGCTGGGGACAGATGTGGGCGGCCACACACTAGTCCTGCTGGGAGGTGACACTTCCACTACACCTCCACAGGTTTCATGTGAACCTCACCCCGAACTTGGCCTGGTGTCGCCGGGGCGGGCAGGAGGGATGGAGTCGAGCAGGCCCAACGCCAACAGGGAGGCACTTCTCAGAAGGCCTTTGACATGCTGGTGAATGGAGTCTCCCAGGCGCCAAATATGGAGGCAGTTCAGCTCAAAGCACAGCAGCAAGGATGGGGCCTGCACCGCTGGGTGATCTTCTGCGATGGCCGAGAGGCCCCTGGAGTGTTGGGGGAGCCCCTGCCCTCTCTGATGGGTTGTCACATGTCAAGTGTGGCCCAAGACTAAGTCTGGGTCCTGCCTGGGGAAAACGGCCCCAGCATCCAAGCATTTGGTATCTCGGAACTAGGAGAAGGGACCGCCGGGCTGGATGTGTCACCCCCATTAGGCTGGGGCTGGGGCTGTAATTGCTGTAATTCGTTGATGAATGCAATTTGCAGCTGGCTTCTCTCTCTCTGACAGGCCTCAATTAGAGCTGCCAGGGGAGCAGGGGTAGGAGGGGAGCCGGGTGTTGCTTCCAGCTCCTTCTCTTGGGCACTTCTCAGCTGTCTGCCCCACCCCGAAAGAAGAAGGGGCTCTTAGGCCAGTTAATTGTCCACCACCTACCCGCAGAGACCTAACTTTAGAACACATGATCCTGGAGTGGAGAGTGAGAGAGACTTCTGCACTTCTGCAGGTTGATCTGCGTGTTACAGAATTAAAAATTTCCCCATGCTTCACTCGTGGTCAGTATGTGTGTGTGTGTGTGGTTTTTTTTTTTTTTTTTTTTTTTTTGACAGGCAGAGTGGATAGTGAGAGAGAGAGAGAGACAGAGAGAAAGGTCTTCCTTTTGCCGTTGGTTCACCCTCCAATGGCCGCCGTGGCCGGCGCATTGCGGCTGGCGCACCGCGCTGATCCAAAGCCAGGAGCCAGGTGCTTCCTCCTGGTCTCCCATGGGGTGCAGGGCCCAAGCACTTGGGCCATCCTCCACTGCACTTCCGGGCCGCAGCAGAGAGCTGGCCTGGAAGAGCGGCAACCGGGACAGAATCCGGCACCCTGACCAGGACTAGAACCTGGTGTGCCGGCGCCGCTAGGTGGAGGATTAGCCTAATTGTTTTAGGGGCTTCTGAATATCCTGTAGGAAGTAAGATTTTTGAGCCAAAATAGTTATTTCTATCTTTCCGCCTATCTTCTCCCCCTCTCACCGAAGGTGGGGGAGGGGGCGAATTAGAAAGCTGGAAAGGAGAAGATCGATTTTCATTTCAAAAGACCGTAGAGTGCTGGAGGATGTGTAGTCTGATGGCTTTCAAATTCTTAAAAAAATAATAATAATGAGAAGGGCCAGTGTTGTGGCAAAGCGGGCAAAGCTGTCACCTGGTGTTGCAGCCATTTGGGGAGTGAACCAGCAGATGGTCCTTCTCTCTGCCTTTCAAGTAAATACATCTTTGAAAAAATTAATGAGAATGTTTGTTCAAATGAAACCTAATGCAGAAAGAAACTCAATATGTAAAACAGTTTCCAGTTAAATGGAGATAAGGGCTTTGAGCACTGCTGGACTGGCCTCCTCCTCTAGTCCTGCCTCCTCCACCCTCTTCGGTTAGGGTGGCCAACTTGTCCCAGTTTGCCTGGTGTTAGCGCTGAAATCCTGCATTGCAAGAAATCCCTGGGACCTGGGAAAACTGGGACATTCGGCTGCCCTCGGCTCAATGAACATACTTTGAAAACCACTGATGGTGCAACCCCTGTGCTCTACTGGTGAAGATGTTGAGGCTGTGAGAGTGGTGCAGTCCCATCAGGAGCGCCCCACGCCCAGGAGGGCATGCGTGGGAAGTCAACCCTGCCCCTCTGTATCTCTGGCAGAGGTAAAACCGACCACCTTCAAATTTCTCTCTGCCTCCAAGATCCCCTCTTAGGAGGTCTTCCCTAATTCCTCTAGAAGTAGGTGCATCCCCTGAGCTAATTCTCCATTTAGAGCACTGTCAGGTAGAGTTATTATTATTTTTTTTTTTTAAAGATTTATTTGAGGCCGGCGCCGCGGCTCACTAGGCTAATCCTCCGCCTTGCGGCGCCGGCACACTGGGTTCTAGTCCCAGTCGGGGCACTGGATTCTGTCCCGGTTGCCCCTCTTCCAGGCCAGCTCTCTGCTGTGGCCAGGGAGTGCAGTGGAGGATGGCCCAAGCCTTGGGCCCTGCACCCCATGGGAGACCAGGATAAGTACCTGGCTCCTGCCATCGGATCAGCATGGTGCGCCGGCCGCGGCGGCCATTGGAGGGTGAACCAATGGCAAAGGAAGACCTTTCTCTCTCTCTCTCTCTCTCTCTCACTATCCACTCTGCCTGTCCAAAAAAAAAAAAAAAAAAAAAAAAAAAAAAAAAAAAGATTTATTTGAAAGGCAGAGTTACAGAGAGGAGAGGCAGAGAGAGAGAGAAAGGTCTTCCATCTGCTGGTTCACTCCCCAATTGGCTGCAATGGCCAGAGCTGTGCCGATCCAAAGCCAGAAGCCAGGAACTTCTTCCGGATCTCCTAGGCAGGTACAGGGGCCCAAGGACTTGGGCCATCCTCCATGCTTTCCCAGGCCATAGCAGGGAGCTGGATAGGAAGTGGAGCAGCTGGGTCTCGAACCAGCGCCCATATGGGATGCCAGTACTTCAGGCCAGGGCGTTAACCCACTGTGCCACAGCGCCAGCCCCAGGTAGAGTTATTTTGAATCGTGGGTTTTTTCCCCTGTTTGGACTGAAGAATTCTTGGTTATTTTTGTAGCCCTCAGCAGCTAAAGCTGTGTCTGGCAGAGAGCAGGCACTCAAAATGTTTTTAGATAGATGAAGGGATCGATAAGTGGGGAGATGGATGGGGTTGGAGGGTGGAGAGATGAATGGATGGATGGACTGGGAGGTGAATGAGAGCAAATGGGTGGACCAAAAGCTGGCTGTGGTGCTGAAGGCCTGACCAGGGGAAATTGGTCCATCTCTAGGCAAAGTTCTTTGGCATCAATTCCCCCATTCTGACCATTTTGCCTGGATCTGATTTTTGGAAATTTTATTATTATTTCTTAAAGATTTATTATTTGAAAGGCAGAAAGTTACAGAGAGGCAGAGGCAGAGAGAGAGAGAGAGAGAGAGAGAGAGAGAGAGAGAGAGAGAGAGAGGTGTCTTCCAGTCTTCCATCTGCTGGTTCACTTCCCAAATGGCTGCAACGGCCAGAGCTGTGCTGATCTGAAGCCAGGAGCCAGGAGTTTCTGCCAGGTCTCCCACGTGGGTGCAGGGGCCCAAGCACTTGGGCCATCTTCTACTGCTTTCCCAGGCCACAGCAGAGAGCTGGATTGGAAGTAGAGCAGTTGGGACTTGAATTGGTACCCATATGGGATGCAGTGGCTTTACCTGCTATGCCACAATGCCGGCCCCATGGAAACTTTAGTACACTTATATTTAGAATACAAGGACTAAAGCAACTTACCAAAGCAATTAGGAAAATAAGTCATTTAAATGTATCATTTTGGGATGATTTGTGCCATTGCTTTCCTCTGCAGAAAGTTACGATGTAACTACACAATATTTGATGAAAATACCTCAAATAGGCAGATGATGGCGGTGACGAAGACTGTCTGAAAATAAAACAGTTTAAAAATATCAGACAAGGGAGAGTGTAGGAGGCAGGGAAAGAGGATAAGGCATTGGTGAATGTAGCAAAAAGACAGCACTCAGGCTAGAAAGGCAGGGATCCTGAGAGGAGGAAATCCGGGTGCACCTTAGAAGGACTTCCTAGTGATCAGGAATGAGAGACAGCAGGGTAGGACTTTAAAAAAATATTTATATTTCAAAGCCGTGTTACAGAGAAAAAGAGATAGGAGAGATCCACCCAGTGGTTCACTCCCCAAATGGCAAAATGGTGGGGGGGCTGGGCCAGGCCGAAGCCAGGGGTCAGGGGCTTCTTCTGGGTCTCCCATGCAGGTGCAGGGACCCAAGGACTTGGGCCGTGCTCCACTGCTTTCCCAGGTGCATTAGCAGAGAGCTGGATCTGAAGTGGAGCAGCTGGGTCTCCAATCATATGGGATGCTGGTGTGACGGGTGGTGGTTTATCCACTGTGCCACAGTGCCGGCCCCGGTAGGAAGCTGAAACAAAGAGGGAAATGGTGATGTGCATGTTTGGAAGCAAAACCCTAGACTGACTGATTATTCATTTTTCTTGACTACTAATCCAGCTGACATGTACTGAGCATCCATCATGACCCATTCCTCAGGCTAAGTCCTTTCTCCTGCGTTATCTCAGCCCATTCTGCCTGGGGGTAGGAAGATGGAGTCCACCCATCATTCATGTGCACCTTTTCACCCACACCCCCTGGTTTTAACCTCAGCAGCCTGCACAAACTTCCGCTTGAGTCCCACACCTTACCTCCACCCGCTGCTGAGACTCGCCCGCTGGCTGTTTGCAGGTGCCTTCAATTCAAGATGATCCCCCCACCCCCACCACCAAATCTAATCTTTCCCTTCTGCCCTGGTCCATTCAACTCCCACATCAGAACCTGGATGTCACCCCCTTGTCCCATCTTGTGTCCCCGACTTGGGTGCCAGGCTCATTTTTCCAAAATGTAAATCTGAACAGTGATAGCCCCCAATTGTCTTTACAATAAAACATAAGGCTGGGCATTTGGCACAGTGGTGAAGGCGTCACTCAGGACGCTCGCATCCCATAGGGAAATGCTTGGGGTCAGGTCCCAGCTCCATTTCTGGTTTCAGCTTCCTGCTGAGCACACCGTGGGAGGCGGCGGTGATGGCTCAAGTCCTTGGGAGTGGTGGTTTCTGCCGCTTGCATTGGGAGACCTGGATGGAGTTCAGGGCTCCTGGCTTCAGCTTGGCCCAACCCTGGCTGTTGTAGGCATTTGTGGAGTGAATAAAAAACTTCAAAAATTGTACTTAGCATCTTGGCCCAGAGTCCTCGTCCTCTGACCTCTCCTCGCTCTGCTGCATCAAACCATGGTCTGGCTGGCCAGGCTCCCTTTCAGCCCCGTGCGTCTACACAGGTGATTCCTCCTGCCTGGGGCCCCCTTCCTCCCATTTGCACCCCCTGAATTCGTCCTCTTTGTTCACGGCTCCATGTGGTGTAAGTCACCGCCTCCAGGCAGACTCCCTGGCTACCTTCTGCTCCTGAGACTGGGAGAAGCGCCCTTCCTTTGGGTGCCTGAGCTTGCTCAGTGCTCGCCGCACTGTATCACAGTTGCTTGTCTGTCTCTCCCTCCCAGATGTGAGCTTTTCTAGGACAGGCATTCGGTCTCTCATGTCAGGTAGTAGTGTGCCCAGCCAGTTCTGCTGAATGAATCTTTGACCTCCTGAGGTTCTTTGTTGCCTATGGGCCTTGGATCTCTTTCCCTTCCTTGGGGAAGCCAAGGCAGCAAATTTAAGACAGGACTCAGGATGTGCTGCGGAAGTCAGTCTGCTTTTCTCTCCCTTTCCCTCATCTCCTTCAGAATCCGCCGGTGGCCACACCCTTGGCACTGACACCGAGGTCAGCTGGCAGTGAGCGGCCCTTCCCTTCCTCCCCGGCTCTGTCTTCGCTCAGCACAGAACGTTTTTCCTTTTTGGGTGTTCAGAGCGCTGATAGCAGAGGGCTGGGTGGGAGGGAGGCAGCCAGGGGCTGACTGCAGGGAGGCAGGAAAGGCGGGTGTGGGCGAGAGCAGAGATGTGGGTGGGAGCGCTGCTAGGGGGGCCCTTTAAGGGAGAGAGATGATCGAGCTGCTGGAGCACAGCAAGTGGGGTGCGCTTGTCCCCCTTTGCTCCCTGGGGGCTGAGGTCACCCTGTTGGTTTTAACCTCCTCTTGAGCACTGGCAAACGGGGAGAGAGAGATGGTTTTTCCGAACTGGTCTTATACGCTTGCTTGGCACCCAGCCACTGGGCAGAATCCTGCCGGCCGGGCTCTTGTTGATTTGGAGAACACAGGAAAAGGGACTCTGCCTCTTGCCTCACTCATTCCTTCGTCTGGGTGATGGCCGATGCGGGGGCAGGGGGACCGCTGAGACACGGTGCTGCGCCCGCCCGGGGCTGGTGGCCTACAGATCTGAGGTCGGTGGGCAGACCCCATCCCCGCAGTGGGCGCTGAGGTGGGTGTAAGAGCGAGGCCTTGCCGGACTGGGCAGGGGGGCGGGGGACAGGACATTCTGACCACGGAAAGGCCTCGGCTGAGAAACAGACGCTGGGGCTCGCGGAGGGCTTTCTGCGCAGTCTCCAGCCCACACCGACCTCTGACTCCAGCCCCTGAGTCTCCTGAACAGTGAGAGCCGGGCGCACAGCTCAGTCCCTCCTGCAGTCCGCGATCCCCCACCCCCCATGGGCTGTGAGACATTGGACGGCTGACGTCAGCTCTCCGAGCCTCTGTTTTCTCCTCGGCTGAATCAGGACAGTGGTGCCATCCGCCTCACCCTGGGTCGGGGGAATCATTCATGAAAGTGCTTTGTGAACTGTGAAGTGCCATGCTGACCGGAGCTGTCACTCGGCCTTCCATTTATTCGCAGATTCAGTTGAGCAGTAGCCTTAAGAGCTCTCTTATTAAAGGCCTGGTGCGGCGTTGGTTGTGGCAGGAGCCTGGGGCGCCGCGGGCCTGTGTGTGTGTGTGTGTGTGCGCGCGCGCGCGCGCGCCTATGTGCGTCTGCAGCGTGCCTTCATGAAGCAGCACCCATCTGCTGCGTCTGCGGGGAAGCCCCAGCTCCCACAGCCCCCAGCCCTCGCCCCCGGGGTGCAGGCGGGCAGGGACTCGTTCTCCAGGCTCCCCCCAGGGCTGCGGTGCAGGGCCGGTGACTCACCAGCTTTAGTCACCACCCTGCCTACAGAGCTTTCTCTCCCCTGCAAGATGATGAACCCAAAATAAAAACATGGCTGAGGAGCGAGGAGGTGTTGCAGGCTGTGTCTCCGACAGGCCTCTGAGCCACCCAGGAGGGTGCTGAATCCGTTCTTTCCCACTTCTCCCAGCCTGCTCCCCACTCCCACTCCCGTCAGGGGTGTCCTGGAGAACCCAGAGCTGCAGGTGGAGAGCAGGAGGCCCTGGCCTGGTGGCGTTGGCTGGGGCCGGTCACTGTCGCAGCAGCTCCTAGCCAGCCACGTTGGATCTAGGTTTTCTTTCTTCCTTTCCTTTCCTTTCCTTTCCTTTCCTTTCCTTTCCTTTCCTTTCCTTTCCTTTCCTTTCCTTTCCTTTCCTTTCCTTTCCTTTCCTTTCCTTTCCTTTCCTTTCCTCTTTCTTTCTTTCTTTCTTTCTTTCTTTCTTTCTGTAAATCCTAATTTCTAAGATTTATTTGTTTATTTGAAAGGCAGAGAATTAGAGAGATCATCCATCCTCTGGTTCACTCCATCCAGGTCTCTCACGTGGGTGGGAGTGGCCCAAACACTTGGCTCCCAGGCACAGCAGCAGGGAGCTGGATTGGAGATGCAGGCAGAGGAGACTTGAGTTAGCACTGAAATGGGACGCCAGTGTCTCAGGCTGCTTTACCCACCGGCCTCCCCAGTTCTCTTATAGAAACAGTACCTACCCAGGCCAGTGCCTTGGCTCACTTGGCTAATCCTCTGCCTCTGCCTGCGGCACCGGCACCCCAGGTTCTAGTCCCAGTTGGGGCCTCGGGTACTAGTCCAGCTCTCTGCTGTGGCCCAGGAGGGCAGTGGAGGATGGCCCAAGTACTTGGGTCCCTGTACCCACATGGGAGACAAGGAGAAGCACCTGGCTCCTGGCTCTGGATCGGCGAACAGCGTGCCAGCCGTGGAGGCCTTTTGGGGGGTGAACCAACAGAAGGAAGACCTTTCTCTCTGTCTCTCACTGTCTATAACTCTCTCTCTCTGTCTTTCTCTCTCACTGTCTAACTCTGCCTGGCAAAAAAGAAAAAAAGAAACAGTACCTACCCGGTGCAGGTGTTGGAAGGGTTAGCAGTTTACCTGTTCGTTGTCTTCTTCCACATCCCACCAAAGGCTGTAGGAGGGAGGCCCCTTTGTTTTGTTGGCTGAGTGTCCTGAATGCCTGACACAGGGAGACTGGTGATAAGTTTCTGTGGAATCAATGCCTAGAAGGCTTAGAACAGTGCGGGTCCGCGGCATGCCCTGCATGTGTCGGCCGGGGTTGCAGGGTTTCTGCATTTGGGCGATGCAGACATGGAGGACTAGAGCACTGAAGTCGCAAAGCTGAGAGGTGGCAGCAGCTTGAAATGGAACTGCTCACCCGGGTAGGGTCCTTTCTCCCGCGCCATGGCTGCTCCTGGCGCCTCCTCTTCTTTCCTTTCTGCTTTTTTAAAAAAATATTTATTTATTCCTTGAAAGGCAGGGTTACAGAGAGGCAGAGAGAGAGAGAGAGAGACAGAGAGACAGAGAGGTCTTCCATCCACTGGTTCACTCCCCAGATGGAGCTGCGCCGATCTGAAGCCAGGAGCTTCTTCCAGGTCTCCCACATGGGTGCAGGGACCCAAGCACTTGGGCCATCTTCTACTGCTTTCCCAGGCCACAGCAGAGAGCTGCATGGGAAGAGGAGCAGCCAGGACTAGAATTGGTGCCCATATGGGATGCTGACACTTCAGGCCAGTGCTTTAACCCACTGTGCCACAATGCCAGCCCCAGTACCAGTATATTTTTTTTAAAACATTCACCCTTTTATTATTATTATTTTTAGTTGATACATAATTCTATTTCAGGGGAACAGTGTGGAAGAACAATATGTGTATACAATGTGCAATGATCAAATCAGGCCATTTCCCTCTCCTTTAAACATTTATCACTTCTTTGTGTTGGGAAGCTTTGGGCTTCTCTTTCTTTCTTTCTTTTTTTAAAAAAAGATTTATTTGTTGATTTATTTTAAAGGCAGAGTTACAGAGAGGCAAGGCAGAGAGAGAGAAAGATCTTTCATCTACTGGTTCAGTCCCCAGATGGCTACAATGGTCAGAGCTTAGTTGATTCAGAGCCAGGAGCTTCTTCTGGGTCTCCCACACAGGTTCAGGAGTTCAAGCAGTTGGCCATCCTCTACTGCTTTTCCCAGGCCATAGCAGAGAGCTGGATCAGAAGTGGAGCAGCCGGGACTCGAACTGGTGCCCATATGGGATGCTGGCATGGCAGGCAGAAGCTTAGCCCACTAGGCCACAGCACCAGCCCCTCTTTATGTCTTTATATTCTTTCCTTTATATTCTTTCCTTTATATTCTTTCCTCTGAGCCTTCTCACCTTCTCCAGGTAAAACACTCATTAAAACTGAGTGACGGGGCTGGCACTGTGGCATAGTGGGTAAAGCCACCACCTGTAGTGCCAGCATTCCATATGGGCACTGGTTCAAGTCTCAGCTGCTCTACTTCCGATCCAGCTCTCTGCTAATGCCTGGGAAAACAGTCGAAGATGGCCCAAGTCCTTGGGCCCCTGCACCTTTGTGAAAGACATAGAAGAAGCTCCTGGCTCCTGGCTTCAGATCGGCGCAGCTCCGGCAATTGGGGAGTGAACCAGAGGATGGAAGACCTCTCTCTGCCTCTCTTTCTCTCTCTGTTTAACTCTGACTTTCAAATAAATAAATCAATCTTAAAAAAAAAAAAAAAAAAAAAAAACTTGAATGATGGGGCTGGCGCTGTGGCCTGGTAGGCTCTGCTTCCACCTGTGGCGCCGGCATCCCATATGGGTGCCGAGTCCCAGTTGCTCCTCTTCCGCTCCAACTCTCTGTTATGGCCTAGGAAAAAAATGGGAGATGGCCCAAGTGCTTGGGCCCCTGCACTTGCATAGGAGACCCGGAAGAAGCTCCTGGGCTGGCTAAATGGACAGAATCAACCTCTCTCTCTTTCTCTGCCTTTCCTTCTCTAACTCTGACTTTCAAACAAATAAATAACTCTTTAAAAGAAGAAAAAGCAGTATAACTTTCAGCAAAAGCAACCTGCCTTCTGTGTGGCACGGTTTCTTCATCTGTAAAGTGGACAGGGTGATGGAACGTGGCTCGTGGGTTCAGCACTGCGAGGATTAGACAAGTGACAGACACACTCGTGGCTCGACTCACACGAACTTGTAATCATCACCACTACTTCTGTGGGGGCTCTAAAATGTATCATAGATTCAGACTCAGATTCTCAGAGTTGGGAGAGCTCCTGGAGGATATTGGCCCAGTTTAAAAATGTTATCTGGGAGACTAAAACCCAGAATTATTTGACTTTCCCAAGGATACAATGCTGATTTTTAAAAAATCACCTAAGAATTCTTTTTTTAAATTTTTTATTTTATTTCTTATTTTTTGACAGGCAGAGTGGACAGTGAGAGAGAGAGACAGAGAGAAAGGTCTTCCTTTTGCCATTGGTTCACCCTCCAATGGCCGCCGCAGCCGGCGCACTACGGCCAGCGCACCGCGCTGATCTGAAGGCAGGAGCCAGGTACTTATCCTGGTCTCCCATGGGGTGCAGGGCCCAAGCACCTGGGCCATCCTCCACTGCACTCCCGGGCCGCAGCAGAGAGCTGGCCTGGAAGAGGGGCAACTGGGACAGAATCCGGCGCCCCGACAGGGACTAGAACCTGGGGTGCCGGCGCCGCAAGGCGGAGGATTAGCCTAGTGAGCCTCGGCACCGGCACCCAGGGTTCTAGTCCTGGTTGGGGCGCCGGATTCTGTCCCAGTTGCCCCTCTTCCAGGCCAGCTCTCTGCTGTGGCCCGGAAGTGCAGTGGAGGATGGCCCAGGTGCTTGGGCCCTGCACCCCATGGGAGACCAGAAGTACCTGGCTCCTGCCATCGGATCAGCGTGGTGCGCCGGCCACAGCGCGCCGGCCGCGGCGGCCATTGGAAGGTGAACCAATGGCAAAAGGAAGACCTTTCTCTCTGTCTCTCTCTCTCACTGTCCACTCTGCCTATCAAAAATAAAAAAAAAATAAAAAATAAAAAAAAGATAGGAACATCAACAACAATAGCTGCTACAACTACTTCTAAAAAAAAAAAGCACCTAAATTGTAGGACAGGGAGTGTATGTGGGCGTGTGGAGGGTGCAGGAAGAGAGGGAGGAATTCCGGAATATTCTTTCAAATTACCTTGCTCATCACTGAGACATACGGGGCTGTATTCCCGTGCGCTCACCCTGATCTCCGTCAGCCAGAGTTTTGGTACACTCGTCCTTCTTCTTGTGACTTCTGAATTTTGCATACTATTTCCCAGGATCCATTTGGATTATCTTTTGTTGTTGTTTCCCAAATAACAGTTTCATTTTTAAAAAAGATTTATTTTATTTATTTGAAAGGCAGACTGATAAGGGAGAGTGGGGGGGGGGAGAGACAGACAGACAGAGAGACAGAGAGATAGAGGTGTCTTTCATCCACTGGTTCACTCCCCTAAGTGGCTGCAAGGGCTGAGGCTTGGCCAGGTCAAAGCTAGAAGCCTGGAACTCCACCCGGGTCTCTAACACGAGTGGCGGGGCCCACATACTTGGGCCATCTTCCGCTGCTTTCCCAGGCACGTTAGCAGGGAGCAACAGGGCCTTGACATGGTGCTCGGATATGGGGTGGATGACGCTGTCACAGTGACTAACAACCTGCTGTGCCACAATGCTGGCCCCCCTTTTCATTCATTTTTTTTTTTAAGATTTATTTATTTATTTGAAAGTCAGAGTTATACAGAGAGAGAAGGAGAGGCAGAGAGAGAGAGAGAGAGAGAGAGAGGTCTTCCATCTGTTGGTTCATTCCCCAGTTGGCCAAAATGGCTGGAGCTGCACCTATCCGAAGGCAGGAGCAAGGAGTCTCCTCCAGGTCTTCCATGCGGGTGCAGGGGCCCAAGGACTTGGGCCATCTTCCACTGCTTTCCCAGGCCATAGCAGAGAGCTGGATTGGCAGTGGAGCAGCCGGGACTCAAACCGGCACCCATATGGGATGCTGACACTGCAGGTGGCAGCTTTACCCACTACACCACAGTGCCAGCCCCCATCTTTTCATTCTTTAAGATTCTAATTAATTTCCTGTTGAAATGCTCCACTCTTCATTTATTTTGCCCATATTAACAATAATTATTTGAAAATCTTTATCTTCTACCTCTAGTATCTGTATTATTTGTGTATCTACTTCCTGTGGGTTTTTATTTAATTATCAGTTACCTATTCCTGCCTCTTCACTTCCTCAGTGGTGTCTTGGTCGAATCCTGTGAAAAAGGTATGGCAGCATGGCCGAGGTCCCATCGGGTGTTTATGTCCCACCAGGAGGCTCAGGCCTCCTTGGGTTTACCACACCCCCAGATGTGGCCTCAGCTTCCAGGGGAGGGCCTGGCAGGCTGGGTCTGGACACCTGGCAGAGTGCAGCGACTCCCCTGCCACTCTTCGACGCTGTGTTAGTCTCCTTTACTTTCCTCCGTGCAGAGCCCCAGACTTCAGCAGACACTAGGAGGGGACATTGGCTGCATATGGGTTCCTCTCAAGTCTCCCACTGTGGCTTTCCAGCTTCTGTGTGACTGTCGGAAGCTCTGCTGGTTTCTTTGTCTGGAAGCAATGCCCTCTGTGGAGGACAGGCCACTGATATGTTATGTTCTGCATAAAGAACAGGAAGGGAGGTGCTGATAGTCTCTAAACACAAGGAAAAGGAAATGGGAAAGTTAATTGCCTGGTATGATTGGTTTATTTTATGTTTATGTATTGAGATTTTGCAATGTATCCCATAAAATGCACACATATTACATGTTAATCCAATGTTTTTAAAAACAAAGTAATTCTTTTTTACAAAGGTGGTTCTTGGGGCCCGTGTTTTGACACATGGGTTAAGCTAGCGCCTGTAATGCCAGCATCCCGTGTGGGTGCTGGTTCGAATTCTGGCTGCTCCACTTCCCATCCAACTCCCTGCTAATGTGCCTGGGAGGGAAGCGGAGGCTGATCAAGTGCTTGGGCCCCTGCCACTCATGTGAGAGACTAAACTGGAGTTCCAGGCTGCTGGCTTTGGCCTGGCCCAGAACTAGCTTATTGTGGTCATTTGGGGAGTGAGCCAAGAGATGGAAGATCTTAATCTCTGTGTCTCTTCCTTTCTCTCTAATGCTCTGCCTCTCAAGTAAATATTTAAAAAGAGTGGTTCTCTACGACTAGTGAAAGTGGTCAACAACCCGACCCTCAGTGGTGGAAGGCGGTAAAGCAGGGTCTCCAGGCACAACGATGGCCTTGGGAATGAGAGCTGTGGGACACAAGGAGGGTGACAGTAGTAGCAATCCAGGAGAGGGGCTGGCGCTGTGGCACAGCAGGTAGAGCCACCATCTGCAGTGCCAGCATCCCATATGGGCATCGGTTCAAGTCCTGGCTGCTGCACTTCCCATCCAACTCTCTGCTATGGCCTGGCAAAGCAGTAGAAGATGGTCCAAGTCCTTGGGCCCCTGCACCCATATGGGAGACCCAGAAGAAGCTCCTGGCTCCTGGCTTTGGATTGGCCCAGCTCTGGCCATTGCAGCTATTTGGAGAGTGAACCAGCAAATGGAAGGCCTCTCTCTCTCTTTCTCTCTCTCTCTCTCTCTCTCTCATACACCATTCTGCCTCTCTGTAATTCTGCCTTTCAAATAGAGACGATGGGCCGGGCTGGGTCTATGAGGACCCCCGTGCAACAGATCTGCCAGTCTTCCAGCGTCTTCCCCACTTCAGTGTGCACTTTCATTGAATCCTTCCAGCCCCCTAGGCAGGAGCAGCAGTGTGCTGGAGCTAGCACGTGCTCTCTCAGATGCTCAGAGTCGAGCCAGTGCTGTGGCATAGTGGGTAAAGCCACCGCCTGCAGTGCCAGCCTCCTATATGGGCACTGGTTCAAGTCCCGGCTGCTCCACTTCCAATCCAGCTCTCTGCTATGGCCTGGGAAAGCAGTGGAAGGTGGCCCAAGTCCTTGGGCCCCTGCATCCATGTGGGAGACCTGGAAGAGGCTCTTGGCTTCAGATCGGTGCAGCTCCAGCCTTTGCGGCCAACTGGGGAGTGAACCAGCAGATGGAGGCCTTCTCTCTCTCTCTACCTCTCCTTCTCTCTCTATGTAACTCTGACTTTCAAATAAATAAATAAATAAATAAATCTTTAAAAACAAAACAAACCCCAGATCCTTTTGGGTCCAGAGTCCTTGAGTACTTTTTCCTGGGGATATAAACTGATTTTCTGTTCCTAGGATCACCTGACACAGCCCATTGAGAAAAAATTAAAATGTTGCATTCCCTGCTCCTCCCTGCCCCAGTGGGAGCAGCTGAAGAACTTCCCAATCTTCTTCTTAATCTTCACCATGACCATAACGCAGGCAGCTTGCCTTTCTCTTTGTTAATTTTTTTGAGAGGTGAGAGACAGAGACAGAGAGAGGGTAGCTCAAATCCCCTGGTTCCCTCCTTGAATACCCATAACCGCCAGGGTTGGGTCAGGCCAAAGTCGGAAGCCAGGAACTCAGTATGGATCTGCCCTGCAGGAGGAAGGAGCCCAGTCCTTGGGCCATCACTGCTGCCTTCCAGAGGAGCCAGGGTCAGGTATGGCACCCTGGCCCTCAGATACGGGATATGGGTGTCCCAACTGGTGCTGTAACTGCTAGGAAATGCTCACCCTAGGCGGCCGTTTTGTTTGTTTTTGGCAGGCAGAGTTATGAGAGAGACAGAGAGACAGAGAGAGGTATTCCATCTGCTGGTTCACTCCCCAGATGGCTGCAATGGCTGGAGCTGGACCAATCCAAAGCCAGGAGCCAGGAGCTTCATCTGAGTCTCCCACGTGGGTGCAGGAGCCCAAGGACTTGGGCAATCTTCTGCTGCTTTCCCAGGCACATTACCAGGGAGCTGGATCAGAAGTGGAGCAGCTGGGGCTCAAACCGGGATTCTGGGATTGCAGGTGGCTTTACCTGCTACGAATGGGCCTTGGCAGTATGTTTTTATTCATTCCCATTCTACAGACTAGGAGGAACAATGACTCCTAGTGCCAGGCTCACACAGAGAGCCAGGACTCAACAGAGTCTTTTCTCTTGGATTTAGAAAACTTTTTTCATGCTTTGGCTGTCCAGTATTCAAGCAGCAGAATTCTACTCCAGGTTCAAGTTCAGCAGCCATATGCACTTGCTTTGGTTTTCCCTTCAGGTGGCAGGAAGCTGCTGCTGGTTCTCAGGCAGGCTGTGCTCATGCTGCTGCTGCCCTAGCTGCACCTGCACATCTGGGTGCAGCTTCGAGCAGAGTCCTTGAAGAAAGTGCAGCACAGACACTGCCTAGAGGCCAAGCACGCAGATGCAGGTACCAGCTGGACCTGGGCGTGAATTCTGAGTCTACCGCTTCCCTTAGCTGAGGGCCTTGGAAGAACCCCTGTGAGTCTTAGTGTCTTCATGCATAGAATGGGGATAAGAATACTTACCCATACAGGCTGTCAGCTAACTGAGCTCACACTCAGCACAGGGCTGGCATACAACTGGTGCCCACTAATTGATAGGTTGGAGCTACACCAAATGGTACACCATTCTGGACAAAAATTAACTCATTATTTGGGGGCCGGTGCTCTGTGGCGTAGTGGATAAAGCTGCCGCCTGCAGTGCCGGCATCCCAGTATCCCATATGGGCACTGGTTTGAGTCCTGGCTTGTTCACTTCCAACCCAGCTCCCTGCTAATGTGCCCGAGAAAGCAGCAGCAGAAGGCCCAAGTCCTTGGGCCCCTGCACCCACGAGGGAGACCTGGAAGAAGCTCCTGGCTTCCGCCGGGCCCAGTGCCAGCCCCCTGCCATGAACTTTTTGACATGTCCTCATACATTAGGAACACCTGGCAGATTTGGACCGTGAATAGAGGAACCCAGAAAAAGGCTTCGGTGGCCTGGAATGAGTTCTAACTCTGCCCAGCAGCTTTGCTCCCCCCTGGGATGTAGGGTCTTTTCAGAGATGACTGAAAATATGTGGGAAGCAGGACCAGTGGTGGGGCAAGGGGCAAGGAAGAGAAACAGGGGCTGGGCTTGGCTTGGGTGCAAGTCCTGGCCTTTCTATTTCTTGCTATGTGAAAATAGTAAGTGCTCGTTCTGAATCCGTGACGTGGGAAATACAGTCCGTGTAGGGGACTAACCGCTACCCGTGGGAAGAAGACTCTGCGCTAACAGCAGCCCCGACAGAAGCAAGGCGGTCCCGGTGCAATCTGCGGAAGGACTTTGTTTCCTCTTCTCTCCCATCCTATCAAGGAGTTCGGCAAAACTTCATGTGATACCAAGTGCGTCATAACCCGAAGGGGACCGGGCCGCCCACGCACACGCATGGAGAAGGGTGTTATGGCCGAGTGTGTTTTCCACAGCCTGTTTTCCCTCATTCTTTCACTCCTTTGTGTGCTTGTTCACGTGGCCAGCACTCCTCCAGTGCTGCCTGTCTGGTCCTCGTCTGGGCACTGGGCTTACAGTGGGGTGCACAAGCCGTCTCTAGGACAGAGAGGGTCCCGGAGCACTCCAGGGCTGTGCGGCTGGGGCTAGGACAAGGCACATTCAGGGTGGCTCTAGTAGGGAGTCTTCCTAGGGGCCCTTCCCAAGTTTGCAGTGGGGGGGTCTGTTCAGCATGGATACCCCCAGCCCAAGCTGAGATATCCCTCTGGTCTCCTGGGTCCAGGGTGGAGGGGAGATGGGAATGTCTATGATGGCTCCATGGAGGAACCTCGTTTGGGCACATTCTTGCTGCCACCTTACTGCTCTGAGCCTCCTGTCTCTCTGGGAGGGACGTGCAGATCCAGTCTCGCCATTGTAGCCTTCTCCACTGGAGCATCACAAAGGCTGCACTGGAGTGCAGCCAGGCCAACGGGTTATTTATTCCGTCACTTGAATTACATCTCCAAACTTCCCTTGATTTGGCTAATTCAAAACATTAATGCCCGACGTGGCGGGGGCAGGGCTGCCACAAAGTGTCACCAACCCCTCATTTTGTGCCGGCTGATGGGAGACCATAATTGCCCAGATGGGGAGGAAGCATGATTAGTCTTTCTTTTGTGCCAAGCCCCCAGGGACACGGGAATTAATCATGGAGCCACGGTGGGAGGGGCTCTTCTGTCTCGTGGTTGTCTCTCAAGCTGGGGAGAAAGTCCCCGATGAATATGCAGGAGAAGGAGCTGCTCTGGCAGCTTAGCCTCACTCAGCTCCGCTGGTTTCCATCCCGGCAGGCTCCGCGCTCCACCCAGCCTCGCCCTCCAAGCCTTCTCCCACTGGCTGGGTGTTTTGTTCCCTCCGCTTCCTTGCGCCTCCCGCTCACCCTTTCCCACCTGTTTGCCTGTTCCCAGCAACCCTCAACGGGGTCAGGAGGGACCTCCCACCACCAAGGCTAAAGCTTGACTTCCCTGTATTGTTGAAGCTGTTGGCCACTTTTTCCTTCTGCAAAGTCTTTCCTTATTTTCCGGGAATCCTTTCTCTTCCTTTTCTTCTTTTCGTCCCCATCTCTATCTCCCTCCCCACTCCCCATCCTGAAAAAAAAATGTCTACAGGTCCCCCGGGTTCTGTCTTAGCCCTTCTTCTATGCTTTCGGCTCCCCAGGGAGTGGCACATGCTGCTGGCTGCCCACTCAACACTTGTGTTCTTTTTCTTCTTGTTCAGGGAAGGTGTCTTTGCCTCTTTGCCTCTGTGCCAAGGGGTGGATTGTGATTGGTCCAGAAATCATGGTAAATAATTTCTTTGCCTATGGTTTATTTAACAGTGGACATAGGACATAATCCTGGCCAAGGAGCATGAGTGGAAGTTGGGTGGGTGAGATTTCAGACAAAAATGTGTGAGAAGCTTCCCTTCTTGTCTTTTTTTTTTAATTAATTGATTTGAGAGGCACAGTTACAGACAGAGAGAGGGAGTCACAGAGAGAGAGGTCTTCCATCTGCTGGTTCACTCCCCAGATGGCCGCAATGGCCAGAGCTGAACCCATCAAAGCCAGGAGCCAGGAGTTTCTTCCGGGTCTCCCATGTGGGTGCAGGGGCCCAAGGACTTGGCCATCTTCTACTGCTTTCCCAGGCCATAGCAGAGAGCTGGATCGGAAGAGGAGCAGCTGGGACAGGAACTGGTGCCCACATGGGATGCCGGTGCTGCAGGCAGAGGCTCAGCCTGCTACACTGCAGTGCCGGCCACATTTCTTTTTTTAAAAGATTTTGCCTTTCTCGTCTTTAAACGAGATTTGAGGAGATGTTGCCTGAAGCTGCAGCATTCATCTGTGAGCCAGGAGAAAAGTTCGGCAGAAGCAGTCCCAGCAATGCAGCCCTGGAGCTGTGATGTGGCCAAGCTAATGAACAAACAAATCCTGGTGTGAACCTGCTAGTCCACAGTATCTGCAGGGGAAAACATTCCTGACGGATCTGCAGGGAGAGAGCAAAGTCTCCCAGGGCTTCATCGATCAGCGCTGTACGTTGCTTCCCAGGTTTTTGTGTTTAATTCAAACCTCCCACACATAGCACCACAGACGTCCTCACCTGACAGCCCTTAAAGCTAAGGTCTCAAACAAAAGGCCAGCGATATGTCTTCTTATTCTCAGATCCAGTTGGCTTGCTTTCTATCATCCTGCAGTATTTTGTTCATACCTCTGTGAGCATGTTTGTCCCCTGGATTGGTTTGCTTAACTGTCTTCCATTCTGGAATTTAAACTCCCAGAGGCTGGAAACTTACCCATCTTTAATCCCTACTTGCAAGGAGGAGCTCATTAATTAAGCACCTGTTGAAGATATTAATTGGTAAATGTTCAGAGTGTTTGGATGTGCTCAGCTGCAAGGAATTCGATACCCAAAGACTAGTAGTTTAAACTGTAAAGATGTTGACTTTTCTCACAAAATGTGAAGAAGTCTGGAGGTAGGAGGTTCCAGAATTGGTTAAGCACCTTGGCAAGGTCAGGCACTGAGTCAGAATCTCTTGGATGTGCTTGGCTCAGAGTCTCTGAAATTCTTCATGGTTACAAGGTAGCTGCCAGTTAGCTGTTAAGATCTTTGCACAACAAGCTTTCAAAGAGGAAACAAGAGCAGGTGCTGTGGCTCACTAGGCTAATCCTCCTCCTGCAGCACCGGCACCCCGGGTTCTAGTCCAGGTTGGGGCACCGGTTCTATCCCTGTTGCTCCTCTTCCAGTCCAGCTCTCTGCTGTGGCCCAGGAAGGCAGTAGAGGATGGCCCAAGTGCTTGGGCCCTGCACCTGCATGGGAGACCAGGAGGAGGCTCCTGGCTCCTTAGAGGAAACAAGGGCGTGTGTGTGTGTGTTAGTGGCCACACAAGGGCTTCCACTTCATGTGTTCCTTTTTGTGGCAAGGCAAATCCTTCCAGAAACACCTCTCAGTATTGTTGGCTGGAGCTGGGTTACATACTCCCTTGGGTCACTTTCTGGCAAGGGGACACACCAATGACCAGGACTGGCTTAGGCTCATCCTGAGTCATCCCTGGGTTCTGATTAAACAGAATTCTGAATTTTACAATCCAGGCAGAGGGAGTGTTTACTGGATAGGGGACTGATGACACTTGCTACTAAAGTGCTTTGTCCCAGCTCAAGTTCTCCAAGAGTCCTGACGGCTTTGCTAAGCCCTTCTGAGACACAGAGTTCTGTGGTAAACCTACCCCGTGCAGGAACAGTCCTTAAATGCTCCATGTTTAGTGATCCGTGGCTGAGGCTGCACAGTCTCTGCCTTTGGGAATTCGCTCTGCTGCAAAGAGAGTTGTTCGTATGCGTTCGTGACAACCCATGCCAAGGGGGAGCATGAAGGGGCAGGAAACTTAGCTTTCAGCTGCTCACCAGCCATGCCCGGGGCATGGGCTTGCTTCTATTTGGGGGCAGGAGCATCTCACGTGCATCCCATGGCAGCAGCTGCCTTCCTCAAAGGCTGTGCCAATTCCTGGGCCCAGCAGCAGTGCTGGAGCGCCCCTCTGTCTCCTCTCCTTCCTGGTATTATCATGTTAGAATCCTCCTTATCGGGCCCCCGGCTCCAGCCTTTCTGTACTGAGACGTAAAACCTTCACCTGAGTCTCAAAGCAGTCACTTGCTTTTCAGAATCTTCTGGGATTCCCTGTTAGGGATAGATTTATCCCCCAAGGTGGCGTTGGGCCCTAAGGATCTGTGTTCTCAGGCTTCTGCTTATGAATCTTTCACTCCAGCCAAATGCTTGCTATGCTGTTCTCCACCCTAAATTGCAAATTCCTTCCTTTTTTGCTGCTGTTATTTTTTTCTCTGTTTATTTTTTCCCCACATGCTTCTTGTTGAAGACCTGCCTCGACTCTGCCCGTGCAGAAACATCCCTCACCTGGCTAGCTGCCTTCTTAGCACCTGGAATTCCTTCAGCTCGGTGGTTCTCACTCTCGACTGCTGCTGGGACCCCATGACAGCTTTACCTGGTCTACCTGCCTGGGCGCCAGCATGGGCTCTGCGAGGTTTCAACACTCCCCAGGTGGTTCTCGTGTGCAGCCAAGGCCCAGCGCCACGTGTTGGACTCTGCTTCACACACGGGTGAGCTCCCTGGTAGAAATCGGATTCCTGGGCTGCACCCCCAGAGGTCTTGACATTTATATTTTTAAAAATCATTTACTTTTGTTTATTGGAAAGGCAGAGAGTCAGTGAGAGCTAGAGGGAGTAGAAGAGGGAGACAAAGGGAGAGAAACCTTCCAACCTCTGATTCACTCTCTAAATGCCAGCAATAGCCAGGACTGGGTCAGGCCAAAGACCTGGAGGTCCCATGTGGGTGGCAGGCCCCCGGCTACCTGAACCCCCGTCTGCCGCTCCCCATGGTGTGCACTGCAGAAAACTGGAGCTAGAAGTAGAGCCAGGACTTGAACCCAGGCACTCCAGTGTGGGCTGCGGTTCCAAGTGTCTTAACCGCTGTGCCAAATCCCTGCCTCTGTTTTTTTTTTTTTTTTTTTTTTTTTTTTAAGATTTATTTATTTATTTGAAAGGCAGAATTACAGAGAGGCAGAGGCAGAGAGAGAGAGAGAGGTCTTCCATCTGCTGATTCAGTCTCCAAATGGCCACAATGGCTGGAGTTGTGCCGATCCGAAGCCAGGAGCCAGGAGCTTTCTCCAGGTCTTCCCATGTGGGTGCAGGGCGCAAGGACTTGGGCCATCTTCTACTGCTTTCCCAAGCCATAGCAGAGTGCTGAATCAGAAGTGGAGCAGCCAGGACTTGAACCGGCGCCCATGTGGGATGCCGGCACTGCAGGCAGCGGCTTTACCTGCTATGCCACAGCACCGGCCCCTCTCTGTTTTTTAAAAAATGCTCTCCATATGACTCTGTCATACACCTTGATGGAGAACCACTGTACTATGCTTGTATTTTTTTGCACTTCTCACAGTGCCAGGCACAGAGTAGGTGCTTAATAATGTCTGATTGTTTATACACTGGCTGAGTCAGGAGAAACAGGATGGGATAAGTGTGTAAGAGATTTGATGACTGTAATGTGTTGTGCAAGTTCAGCAATTTATTTATTCAGAGGTTATTATTACCACTTAAAGTGTTTTGCAGTTTCTGAGCTAGGGCTATTATGTTTGGCAACAGTGAGAGCTTGTGGAATGGGCACAGGAAGGGGTCTCTCTGCAGCATCGGAATGCTGGACAGTGCTCGGATTTTCACTCTTGGCAGGGGAACTTTCCAGTGTCCATGGTCCCAGATGACGGCGATGCTTGGACATTCTTGGTTTGGAGGAGTTGGGGCCTGAATACCTATAGTCTGACAACTTACCTTTAGGTCAGAGGCAAAACAGAGAAATACTTTTTGCCCTTCTTCTTCCTCCCCTTTCCTCCTCCCTATGACTATTCGCAGGTACAAACGCTGGTGGCTTTACCCGTTCTGTCACAGCGCCGGCCCCATAACATTATTTTTTAAGCACTTACAAGGATCCCATTGGGTGTCTACTCTGAATTTTTCATCCTCTTATCCTTGAACATTGTGATCATTTCCATTTTTTAATATCGTAAATAATTAGTGCAAGTAATATTTGTGCATCTTTGGTTGTTTTTCTTTGAGATAATGTCCTAGAATTGTTGATGATGGGTCATGGATTTGCTGAATTTCTAGGGCTGATTCACTAATTTCTCAGTTATTGTCTAGGAAGTACAGTGGAAAGGAAGGCTGTCCACGTTTTGAACCCTTGCCAACACTGGTATTTACTGCAATTTCTTTTAATCTTTGTCAATTTGATAGATTTTAAAAAAGACTTTTTTACTATAATTTTAATGCCATGCTGTCTTCATTTAATGGTTTTTGCTGTCTCAAAACCAGTGTTTGCGGGTCGTGAGGCAGAGGCACACCGTGGTTTGTGGGCACTCTGTCTCCAGGATATTGACTTTCGCTTTGCTGTGACCTGTGCTAACCACAGAGCAAACCCTGCCTGCCCAAGTTATTGGCTCTGGGCTGAGGCTCTCAGTTCCAGCCCACGTAAATACGTCGTGGAGTAAGCTAGGAAGATTGCTCCTCGAAGGTAAATACCCCCTCTCTCATATCACACACAAAGGGAAAATCTCCTGGAACCTATATAAAAATGTCTTTGTGATTTTTGCCCCAGCTGAGAAACCTGAGCCTTTGTTCCAAGTCCTCAGGCTGCTGGCCCACCTGCAGCGAGGGGTGTGTGTCCCGTCGCACGGGAGGAGCACGGAGGCGGTGCTTTGTGTGGCTTCCAGGCCGTGCGGGCTCTGTAGGATTTGGGAAAGGGTGGGAGGGAGGCCTGAAGTCGCCGCCAGCAGACCCTTGGATGAATGGCTAAGTGCCGGTGCTGACGCGCAATTTGCATCTAAGAGGCGGTTTGGGGATTTGGTGAATAGCCCCTGATTGTAGATAAACACCACCTGCCACGCTGTCCACCCCGCGCCCCCCTTCTCCAGGGTAGAAAAGCCATTCTTCTGTCCTGCACTCTCCAGTGCTTTTATGCTAATACTTTGGAGCTGGACAAGAAAACTGGATTACCAGGAAGTCTAGCTGGCTCCTCTGGGGAGAAGGAAGAGCCTCTTCCAATTGAGGTTCGCCTACATTTTGATTAAAATGGAAAAGTGGTGGCTGCAGGGACCCTTCCCTAGTCCCCAAAGGTCCCCTTCTGTGGTCTGTGGGCCTCGTGTTGGAATGCAGATTCCGTGGCCCTGCACAGGCCTGACAGGCCAGAAAGCTGCCTTTTTAGCGAGCTCCCCAGGTGATCTTATGGACCCTAAAGAACCGCAGGCCTCAAACCTTGGAGATTCGGATTCCATAGTCCAGTAGTCTGTGCGTGTGGAAGGGTTCTTCTTCCAAGGGACTTTGGGAAGCATCCAGGCCTTGGAATCACTACCTAAGGAGATTACTGGAGGTCAAAGATTTAGATATCTTCCCTACCCATTTTTTAAAAAACAATTTACTTATTTATCTCATTTTGTTTGAAAGGCTGAGAGAAAGAGGTACCTTCCATCTGATGGTTCTGCAGTACTCAGAACGGGGTCAGGCTGAAGTCGGGTGCCCAGAACTCCTTCTGGGTCTCCCACATGGTGGCAGGAACATGAGAACTTGAGCCTCCCCTGCTGCCTCCCAGGGTGTGCATTAGCAGGAAGCCAGAATTGGAGAGTGGAGCCGGGACTCTCATCCGGATACTTGGACATATAAGATAAGTGCATCTTAACTGCTGGGTCAAAAGTCCGCGCCTCACTGCTCATTCCACGGGACTTGCAGCACTAAAGGCAAGGAAGGAGGCAGAGTCGGCTTTGTGCTCCTCTTTGGACCAGGGCCTATTGAACATGAGCTCAGAGGCGCTTTGAGCCACCTCTCATTGCTCCTGGGTGGGAACTGCATTTTTAAAAAATATTTATTTTATTTATTTGAAAGGCAGAGTGACACACACAGGGAGAGGGAGAGACAAAGAAAGAGATCTTCTGCCTGCTAGTTCATTCTCCAAGTAGCTTCAAGGGCCAGGATTGGGCTAGGTTTAAACCAAGAACGCAGAACTCCATCAACGTGAGTGGCAGTGGCTCGAGGACTTGGGCCATCATCCACTGCCTTCCCAGGTGCACTAGCAGGAAGCTGGCTGGGAAGAAGAGCAGCTGGCTGGCATCACAAGGGACGGCCTAACTCACTGTACCACATCTCCAGCCCCTGGTTGGAAGCTGCTTCCAGCACTGTGTACGTCTGGACTGGGGGATGCTGTGGGGGCACTGGAGAAGCAGGCTGGAACTTCTCATTCTGTTTGGCCAACTCTGTCAACGTGGGCAGTGTCACCTAACCTTTCTGAGCTCCAGGGTTTGTATTTGTAAAATGAAGAGAATAATTCCGACTCGAAATATTAGGTACCACCTATTACTATAAGAATGGGTACAGGCCGGCGCCGCGGCTCACTAGGCTAATCCTCCGCCTAGCGGCGCCGGCACACCGGGTTCTAGTCCCGGTTGGGGCGCCGGATTCTGTCCCGGTTGCCCCTCTTCCAGGCCAGCTCTCTGCTGTGGCCAGGGAGTGCAGTGGAGGATGGCCCAAGTGCTTGGGCCCTGCACCCCATGGGAGACCAGGAAAAGCACCTGGCTCCTGGCTCCTGCCATCGGATCAGCGCGGTGTGCCGGCCGCAGCGCGCCGGCCGCGGTGGCCATTGGAGGGTGAACCAACGGCAAAGGAAGACCTTTCTCTCTGTCTCTCTCTCTCACTGCCCACTCTGCCTGTCAAAAAAATAAAAAAATAAAAAAAAATTAAAAAAAAATGAATGGTACAAATAATAATGGAAAATACATGAAATCAGAGAATGCAATTACAAGCCAACTTGAAATACCACTTCATGTCCATAGATGGATTATTTAAAAACACGAGATCCCTGCAGGCAGGTGAGGTGGTGGTGAAATTGGTACACTCACACCCTGCCAGGAAGTGCTGTCAGTCACCCCACGGAAGTGAAGGGAACTGTGTGCCAGGAGCCGTGCAGCTGTCTACACCCACTGACTCAATGATCCTGTTTCTCAGAATTATGCGAGTCAGCAAAACGCAAGCAGAGTTTTGTGCATGCACGTGTGTGCTACAGCATGGCACAGAAAACACAAGGTCAAAACCCAGGGAGTCGGAAATCAGGCGAACATTTAAAACACCTAGAAGACCGTTTAAAATGAAAGTAGATCCGTGCAATGAAGCACACCACGCAGACGTCTAAAAGATCGGTCATTACAAAGGCCGCGTAGCAACAGGGGAGATATTTCTAGGTGTTTAGTGAAAACAGGTGCTGTGTCTGTTGGCTATAGCCTTGCACACTGTGGGAGGGAGCGTAGACAGGGAAAGACGCTCATCTGCACAGTGGGTAGGTTTACAGACACTTTTCTCCTTGCCACCATTAAAATAAATTTATTGCCATTTTTTTTTTCTTATAATAGAAGTTACTAGTTCTTACCCTTCTTTCCATGCTGGCTGGTAAGGGGGACCCAGTGGGACAGCGAGACGCCTGCAGTGCGTTTGTGAAGGTTGCCGGAGGCGAATCTACCATTTGTGACTCAAGTCTCTGTCCCTTCATTCCACGCCCAGCAGAGTCCCGGGCAGGGGCTCCTTGGCAATGCGCACCCAGACACATGGGATGAGTATGCGTGGGCCAAGGGCTGCGGAGGAGGAGGAAAAGGATGTAAGAGCACAGCAGCCCCGAAGCGGCTCCCGACCGGGATCTCTGCCCCGTGGCTCTCTGCTGAGGCTGGTACCCTCCCCCGGTGGGCACGATGATTGTCGTGAAACAAATGATCTGACTCCACATGTGCTTAGTGGCCCCATGGGGACACACTGACCTGGTCTACAGTCAGGACTACGTGGAGGTGCACAGGCTCTCTGGATGCCACTCGTGGTGGTTATGTGCACGAATCCTAAAACCATCGTGAGTTCCAGTGCTAGCTGGGGGTTCTGGGGCATCTGCTTATCCTCCGTGTCCCTCAGATTCCTCCTCGGTCAAATGAGAACAGTAAATGTAACACACTTCATAATACTAATGGAAGAACAACACCATGGGTGTTCTTAGGATTGAGTGAGTTAATAAACAGAGGGCTTAGAACATGGTAACGCGTCCATGAATGCTAAATGGTCACCATTCTCTTGGAGCTGACCTCGTCATAGCCACCAAGGTGGGACCCCAGATCCGCCTCTGGGACTCACACCATGCGGGCTTGCATTCTTCCTCTTTTTTTTTTTTTTAAGATTTATTTTATTTATTTGAAAGTCAGAGTTACACAGAGAGGTGGAGACAGAGAGAGAGGTCTTCCTTCTGCTGGTTCACTCCCCAGATGGCCGCAATGGCCAGAGCTGCAGCAATCCAAAGCCAGGAGCTTCTTCTGGGTCTCCCACGTGAGTGCAGGGACCCAAGGACTTGGGCCATCTTCTACTGCAATCCCAGGCCACAGCAGAGAGCTGGATTGGAAGAGGAGCAGCCGGAACTAGAGCCGGTGCCTATATGGAATGCCTGCACTTCAGGCCAGGGCTTTAACCCACTGTACCACAGAGCCAGCCCCCAACCTCTCCTTGAAGCTTAATTTTTCCTGGTCCCACCTGCAGTCTTGCTGTGAGTGCCAAGCCTGCGTAAGCTTGCTGCAGTCGGTGTTTGTCACCTGCAACCCAGAGGCGTAATACCTCGGGGAGAAAAAGACCCGCATGAAACAACACTGGATAATACAGAGGGACTTTCGATGAAGTGTGAGATTGCTGGGTGGAGAGAGACCGTAAATGCCACAGACAGAACCTGATCAGAGCGGAGGGAAACTGTGTTTGAAACCACAAGTTGTTAAGCCAGTGAAACGCAGCTCGCTGCTCAGTGGGAGCTCATTCCCTGGTCTGAGAAAACAGACGCTAGGATCAGGACCAGCAGGTACGAGTGCGAGGCGGGGTGGGGGGGGGGGCACCTGTGTCTCATCATCTTCTGGACTGGCACCTGGGTCTCTATCACTGGCAACTCCTGCCTCGCTCTAGGAGAACGAGTGTCCCTGGAAAGGTAACCAAGGAGCCTACCTCAGCCTACTGAGAATCTCCACTTCTAGCTCCCAGCCCGGTCTACAGATGGGGCGGGGTGGGGGAGGAGGGCTGGGGAAAGACCTCAGGAGGCCAGGCCAGGCACCGCGGGGCCGCTCTGCCTTCAGAACCACCGGTCTCATCACTGGATGTTTATGGAGAGAGCAGCGGCCCTTAAGGAACTGGAGAGAATGTTCCGATTGTTTATGCAATGATTGCAGCTGTTCCCTTTGCCAAGGACAAAGCTGCTCTGCTGGCTCCAAGGTGAAAGTGAGGGGGCAGGGCCTGGCTTTTGGCTCCCACAGAGGCTTGGTTGGTCATTCTGTGATTTTGTTGCTCATTAGAGTCACCTGGAGGTTTTAACAGTTTTTTTTTTTTTTTTTTTTAAGATTTATTTATTGTATTTGAAAGGCAGAGTTACAGGGAGGGAGAGGCAGATACACACACACATACACACACACACACACGACATACAGAGCTTTCCATTCTCTGGTCCACTCCCCAAATGGCAGCAACTGCCAGGGCTGGGCCAGGCCAAAGCCAGGAGCCAAGAGCTACTTCCCGGTCTCCCACATGGGTGCAGGGGCCCGAGGATTTGGGCCATCTTCTACTGCTTTCCCAGGTGTACTAGCAGGGAGCTGAATCTAAAGTGGAGCCGCCAGGACTTGAATCAGTGCCCACATGAGATCCTGGCACTGCAGGTAGCTTAATCCGCTATGCCACTAAAAAGTCTCAATACCCAAGTCCCACCTCAGACGGATGAGAGAGAATGTCTGCGGTGGTGGGCGAGCATTGGAAGTGTTTCAGGGTCCATGGGTGTTCCAGTGTGTGGCTGTTCGGGAACTACTGTCCTAAACACTTCGGATCTGAGTGCCTTGGGTGACACACAGCAGGCCAGCGACAAACCGGCTTCTGCCCCCAGACACTGTGTTTAGCTTTAGAAATGTCATTTTGGAAACTGTCCTGCAGTAAAATTTGCTTTCTGTTAATGTACATTTCTATGAATGTTTTGCTGAGCTATAATTCTCATACTCTGAAATCCACTCTTTTATTAAAGTGTCCAATTCAGTGGCTTTTAGTTTATTCACAAAATTGTGCAGCCATTGCCAGTTCCAGTGGTTTCACATCTCATTTGAGGACATTTTCTTCATCTCCCAAAAATACCGCATTGCCCCATTTCCCCCTCCCCTCACCCCAGGCACATGTGACTCTTTTCTCTGTCTCTGTGGATTTGCCTACTCTTGGTATGAAATAAATGAATCACGCCACATGCAGGCTTTTGTGTCATGCTTATTTCATGTGGCAGATTTTCAAGATTCCTCCACTTGTAGCATGTAGTAGTGCTCCATCCCTTTTTCACGGCTGAATAATATTCCTCTGTATGGATATACCACATTTTGTTTATCCATTCATCATTGATGGACATTGGAATTGTTTTTGTTTTTTGCTTATCACGAATAATGCTGCTATAAACCTTTGCATACAAGTTTTTGTTTGAATCCGTGTTTTCATTCTCTTGGATATTATCTAGGCGTGGAATTACTGGATCATACAGAGCCTCCACGCGTAAGTTTCTGAGGAATTGCTGGACTGTTTTCCAAAGTGGTTGCTCCGTTTCCAATTCCACGTGCTTTCCGGTTTCTCCTCACCCTTGCCAGTGCTTGTTGTTAGCTGTTTTTGGTTGTAGCCATCCCAGTGAGGGGGGTGGGGGCATGAATTGCGACACATACATAGATTTCTGTAGCTCCCAGTATAATCAGGACCCGGAACTGCTCCAGGACCACAGACAACGCCTCAGCGCTCGACCTTTATTGCCGCCTCGCCCTCATCCCCCACCCTGGGAACCACCAATCTGATTCTGTATTCTCAGCAGCAGCACAGGTGAGTTCCGGCCGTTTCACGGCGTTGCCAGAATTCAATATTCTTGGTGGTTTTCGATTTCAGTGATTCCAATAGGTGTTGGTGCCATCTTGACGTGGCCGGTCCCCGAGGACAAGTGACACACACAGCTCATGCTGCACCTATTTGCCATCCTCACCTCCTTGGGGTGAAGCATCTGTTCACGTCTTCTGCTCGCGTTCTAGTCAAGTGGCCTGTTTTTGCGTTGTTTGGCTGTGAGAGTTCGTGATATGCTGGATACAAATCCTGGGCCGGGCATGTGACTTGTCAATGCTTTTCTCTAAATCTCTTTCTTATATGCACTGCTTCCCATGCCTGTGTCTGATGGGAGCAAGCAATGGGGTTATTTATTGAGCACCTACTGTATGCTGGACATTGAGCAGGAGGAACAGGGGGTGAGTGAGCCCAGTCCCTGTGCTCACGGACGCCCTCCTGGGGGTGGAGGGGCGCAGCTTGGGCACCGCTGTCCACATTGCGAGCGGCAGTGACTGAGCCACAGTGAGGGAGGTGAGGACACGTAGAGGGGTTCAAAGTGAGGACTTCGAAATGAGGCTGTCCGGTCTCAGCTACCACTCGCCAGTGGTGGGACCTTGGCCCCGTTACTAACATTCTCGACCCAGGTTTCTTCATTTGCAGAACTGGAGCTGTCATCACACCCACAGCAAGGTTGGGAGTGCACAATGACACGGTGCAGGTGGCACATAATACCCTCTTCCTAAATATTAGTGATTACCACTTCTTTCTGAGCAACGTCGTTCTGCTGCAGTCAGGGGAAGCTGCCTGGAGGAGGTGTTCTGGCTGAGCCGCAAGGACTGGAAGGACTTTCAGGAGCTGAGTTAAAGAGCCACCTCCTTTGCCTCGCGTCGTATATTCTTACCCAGAGAAGAGTTTCCTCTCTCTTCCTTGCTCCACCCTCCCCCTCTTCGTCCTGTGCTCTTGGCTCACGCACTCCCTTCCTGTTCATCAGCCAGAGGCCTCGACGGTCCCGCTGGAGACCTTGGCCTTAGGAGGTCACTGGCCTCGGGGCTGTGGAGCGGGGCTCCGTGGCTGCAGAGTGATCTCTGCTCCCTGGGTAGGGACTCGGCTCCCCAGTCCCAAGGGGAGCAGGTCGCTGTCCTGGGAATTCCTCCCTGTGGCCTGGGGCCAGCGCTCAGAGAGAGCTGGAGCTAGCGCGGGTCACTTCCAGGGTAAATGACTGTGCAGTTTTCTGTGTGGTCATCAGGCTCACACAAGGACAACAGCTCCACGGGCTCGGGCTCGGCCAGTTAATAACTCACTGCCGGGGAAATGGGAATTAAATGAAATGGGAGGCATATTTCGTGTGAGCTCTGGGGCACCTCTGACAGCAATTTGTGTCATCGCTCCGGGCAGATACTAAAGCTGTCTGGATTCTAATGGCCTGCCTGCCACACCGACCCTCTGGATCCGTTTTATGAACACGGTCGGCTTTGATTTATGCTGATTTTATTGCTTTGGTTTCTCTTCTGAGCTGAGCGGAGTGAGGTGCGTGCGGCGAACGGCTCCGTGAGGAATGAGGTTCTCAGCTGGTCTGTGTGGGGAAGCCTGGCCGCAGCCGTGTGTCCCCTCCGCTTTGCAGAGCTGGGCTGTCCTGCAGCAGAACTGCCCGCGCATGCGTGCCGAGCTGGCTCTGTCGGCTGTGCACTGTGCTTGGGAGGACCCTGTGGCGCACGGGGGTGAGCCGCCCCTTGGGACGCCAGCATCCCATGTCAGAGTGTTGGTTCGAGTACTGGCTGCTCCACTTCTGATTCAGCTCCCTACTAAGGTGAGCTGGAAAGGCAGCAGCAGGTGATGGCTGAGTTTTGGGCCCCTGCCACCCATGTGGGAGACCCAGCCGGCGTTCCCGGCTCCTGGCTTCAGCCCTGTCTAGATGCAGCCGTTGCAGCCATCTGCAGAGCGAGCCAGCTGACGGAAGAGCTCTCTCTTTCTTTGCATCACCCTGCCTTTCAAATAAATACATTAAAATTAATTTATGAATGAGGAGCCGCACATTTTGTACTGGGTCTTGAAAATTCTATAGCGCATCCCGAGTGTGTGTCCGTCTACATCTGCAGTTCTTTGTGCTGACCTCAGATGACCCTCCCAGGTCATTCTGTCCTTTTTCCTGCTCTGGGATGACCCCAACATCCTGACTGATAAAGACCCTCAAGGAGCCCTTGGCTGCTCTGTCCGATAGTCTCACAGCCCCATCGGCCAAAGTGTCTGAAAACACACAGAGAGGTAAATGGTCTGCTTACATGTACTATCTGGCTGTATCTCAAAATCCAATAGGTACCGCAGGAGGTATGCAGGGGACCCCTGGCCCATGTGTTCTTGTTTCACACTTCTGTAGAGACAGCACTGCTAACCAGCACTGGGCACCCCCAGAGTTGATGCTTTAATGAGATGTATGTGCATATTCCCATATTTATTCTTCTTTACCAGATGGTAGGGTAACTTACACGCTAATTTGAACTTTCCTCCTTTACCTAACTGTACATCTTAGAAGTCACAATTCCCTTTTGTTTGGATTTAACCATAGCTTGCGTCACAGTTCCCCAATGGATGGACACTTAGCTACGTCCAAACTTTTGCTCCTGTAAACAATATTCTGAGAGTAGGGTGGCCAGATTTAGCAAGTAAAAAAATACAGTTTGTCCAGCTGAATTTGAATTTCAGATAAATAATGAATAATTTCTTAGTGTAAGTGTGTCCCACATGTATGTCCCCAGAGGGTGGGCCATGTGGAGATAGAGTTACTGAAAAAAAGTCTTGTTGACTATCTGAAATTCCGATTTGGCCGGGCAGGCTGCGTTTTATCTGGCAAGCTGATTCTGGGACAAAGCCTTGCACCTAGTGAGGGCTCAGTGAAGATTTGTTGAGAGAAGGAATAAACACTCCCTCTTTGGAACGAAAGCTCATGAGGGCGATAGTTTGGCATGTCTGCTCAGTGCATGGACAGATGCCACAGTAAATTCCCCATGCATATTTCATTTGTCCCAAGACAGAAAATGTTGTAGAATAAATTCATTTCTTTAAAAGTCTGGTAGGTTCTGCTAAATTGCCCTCCAAAGGCCACCAACATCCCTCGGCCAAGTTGCCTAATTCTATTTCTCCTGTCACCTAAAGTCATTTAACCTTTGGGGAACTGGCCCCGGGAGGCTGCCCTAAATAGGGCTCAGAGAGAAACTGAAAGTGCCAACCCCATTATTGCAGCCCTGTGTGCCTGGTCCATCAATCCAGGCCAGGAAATGAGGAGTTTTAGATGCAAATGGTGGAGAGATAGCATCTGGCTCATCAGGGCCCCCAACTGTCCTGTTCCCAGAGGCCTCAGCGGAGCCTGGTGGCCCTGCCAGCTCCTGATGATGGATGGCTCACATTGGCGGGGCTGTCCCAGAGGCACACTCGAGTTCACTGTCCACCTGCCTCCCAGTCTTCCAATCTGTCATGAGCATGGGATGATTTAATCATCATAACGAGGCTGTTAGCGAGCACACAGTCCGCAGGCTCCAGTGGGAAGGCCGGTCCCACGTCTTCCCCCAGCTGATCCAAGCCATGTGGTCTCCATTTGCCGACCACAGAGATCGGGCTGGGGAAGGACCTGAGCTACAACACAGGGTTAGGCCTTTTGAACTAGGAGCCAGGAGGCCTGGACCTGGGTCCCTGTTCCACCAATTCCCAGCTGAGCGACCTCAGACAGCTTACTTAACTCTCTGAACATGTCAGCTCCCTCCGCAGTGACGTGGGATGAATAACTCCTAACAGCTCACAGGTTTGTCATGAAATTCAAATCAATAGTTGATGAAAGGATCTGTGAATGGAAAATGTTTAGGGGCTGGGAGTGTGGACGACCATGGTCTGGTGTGATTTCTGAGTTCCGATTGTTGCTGTCCTTAGTTTTACTAGCACACTTCAAAATTTCTCTCCAGGAGATCAACAACGTGGGAGGTAGGAGGTGGGGCTTGCCCTCTGCACAAGTTTGGAAAACAGTCAGGAAGTGGGTGTCTGGCGTGGTGCAGCAGGTTTGGCCATCTCTTCGGATGCCTGCATTCTACATCGGAGTGTGGGTTAGAGTCCCAGCTCCCTGCTAATGTGCCCGGGAAGCCGTCGACCATGCCCACGTACATGAGTCTCTGCCACCCACGTCAGAGACCTGGATGGAGTTCTTGGCTCTGGGCTTTTGCTTGGCCCAGCCCTGGCTGTTGTGGGCATTTGGGAAGACAGCCAGAGGATGGAGGATCTCTCTCTGTCTCCCTACTTTTCAAATACATTATTTTTTTTTTTTTTTTTTACAGGCAGAGTGGGCAGAGAGAGAGAGACAGAGAGAAAGGTCTTCCTTTGCCGTTGGTTCACCCTCCAATGGCCGCTGTGCTGTGGCCGGCGCACCGCGCTGATCCAATGGCAGGAGCCAGGTGCTTATCCTGGTCTCCCATGGGGTGCAGGGCCCAAGCACTTGGGCCATCCTCCACTGCACTCCCTGGCCACAGCAGAGAGCTGGCCTGGAAGAGGGGCAACCGGGACAGAATCCAGCACCCCGACTGGGACTAGAACCCGGTGTGCCGGCACCGCTAGGTGGAGGATTAGCCTATTGAGCCGCCGCGCCGGCCCAAATACATTAATTTTTAAAATAAACTATAAACTTTTATTTATTTATTTATTTGAGAGGCAGAGTTACAGATAGCGAGAGGGAGAGACAGAGAGAAAGGTCTTCAGTCCACTGGTTCACTCCCCAAATGGCTGCAATGACCGGAGCTGGGCTTATCTGAAGCCAGGGGCCAGGAGTTTCTTCCAGGTCTCCCATGTGGGTGCAGGGGCCCAAGCACTTGAGCCATCTTCCACTGCTTCCCTAGGCCATAGCAGAGAGCTGAATTGGAAGAGGAACATCCGGGACCAGAACCAGCACCCATATGAGATGCTGGCGCCACATGTAGAGGATTAACTTATTGTGCCACAGCACTGGCCCCAATAAATTATAATTTAAAAACATAAGCACCACCCTTGGTGACCCTGCTGTCTCTTCCTGGGATCGGCAGGGTCTCTGTTTCCCTTCTGTTAGTACGTAGTAGCCATAGGAGAGGCCGTCCACCCAGACAGTATTTACTCCATTAGTTTCCTGAGACCAGCCCAGGAGGCAGCCATGCAACCTAATTTAAGTTGGGGCTTCTCTCAAGTTCTCACCCTGGCACCTGAGATCCCTGGAGGAGAGGCCTGTTTGCAGTCTAAGAACCAGAGCCAATTTCTCAGCGCTGCTGGGGAGGGAAGCGGAAGAGCTGGGGAGGGTGTGGGTAGGGAAGTGAAAGCGGGGAGCTGCCTGGTCCCTGCCTGCCAGTCCTGGGGGTGTGGGCCTCGTCGTCCTTATTTCCCCTCTGATGTAAATGGAAAGGTAGCAAATCACTCTGTGTGTGTGTGTGTGTGTGTGAGAGAGAGAGAGAGAGAGAGAGAGAGAGAGAGAAAGAGAGAGAGAGAGGCAAGACATCACTGATCTAGCCAAAAGGAGCCCCTTATGGAGGACCAGGGACTTTGTGTCTCCCTGTGAGCTGCCAGAGAGCTGTGAATCCGCACGTCCAGAATAGCCCCCAGCACCACCCCGGTGTGAATTGCCCTGAAAGCTCACGTTGTGCCCTTACAGAGGCTCCAGCTGCCCTGGCAGAGGGTCTGACGGCTTCACACTCAGAAGTGGGAAATACCCACTAATGAAAGTGGGTTTGTCTGAGTTGCTGGAGGAGTCCCACAGGGGGAACAAACAAACAGACTTCACCTTCGTAGATCCAGACCTGCTCTCACCTGTTCCGCACCTGGGGGCAGGAATAAATTCCCGAGTCTAACACAGCAGGGAAGTGGGAGGTGGCTGGTGCCGGCTGCAGAAGAGCGTGTGCTGCCCAGAATTGACTTCCTTGGCCAAGAACACTTTGAGAAACTGCAGCGTGTTTGGGAATACAGAAGGTTCTGAAAATGGAATTTCCTAGTTAAAGAAAGGCTAATAAGGAAACTTTCTTTTTTAAATGTGTGTTGAAAATATTTCTACATTGTCCTGATCTGTGTGTCTAGCCCAGTGTGGCAATGGTAATCGGATGTTTCTTGATTTGTGGTTTGCAGCTTGCTTGGGAGTACTTGTACTCCGTACAAACTATGTCAATCAGTGACTTGGGATAAAATTAGGACAACACCCAAGGCTAAGTCTGAACTTCCAGTTTGGGGGAACAAAATATTGGCCTGTTCTGCTTTTGTACTTCCAGTTAAAAGGGAGACACTGTAACGAACAAAATTCAGTTATAGAAACAGTTTATGGGCCTGGCGCTGTGGTGTAGTGGACAAAGCTGCCGCCTACAGGGCTGGCATCCCATATGGATGCTGGTTTGAGTCCCAGTTGCTCCACTTCCAATACAGCTCTCTGCTATGGCCTGGGAAAGCAGTGGAAGATGGCCCAAGTGCCTGGGCCCCTGTACCCATGTGGGAGACCAGGAAGAAGCTCCTGGCTCCTGGCTTTGGATCGGCGCAGCTCTGGTCATTGCAGTCATTTGGTGAGTGAACCAGAGAATGGAAGACCTCTCTCGCTCTCTCTGCCTCTGCCTCCCTGTAACTCTGCCTTTCAAATAAATAAATAAATCTTAAACAAACAAACAAAACCCATTAGGTTGTCTGAGCCGCAGAGATTATATTGTGTGCTTGGCTTGTGCTTTTTTTTTATTTTTTTAAGATTTATTTATTTATTTGAAAGTCAGAGTTACACAGAGAGAGAAGGAGAGGCAGGCAGAGGCAGAGAGAGAGAGGGCTTCCATCTGCTGGTTCACTCCCCAGTTTGCCGCAATGGCTGGAGCTGCGCTGATCCTAAGCCAGGAGCTTCTTCTGGATCTCCCACGTGGGTGCAGGGACCCAAAGACTTGGGCCATCTTCTACTGCTATCCCAGGCCACAGCAGAGAGCTGGATCAAAGGTAGAGCAGCTGGGACTCAAACCAGCGTCCATATGGGATGCTGACGCTGCAGACTGGGGCTTTAACCCACTGCACCTCAGGCTGGCCCCGTAGGTTCTTTTCTTATCTCTCTTTTACAGATGAGAAGATTGAGGCCCAGAGAGGTTAAGTGACATGTCCTTTGTTACACAGTTAGGCAAAGGCAGAGTCAGAATTTGAACCCAGGCTTGAGAGACTACATTACGCTCTTGTGCCTGCAGAGACTGCTTGACCCCGGCTGGCACAGGACTCCCCCAGTTTTGGCACTGGAGGTCCTATGTCCTAGGAAACCCTCAGTGCCAGGCAACCTTGGATGCTCAATCACCTTGGCCTCCCAAAAACAGCTTTTCAAGGTCGGCTATTCTGTAAATAACACCGTAATCACCACTAGATCGCGTGGCATCCAGTTTGCTGATCGCTAACGAGATAGGGAGGTTGTGAAAATGACCTTGTTAGGCTCTTGCTATTAAAGTAAACTGGGTAATTTATGGAAAAAAAAATCTGTGGATTAGACAGAAACAGGAGCCAAAGAAAATAGTCCTAAATGAGCAATAATGACCAAGAAGAAGGGCTTGGCTGAGGGCTGGCCTCGTGAGGGCAAGTGCAGCTGCAAACGCTGAATCCTGAGGGTGAGGACTGGGATGGTAGCGTCTCCAACCCTGGCTGAGCACCATGCGCCGCGTGCAACCTCATCAGTTTCTTGGAGATGACTCATTCAACCCTCAGGCAGACATGGGAAGTCGGCACTGCTGTTACCTCACTTTACAGATGGCAACACTGAGGCTCAAATCAGTGGAGTCAGGAACGTCCTTGTAGCAGTCAAGGGAACAGCTGGTCTCAGGAGGGGATGCGGGTTCAAGCCTGTTGTCGTCTCAAAGGGTGCTTTCCAGGTGTCTCCTCCTTGCAGTGTTTCCAGAAGTTCTGCAGACAGAAGTCTTTCTCTGCCCTGTAGTCGGCCACATGTGGATTGGACCTCAGGATAAAGGCTGCGTGAGCGCCAGCTTGCCTTTCACTCACCAGGTTCTGTGGCTGCATTCAGTAAGATGCTGCTGCTTCTATTTTTTTTTTTTTTAAGATTTATTTATTTGAAAGCAGAGTTACAGAGAGGCAGAGAGAAAGAGAAAGAGAGAGAGGTCTTCCATCCACTGGTTCACTCCCCAGATGGCCACAATGGCTGGAGCTGGGCCGTTTGGAAGCCAAGAGTCAGGAGCTTCTTCCGGGTCTCCCACGTGGGCACAGGGGCCCAAGCATTTGGTTCATCTTCCACTGCCTTCCCAGGCCACAGCAGAGAGCTGGATTGGAAGTGGAACAGCTGGGACTTGAACTGGCACCCATATGGGATGCTGGCACTGCAAGCTGGGGCTTTACCCACTAGGCCACAGTGTCGCCCCCTAAGCTTCTTTTACATGCAGAATTTGCCTCATCTTCCAGGTTTTTCTCAATTGGCAAGAGTCCGGCATCTCCTGTGTGACTTGGCCAGACAATCAGATGTTAATGAGTGACTGATGAGAAAACATGGGAGCAATCAGTTCTGTCAGGTACCCTCCTGTGACATGAGAAGTTCAGGCCCCTGGGGAACGGCCAGTTTCATTTTTCTGCACCTTGCTGCATTATTCATGTATCATCCTCAGGGGCTTGCAATTAATTTGCATTTGTCCTGGTCTTTTATGAGAGGACCGCAAATGGCTCTCTTGCTAGCGTCCTGCAAACATATTTCCCTTTAAAATACTACCCTGCAATAGGTAGAAAAGACCTCTTTAGAGCTGAGTCAATACAGGAAAGTTGGAAGACCGTGAGTGTGCAAGACAGTGCTCATTTTCCATGAACTTTCTGCAGCCCTCCTATACACAAGGACTGTTCTGGAGAGAGTGGGGGCCTGATTTGCCAAAAAGGAGGCAGCTATCTTTGATTCTGCTGAATGATACAATGTTTCTAACAGGGGAGGGCAGCTAGGGCTTTTGCTTTTGTCTTATTGTAGTGTTATTTGCTTTTACTTGGCTGATGTGTGAAGTGTGACTTAGTAAGTGAAGTTGAACGGCCGGATAGCGTTCTGCATGCCTCTAAAACAATTGTGATAGAATACTCAGCATGCAATTTACCGTAGTAACCAGTTCTCAGTGTGCTGTTCAGTGGTGTGAAGTACATGCCCAAGAGGGTGTTACTATCACCACCATCTGTCCAGGGACCTCTTTTCATCTTGCAAAACTGAAACGCCATAGCCATTCAACAATGCCTACTTGTTCCTTATTTTTTGTTTTGCAATACATTTTAGGAAGGCCAGAAGGAGCATTAAAAAGGTGCATTTGCTGTGTGAAATGTTAAATGTTTGAAGAGATAGATGTGTTTACCCTAAATGGACATTATGCAATATGAACATACATAGAAGCAATTTTTTTATATGTGATTAAAAATAAAAAGTAAAAATATGGGCATTTGTCTTCCTTAATTGGCCCAGGTCTCTGCTCATCATTTCCAGGAAGAAACAAATAACCACATAGCTCATCCACTGCAGCAGGGTCAAGTGATTGAGCCCTCCCCCTGACACCTGTGGGCATGCAGGGGTCTTGGAGTCCCAATTCTCCAAGGCCTATTATGTTCAACGGCAAAGTCACTGGGTAATTAAGGACCCAGACAATAGTCAGGTGGGGCAGATGTTGGGCAGATCTTACTCTGAAGAAAGATCAGTGGCTACAATTGTTTTAAATTATTTATTTTAGGGGGCCGGCGCCATGGCACAGTAGGTTAAATCTCTGCCTGCGGCACTGGCATCTCATATGGGCGCCAGTTCTAGTCCCAGCTACTCGTCTTCCAATCCAGCTCTCTGCTATGGCCTGGGAAGGCAGTAGAAGATGGCCCAGTCCTTGGGCCCTGCACCCGCATGGGAGACCGGGAAGAAGCTCCTGGCTTTGGATTGGCGCAGCTCTGGCCATTGCAGCCATCTGGGGAGTAAACCAAAGGATGGAAGACCTTTATCTCTGCTTCTCCCTCTCACTGTCTGTAACTCTACCTCTCAAATAAATATATAAATAAATAAATCTTTAAAAATTTATTGATTTTATTTGAGAGACAGAGAGGAAGAGTGCTCTCATCCGCTAGTTCATTCTCCAAGTGCCCACAGTGGCTGAGGCTGGGCTAGGACAAAGCCAGGAGCTGGGAACCCAATCCAGGTCTGCCATGGGGGCCATCACTGCTGCCCCCCAGGGTGCTCATTAACAGGAAGCTGGGATTGGGAGGGAGCCAGGACTCGAACCCAGGCACTCCGATGTGGAATAGGGGTATCCCAAGTGGCATCTTGACTGCTAGGCCAAATGCCTGTTCCCAGGCAGATAGAATTATTTTTTAAGATTTATTTTATTTACTTGAAAGACAGAGATACAGAGAGAGGAAGAGAGAGGCAGATATATATATAGAGAGAGATCTTTCATCTGCTGATTCACTCCCCAGATGGCTGCAACAGCTGGGGCTAGGGCTGGGTCAGGCTGGAGCCAGGAGATTCACCCACATGGGTGGGGGTCCAAAGACTTGAGCCTTCTGCTGCTTTCCCAGGCACATTAGCAGGGAGCTGGATCAGAAGTGGAGCAACCAGGACTTGAGCTGGTGGCCATATGGGATGCTGGCTTTGTAGGCGGCAGCTTAATCCGTTATGCAATGCCAGCCCTGTAGATAGAATTTTTTTAAAAAATAGTTTTAAAAATATTTAAGGAGAACAGATGCTCCATTATAAAAACAATTTAAACTGTATAAGAGGATATCAAGAGAAAATTAGCTGTCTTTTTTGTTCTCTCCAGTTTCCAGATTAAATATGTACAAAAACGTGTCTCTACGTATGTTTGTATCCATCTGTATGTATCTATTCTTTTGAAAAGAAACAACAAGAAGGGAATATTCCTGTTCATAACACTTTGCTGCTTCCTGGCTGCCTTCTGTTCACAGCATGGATGGACCAAGATTCATTCAACTTTCCCCCACTGCTGTGGTTTGCCTGGAAAGGGTCACTGGCCTCAAGCTTGCTCTCCGGTGCAGCAGTGTTGAGGCGGAGGAACTTTTAAAGGCAAGATCTACTGGAAGGTAATTAGGTCTTCAGGGCCACACCCTGGGAGGGATTAATTCTGGTCTCCAGGTGTGCGCTAACTCTTACAAGAGTGGACTGTTATGAAGGGAGGCCACCCACGTGCATGACCCCCTCTGAATGCAGCCAATTCCCTTTCTGCTTCCCCATCACGTGTGACACAGGCAGGGGTCCCTTGTCACGAGCCAGCTCCCCTACACCCACCAGGACTCTGTGCTAAATAAACCTTTATTTTTTACAAATCACCCAACCTCATGAATTTTGTTATAGCAACACAAAATAGGCTCAGACACCTGGTGATGGGTGTTTGGACGGTGTGTGGATTTTTACTGTTATAAGCAATGCAGCAGTGAGCTTTCTTGTGCATCTGAAATATGGTTTTGCATGTTTCTGTGTACATGTCTGTAGGATAAATTCCTAGAAGTAAGATTCTTAAACAGGCTGGATATTACCAAATGCTGAAAGGTAAAATTTGAAGACAACGGCTGGTCTCCTGAGAAGTTTGCTTATGGCCTTGTGACTCTTAAGCTGAAGAGATCCCCACCTGGTGAGCGGTGAGAGCTGTGCACATAAGGAAAGCACACAGGGTCTTGGCTCCTGTGTATTTCAGCCTGGAGCTTTCTCTTACTGGGAATCTTTGCCCTCATTTTATTTATTGCTTTTATAATAATTTTATTTATTTATCTCAATTTTATTCAAATGACAGAGAGACGTCTTCCATCTGCTGGTTCACTCCTCAAATGCCTGCAGCAGCTGGGGCTGGGCCAGGCCGAAGTCAGGAGACCTAAGGCAATCCAAGTCTCTACACCGGTGGCAGGGACCCGACTGCTTGAGCCATCAACCGCTACCTCCCACCGTACGCTTTAGCAGGAAGTTGTATAAGAAGCAGCGTGGCTGGGGCTGAAACCAGGCACTGAGTGTGGGATGCAGATGTCCCAAACTGCACATTAACCGCTGTGCCAATGCCCACCTCTGCCTCCCCTGTAAGCTGCCAACCTGGCCTTCTGATTTCTGAGTCAGTCTCTCGATGTCCGTGAGTGTCCAGAGTCCTGGCAGACTGCTCACCGGCCTAGGGGGACCAGCCCAACCTGCAATTCAGTCTCTTCCCTCCAGGTTTGAGGAGGTTTGTGGTGACCCACCACACTTCACTGCTAAGAGGCCCTGCTTGAAACGCCTCCCCGGCACTTCCCCACCTCTCTTGGCACCTGCCCATGGTGGATGTTTCCAGAATGCCTCTTCGGTGGATTTAAACTGTGATGTGATTTGTCTCCTCTGTGAGTTGCAAACTCTTTGTAGACAGGCATTCGACCCACCCTGGAGTCTCCCACGGCACTGAGTCCACACTTGGTGCTCCGCTGCTCACTTGCTTGCTTGAATGACCAGTGCCTGGAGCCACCCTGAGGCCTGGATCAGTTTGAGGTCTCATTTTTCCTAAAGCCCAGGGGAACCCCATGCTCATCTTGGCAGACCTGGGGGAGTCTGTCCAAAGGTGTAAATGATCTCTCTCTGGGGGTTAGAATTTTTCTTTCCCCAGGATTGGGCCTTGTTGGAATATAGCCAGGAACTCAGATTGTCCAAGACAGATTTGAGTAGATTTGTGTCTGGCTGGCTCTGCCTGGTCAGGAGTAACAGAACAGAGTAAAGATTGCCGCTTAGGCATTAAAAGTGAAACACCACACCCAAAAAGGCCAAGCCTGTAGCCGGATGGGAACTGAGAGGCATTTCTTCTGCCTACCGCACTGGGTTCCTGCTTCTTCTACTGCTTCCTTGAAGTGGACACTTCAGACCTTTGTTCTTGAATGTAAAGTACGCACGCCCCACTCCCTTACGTATACTGCTGGTGGCCACAAGCTCTCTCCCTGCCTGACTCTTCATTCCTGCTGTGCGTGACCTGGGAACGGAGGACTGTCCTCCTGACTCATGGCGTCCTTCCTGCCCAGGATCTGTAAGGAAGTGTCTTTGAACTTGTGGATCTGTGCTTCCACCTGAAGAACAGAGGCTACCCTAGGCTGCGTTTTCCCCAGTGTGCAGCAGAAACACGAGGCCTGACTCCCAGGCAGGTGTAAACTGGACACAGGCCAGAGAAGAGGCACAAGGGCACCTGCCAGTATGAACACGTTTCCTGTGTTAGGGACCTCCTGGTTGTGGGACAGCAACTAAGCATTAGGCTGTCTGCCAGGTAAAAGACTTTCCCATGAAATGCATACTGCAACCACTCATGTGCAGACCCCCTGTTTCCTGAGATGACAGGGCTGCTAGCTGGACCCCCAGTTTAACTGGGGGCTTTCAAACCACCAGGGAGTGGGTGGGCATTGTGGTGCAGCTGGTTAAGCTGCAGTCTGTGATGTCTGCATCCCATAACAGAGTGTTTGTTGGAATCTTTCCATCCAGCTCCCTGCTAATGCACCTGGGAAGGCAGCAGATGATGGCCCAAGTACTTGAGTCCCTGCCACCCATGTGGGAGATGTGGACTGAGTTCCTGGCTCCTGTCTTTAGTCTGGCCTAGCTCTGGCTGTTGTGGGCATTTGGGGGGGAATAAACCAGGGGATGGAAGACTTCTGTCCCTCCGTCTCCTTCTCTTTCATTCTCCCTTTCAATTAAATAAGTAAACAAAAAAACCAAAAATACCAGGGAGCAGAAGCAGCTGTCAGGTGCCAGGGGAGTCAGTGACAGATGCCTTCTAGGGAGTGCAGGAATTTTCTGAAAACTTGGATTGGGAGGAGAAGGTTCCCCAAGTGAGAACCACACCTCTGCCTCCATTTACAGTTTGCTCTAACTTCTGCGTGTGACTTCTGAACTGATATTCTTCTGGTGACAAGGGAATAAAGCAATGACACGCCTGAATCATCTTCATGTGCTCAGGAGGAGAAATTGCTGGCGTGGCTTCGCTCAGAGAAAGGCGAGGTTTTTACTTCCATGGTCTTAGGCACTGGAATGTCCAGCTGCCTAATCAAATTAGCATCGCATGCCGCTGCGTGTAGCAAAAGTGGATCCTGGCTGTGTCCCACCCCTAAATCCCTTGCTAGCTCCTGCTATAATCATCTTTTTTCTTGAGTATGTTTGTGTTCATGTCACAGGCTTCTGACACAGCTGACTTCAGAAGCAAGACCTATCAGTGCTTCAAGGTTGGAGAATTTCTAGGGCTAGCAGGCACGGGTTTGAGGAACCATCTGCAGGGCTGGCGGGTGTGAGGAGTGCTTGTTTCATGCAGCAGGGAATTAAGGTCTCTGAACTTGTAGGACATGCACTGCTGAAGGGTAAAAATGCTCCCAGTTTGGGATGTAGCATTGTGTAGTATGGGAGACAACTCAAATTTAAGTGCCTCCTTTGCCCCTTAGCTGTGTTGCACAGGACAAGTCACTTCATGCCACTAAACCACATTTGTTGATTTGTTGTATGGTCTCTGAGCATTGGTAGCACATGGAATGAATGAAGGAGTTTACTGAGCAACTGCTATGTATTCTGGATGCAGCAGAGCTAAGGACCATGACCTTCGCTTTTAATTCAGAATTTCTATATCCTCTGTGTTTCCATCGCATTCTTCAAGTCTGCACAGGTTTGCCTGGGTGTGGCTTTGTTCGGCTGGTTCTTCACCCACCCAAATCCAGTGTAGACACACAGCTGAGAGTGCAGCGTTTCCTTCTGAACCCATGCCCCGAGGTACGGATGTTGTTTGGACACGTCCATCAGTGGGAACCCCAGCTTCCCACACGCTGTAGGAGACGGAGGCTGAAATGCGCGTGTCACATGGGCTGAGGGTCTGGGTTTGGTGCTTTGGTGCTGCTGCTTCCCATGTCCTCAGAGCTAAGATCTGGGTGACCAGGTGAACTTGGCCTGCAGTGTGAGCAGCTCGGCTCAGGAGTGACTCAGACCTCCAGGCCACACAGACCTCCCTGTTCTGTTCTACCAGTAACTCATTGCACAGAGTTACTGACCCAGCCTGGGCATGGAAGTGAATCTAGTGGAAGGGCCCTGGAATCTAGGACTTGGGATAAAGGGATGAGGAACTGAAATGTCCCAGGATACCCTCTTCATTCCCGGAGACTGGGAAGTTCACTGGCAGCTGGCAGCTAACTCCCTGGGGAAGGTATTTTCTCTCTCTGAGCTTCAGTTTTCTCACATGTAAAACAAGACTAATAATACAGTCCAATGCCACAATGAGATCTGTAACACTCACATTAAAAAAGAGCTGTATTTATGTGTTTGAAAGGCTGAGTGATGGGGAGCAAGAGAGAGGTCTTCCATCTACTGGTTCACTCCTTAAATGCCTGCCACAGCTGGAGCTGGGCCAGGCTGAAGCTTGGAGCTAGGAAACTCCGTCTGGGTCTCTCGCATGGGTGAAAGGGACTCAAGTACAGGTGCAGTCGCAGGAAGCTAGAAGGGAAGTGGAGTGGCCAGGCTTGAACCGACACTGGGATTTGGGATGCCAGTGTCTCAAGTGTTAGCTTAAGGGGCTGCAACATGATGCCCACTCTAGCTCTCATGTTTTGCTCTTCAATTTCATTAGTATTGGGAGCTGGAAAATGAGACAATCAGAAAACCTTTATTAATGGAAAGAAACTTAGTGACATACAATGTCTACTTTTCACACACCAAAAGTTTATAAAGCAGTTACTTTTATTTTTTATTTATTTTATTTATTTTTTGACAGAGTGGACAGTGAGAGAGAGAGACAGAGAGAAAGGTCTTCCTTTGCTGTTGGTTCACCCTCCAATGGCCATCGCGGCCAGTGCACTGCAACCAGCGCACCGCGCCGATCCGATGGCAGGAGCCAGGTGCTTCTCCTGGTCTCCCATGGGGTGCAGGGCCCAAGGACTTGGGCCATCTTCCACTGCACTCCTGGGCCACAGCTGGCCTGGAAGAGGGGCAACCGGGACAGAATCTGGCGCCCCAACCAGGACTAGAACCCGGTGTGCCGGCGCCGCAGGTGGAGGATTAGCCTAGTGAGCTGCGGTGCCAGCCAAAGCAGTTACTTTTACATCTAAATTATTTCCTAGGCAAAACTTAAATTCTGGGGGTTGGTGTTGTGGCTCAGTGAGTTAAGCAGCCGCCTGTGGCTCCAGTATCCCATAGGAACGCCATTCTGAGTTCTGCTGCTCTGATTCCAATCCAGCTCCCTGGGAAAGCAACAGAAGATGGCCCAAGTAGTTGGGCCTCTGCTACCCATGTGGGAGACCTGAATGAAGTTCCAGGCTCCTGGCTTCAGCTTGGCTCAGTCAATCCCAGCTGTTGTGGCCATTTAGGGTGTTGTGGCCATTTAGGGAATCAATCAGTGAATGGGGAAGATATGTCTGTCTCTGTCTCTCCATTTCTCTGTGTAGCTCTGCCTTCAAATAAACCTTAAAAAAAAAAAAAAGACCTACATTCTGGAATTCAGTGTCTAAACAGTTCTTATAAGCATGGTAAATGAAATTAAATATTAAAAATGTAAACTTAATATCCTGAAAAATATTATTATTACAGAATTGACAAAGAACACTAGGAATACAAGAACATAATTGAATGTGGAAATTTTCTGTTTTATGTAAAATAAGTTTAAAACTAAAAAGGGGAAGGGAAAAATTATAAATAATTTAGAAATGTATCGGAACAGATTTTGTGACACGGTGGTTAAGCCACCACTTGGGATTCCCTGCCACCCATATGGGAGATCCCAGTGGAGTTCCTGGCTTCGGCCTGGCCCAGTCAGTGGATGGAAGATCTCGATCTCTCTCTCTCTCTCTCTCTCTCTCTCTCTGCCTTTCAAATAAATAAAACCAAATAAATAAACTTTTAAAAATCAGAAATTTAAAACTATAATAAACATTTAAAACATATCATTATATATGCAATATAAAATATGCAAGAGGAGGTACAATTAATCCTTCTTTTCTGCTCACAGAAATATTCAGGTGATGCACAAAGAGCCTGTTTCCCTGTGATCTGGAGGAAGAAAGGCCTCCTTGTGAACAGCAGTGTTGGCTGGCATTTGCAGGTGGCTGTGAGTGACTGGCCCAGGCCATGGAAACTGGGACACTACGGCTCTTAGAAAGAGTTGGAGGATAGAGTTCAAGGCTGCCGCTGCCCTGCTCTGAAAAGCAGACAAAAGTGAGGCCCCATCACTCGGGGTCTGACCAAATGGTTCTGTTGCTTGTCTCCTCACCTCCTTGTAGCTTCTTGCAGTTCCTGCCTACTTCCTAGGAATGTAGTAACAACGGCTGAAACGTCTGTGTACCCAATACAGACTGGTGTGTTTCCCTTTTCCTATGGCTCAAAGTCTTTTCAAAAAAATCATGAGCACACATTGTTGACTATACACATTCCATTGAAAGGGCAGGCCACATGGCTCAAATACTGGTGGTGGTACCCTCTGATTTGTTTAAAACTGGCTTAGACGATCACACAATGATTCTGAATCTGGCCTGAGAAGCTCAATTTGAAATGTATCTCAGTGTTCTAAATACTTTCTTGGCCCATAGGAGTCAGGCATGCTAGAGCACGTTTGAAGATCTACATCTATTCCATGAAAATATATAAAATCCTTATATTAGTTACCATGTAGTACACAGACACATGGACGCAATTATAGTGTATGGTATGCCAAAGGCTCAAAACGGCAGAGCAGTTATCTAAATGGTAGTTTAGAATTTCCAAATTACTACCTTTTCCTAGGAAGTTCATGTCCTTATGTCATTGCCAACCCAATAAAAAAAAAAAAAAAAAAGGAGGAAATACAGTTTATATAATCTGAATGTGCAGTCTCCATCACACAGTGGAAGAGCTGTAACCAGCCACGTGGCTTTGGGCAAACCACTTGACCTGAGCAGTTTAAAGAACATTTGTGTGCTACCACGTGCAAAGCTTTGTGATGGACTTCTGGGAGATGACTGGATATGTCTTTTTTTTTTTTAAGATTTATTTATTTGAAAGGCAGAGTTACAGAGAGGCACAGAGAGAGAGAGAGAGAGAGAGAGGTCTTCCAACAGCTGGTTCGCTCCCCAGATGGCTGCAACAGCCAGAGCTAGGCCGATTGGAAGCCAGGAGCCAGGAGCTTCTTCCAGGTCTCCCACATGGGTGCAGGGGCCCAAGGACTTGGGCCATCTTCCATTGCTTTCCCAGGCCATAACAGAGAACTGGATTGGAAGTGGAGCAGCCGGCCCTGCAGGTGGTGGCTTTACTACCCACTATGCCACAGCGCCAGCCCTGCTTTTTTGCTTTGTTTTGCTTTTGTTTTTAAGGGAAAAGGCTTATTGTCCTTATTGTCAGCTGGGGGAAACCCAATAGGCTGCCTCACTGTGCAAGAGAGAACAGCAGCCTGTCCTGGGAAAACAGGTCTTATACAGCTTTGCAGAGGTAAGAAGTGGCAAGAGAGGGAGTGGCAAATCCTGTTAGGGTGGGGGTGGAGCTGACGCTTGTGACTGGGCCATTTGGTCACATGACTTCTAGTAAGCCAGGCTGGGCTTAGGAAGATGGTACCATTTTACTATCATTCCCCTCTTTTGTTTTTTATAAAGCAAGTGTTGTATGGGATTACATTGGCCCCAAAAGTCCAGGAGGGGTGGAGGGACAATGACCTGTCTTCTGGAGCTCCTTCCTGCTGACATGGGGTGACAGGTTACTCTCCGCTGGCATGGGCGATGTCTGAAGTGGTGATGTCCTGGGTGGGGAGCCAAGTAGATCCCTGTAGCAGCAGCATTTGGTTGACCACCTGGCTGGTGAAGGCTTTGGTTTGTTCCATCATCACCTCCTGTAAACACTGTTAGTGAGGTGATTCGGCTTTGGGGACCTCAGATGGTGCCAGCGGGGGTCTCAGTGACCTGGGGACTTCCTCTTGTAACTGCTGTTTGGAGTTGGTTGGTTGAGATCACGTGGTAGCCCAAAGCTGCTTCTGAGATCACTACCGGGGAGAGGGAGGCTGCAAAGCTGATCCCAGCCAGGACTGGGAGAAGGGCTGCTGTCTCTCGTGGGGAGAGGGGTTTGTCTGTGGAACAAGTCTGGACAATCATACATTAAGTGGGGGAGAGGGCCATCAATACACACAGGTCGGGAGTAGGGCCTCTGATGTAAGAGTAGAGGCTATGATTACAAAGGAATGAGGCCTGGAGTGGGCTAGACAGGGTCTAGAACAAAGGGCAGAGTCATTATTGGAGGACCTAAGAGCTGCTTCTAAACCACGACTAAGTTTTCTGATTGAGAGGCAAATAGAAACTGACAGAAGGGCTTGAAAATAATCCGGTGGGCTTTAAGGCCTTGCCAGTTATGAAGCCCAGACCTGCCCATCTCTTCACATGGGAGGTGAGAATTTCCTTGGGGAAGGCACCCTGTTGACTTCCATTACCCAGCTGGCCTGGGAGGGGAGCTGGTCAGATAAAGGCAGGTGGCCTAATAGGAAACTTAACAGTTCTGCCTGCAGTGTTGCCGACCCTACTTGGCCGTCCACCCAGCAGTGGTGGTTACTTTGGAAGCTGGGCAGAGAGAAGGGCTTTTCAGCTTAGAGCCAACAAGGTCTGTGGCTCTGATCTGGGTGTCCTTTGACTCCAGGGCAGTTCCGTTTCCAGGGACCCAACTCCTGGCTGCCAGAGCTGCCAGGGCTCTCCAAAGGCTGACTTCTGTGTGCCTCTGAAGCTCCGAATTTCCACATTGAAAACCAACCCCATTTGCGGTGGACTGGGCTGTTGGGGCTCCTTGATGGCAGATCGCTGTGTGAAGCAGCCATTAATTGGCCTGCCACCTGGCCTCACACTGCTCCTGCTGCCTAGCTTGCTCCTCTTCCCTCCCTACCCCCCGGCTTCTGGTAAAGGAGACCACGGAGGCAGCCTTTACAAGGATGCAAGTCAACGGGGTGCTCAAGTCCCATCTCTAATCTCTGATGGTTGAAACTAGAAGTCTACGGTAGGATTTAAAAAAACATGTATCCCTTTTAGGCCTCTGGGCCTTTCTCTTTTTTTTTTTTTTTTTTTTTTTTTGACAGGCAGAGTGGACAGTGAGAGAGAGAGAGACAGAGAGAGAAAGGTCTTCCTTTGCCGTTGGTTCACCCTCCAATGGCCGCCGCTGCAGCCGGCGCACCGCGCTGATCCTGGCAGGAGCCAGGAGCCAGGTGCTTTTCCTGGTCTCCCATGGGGTGCAGGGCCCAAGCACCTGGGCCATCCTCCACTGCACTCCCTGGCCATAGCAGAGAGCTGGCCTGGAAGAGGGGCAACCGGGACAGAATCCGGCGCCCCAACCGGGACTAGAACCCGGTGTGCCGGCGCCGCAAGGTGGAGGATTAGCCTATTGAGCCACGGCGTCTGGGCCTTTCTCATTAAGATAACCATGTTGGGTAATGCAAGATCATTAGACTTTTTAATTTTTGGACATTTGTATCTGTAGCATTTTACATTATCATAACTTAAAATTTAACACCACTTCACATCTTGACAGTACCTGTAATATAATCCTAACAGCCTGATTAGTTGGTGTCTCTACAAGATGAGAAACATATCTCCTTTGATATTTCCAGGGGCCGAACTGAAAATATCAAAGTCCAAAGAATTTGTAATTTTGATTTTTTTTTTGGAATGCCTGTCAAGGATACCAAGGAGATTCCGGCTCCAGTTTTAAAACATTTTTAAAAATTTATTTTCATTTTATTTGAAAGGCAGAGAAGAGAGAGACACACAGAGACTGGGGTGGGTTTGGGGGGAGAGAGATTTTCTATCTGCTGGTTCACTCCACAAATCCTACAAAAGTTAGGGCCTGGCCAAAGTCAAGAACCGGGAATTTAGTCAAGCTTTTCCATGTGCGTGGCACTGATACAAGTATTCGGGCCATTACCTGCTGCCCCACTGGGTACACATTAGCAGGAAGCTGGACTTGGAAGTGGAGCTGGGAGTCTAACCCAGGCATTCTAGTAAGGGATGCGGGCATCTTAAGTGGTATCTCTACCACTGTGACAAAAGCCCACTCTGACCTTGGCTTTACAGATAACTAAAGTTTATATCCTCATTAAACATCCAGCTGGAGCACTGATCAGGTAGCTGAAATGTAGGATTGGAGCTTGAGGTTATAGGGGCTAGAGATGAAGATTTGAGAGCTGCTGCCAGAGATAGTGGAACCTATTTGGGTCTATCAGCATGTAGACTCAGCTCTTAACTTAGTGACGCCCAAGTGACGGTGACTTCAGACAGATGTGCATTCCTTTCTTTCTCGCGTAGTTCAGGTGGAAGCTGGTACGGTGGCTCTGGGAGTGAGACTCGGGTTCTTCTTACCTGTTTGTCTTACTGAGCTCAGGGTCTTGCCTTTGTTTCCATGGTCAAAAGTGGCTGGGGCCATCACTGTGGCTCTCTTGGTTAATCCTCCGCCTGTGGCACTGGCATTCCATATGGGCGCCGGGTTCTAGTCCCGGTTGCTCCTCTTCCAGTCCAGCTCTCTGCTGTGGCCCGGGAGTGCAGTGGAGGATGGCCCAAGTGTTTGGGCCCCTGCACCCGCATGGGAGACCAGGAGAAGCACCTGGCTCCTGGCTTCGGATCGGCGCAGGGCTGGCCGTAGCAGCCATTTGGGGAGTGAACCAATGGAAGGAAGACTTTTCTTTCTGTCTCTCTCCCTCACTGTCTATAACTCTACCTGTCAAATAAAAAAATTTTTAAAAAGTGGCTCAACACTAAAATATCTGTACTTTCAGCCAAAGGAAGAAGAAAGTGGGGGAAAGTAAGAGCTGAAAGTACAGTAACACAGGTCTTTGGCTAAATGCCCAGCTGCATACTGTAAAGTTTATGTTTCTATGGTCCCTTGCAGATAAGTGGCCAATGAGAGGTGAGAACATTTCTAGGTCCATTCTGTAAACATGTTTTGAACATCAATATGTCTCACAAGCTGAGTCACACAGCACAGCATTATGAAATCTAAATGAAAGGCAAGTCTTTTGCAGAAGGGGTTTCACGACTCTACAGACGGGTCAAGCAGGGTGAGAACAGAAGGCAGGAGGGCAGCCGTCCTCAATCAGGGCTGAGGTTGCCCCCAAGGGGATATTTGGCAAAGCCTAGAGACTAGTGACATTACATTACAGCTACGTGTGTGTGCCTGCTGCTGGCGTCTAGACAGAAGCCAGGGAAGACGCTCAACATTCCGATGCACAGGAAAACCCCAACTCCAAAGTGTGATCCTGACTCAAATGTCGACAGCGCTGAGGCTGAGAGACATACAGGAGGAGGTTAGGACAGTGGTCCCAAACTTTGTTGCACTTCAGAACCATCGGTGGAGTTTTAAAACAGTCCTGATGCCAAAGTCAAACCCACACCAATAAACGCAGATTATCTCAGGGTAGGCATCTGGAATCCATGTTTTTTTATTATTATTGTTATTAATTTTTTTTTTGACAGGCAGAGTGGACAGTGAGAGAGAGAGACAGAGAGAAAGGTCTTCCTTTGCCGTTGGTTCACCCTCCAATGGCCGCCGCAGCCGGCGCACTACGGCCAGCGCACCGCGCTGATCTGAAGGCAGGAGCCAGGTGCTTATCCTGGTCTCCCATGGGGTGCAGGCCCCAGCACTTGGGCCATCCTCCACTGCACTCCCAGGCCACAGCAGAGAGCTGGCCTGGAAGAGGGGCAACCAGGACAGAATCCGGTGCCCCGACTGGGACTAGAACCCGGTGTGCCGGCACCACAAGGCGGAGGATTAGCCTATTGAGCCGTGGTGCCGGCCCCCATGTTTTTATTTTTAAAACTTAACTTTTCAAGAATTTATTCACTTGAAAGACAGAGACAGGCAAAAAGATGGACAAAGCTCCCGTCCACTGGTTCATTCTCAAAATGGCCACAGTGGCTCGGGCTGGGCTGGGTATGAAGCCAGGAGCTGGAAAACACAATCAGGTCTCCCTTGGGCAGCAGGAACCTAACTACCAAAGCCGTCTCCACTGCCTCCCAGGGCCTGCATTGGCAGGAAGAGCCAAAGCAGGGAATCAAACCCAGGCACTTCCCTTGTCTGTTGTAAATGGTCCCACGTGACCCTGATGTGACTCCCAGTTTGAGAACCACCTGGTTAGGAGGTAACTGGCAAACTCTCCGAGAGAGGTGTCAGCAATTACTAGCACACAGTGAGTCTCAACAGACAGCTGTTGCATAAATCAGGACATAAATGAATGACATCACGGAGGTAGAAGCAAATGGTCTAGGGGAAAAGCTGGGGCTGGCGTGGAAGTAGAACTTTGAGTATAGATCACTCTTGGCAAACTCTGGCTCTACCGTAGCTGGAGGGAGAAGCAGACAGAGGATTTCCTGTTTTTAGGTTGGCGGGGAGCGAGCATGCTTGTAGGAAGAGGGCGAGGAGTCAAGTGAGAGGAAAGGGGTGCGGACGTGAGCAATAAGAGACGTTGTCAGGGAGGGAAGAAGATGAAGAGTCCGCTGGAGGCTTGAGCTTTGGAAAGAGACACGTTCCTAGAGACAGAAGAGAACTCAGCTGGAGACACGCAGTAACCGTGAGATGGAGGTGAGGGCAGGGGTGAGGCTTGGGGATTATCAGATGCCTCCAGCTTCCCTTTAAGTGGGAGGGGAGATTTCAGAGAATGAGTCTGGTGGGGTTTTGGACTTGAGAGCTGAGTAGTCTTGGGTCAACTGTATGGAAAACCATCATTAAGAAGAGCTCAGGTCGGGGCTATTGTGGTGCGGCAGGTCATACTCATATCCGCTTTGACTGCTGGTTTCCATCCTGGCTGCTCCACTTCTGATCCAGCTCCCTGCTAATGCACCTGGCAAAGCAGCCGAAGATGGCCCAAATGCCTGAGTCCCTGTCAACCATGTGGGAGACCTGGATGGAGTTCTGGGCTTCTGGCTTTGGCCTGGCCTTGCCCCAGCTGTTGCAGCCATTTGGGAAGTGAACCAGTAGACGGAAGAGTCCTCTCTCTCTCTCTCTCTCTCTCTCTCTCTCTATATATATATATATATATATATCTCCTCACTCCTGTAACTCTACCTTTCAAATAAATAAATCAACCTTAAAACACACACACATACAGATACAATGAACTTAAAAAGCCCACATGGTGCTCAGGTGAGGTTTGATTGTGAATCCGTGCCAGTTCCATCAGCAGGATCTTGGGAGGGGGGAACAGGGCATTAGGAACTGCTTGTGGCGAGTACAGGAGGGACAGGAGAAAACCACAGAGGGAAGAATTCCTTGGCATTTGTTTGCAAATTCCAAGTGGCTTAGAATGAGGTCTAGACCAGTAGGAAATGTAAGTGAAATTAAGAGTGTTGATGGTTTGGAGAGGAGAGGAGAGGGTAGAGAGATGTAGACACACCAAGAGACTCAATGGTAGAGAAAAAGAAAAGAAAGTTCAGTGAGAACAACTTCAGATGTTGAGATCTGGGAGTGAAACCATTTCAAATAATGATAGACTCTGATGCAAGGATTTCATTCCATTATCTCTTATTTCAACTCTAAAACTATGAGAAATACAGGTGAATGAATATTGTGTCTACATCCAAATTTCCAAATAACTGACAGTGTGACCTGAATTAATCTGTATGCCACGAGAAACCTGTCTAGGTCCCAGTCCATGGGGGTGGACTGATACTACCTTGGGAATTTCTGTATGCGCTCCTGGAGTGAGGATGATCAATAATATCAGGCCACTGTATCTTCCACATGCTCTTTTTTTTAAAAAAAAAGATTTATTTATTTATTTGAAAGTCAGAGTTACACAGAGAGAAGAGAGAAGAGAGGGAGAGAGAGAGAGAGAGGGAGAGAGAGAGAGAGAGAGAGAGAAAGAGGTCTTCCATCCGATGGTTCACTCCCTAATTGGCTGCAACGGCTGGAGCTGTGCCAATCTGAAGCCAGGAGCCAGGAGCTTTTTCCGGGTCTCCCACACTGGTGCAGGGGCCCAAGGACTTGGGCCATCTTCTACTGCTTTCCCAGGCCATAGCAGAGAGCTGGACAGGAAGCGGAGCAGCTGGGTCTCGAACCGGCACCCATATGGGATGCTGGTGCTTCAGGCCAGGGCGTTAACCCACTACACCACAGCGCCGGCCCCTCTTCCATATACTCTTTTTTTTTTTTTTTTTTTTTTTTTGACAGGCAGAGTGGACAGTGAGAGAGAGAGACAGAGAGAGAAAGGTCTTCCTTTGCCGTTGGTTCACCCTCCAATGGCCGCCGCTGCAGCCGGCGCACCGCGCTGATCCGATGGCAGGAGCCAGGATCCAGGTGCTTTTCCTGGTCTCCCATGGGGTGCAGGGCCCAAGCACTTGGGCCATCCTCCACTGCACTCCCTGGCCATAGCAGAGAGCTGGCCTGGAAGAGGGGCAACCGGGACAGAATCCGGCGCCCCAACCGGGACTAGAACCCGGTGTGCCGGCGCCGCAAGGTGGAGGATTAGCCTATTGAGCCACGGCGCCGGCTTCCATATACTCTTATAGAAATTCTACTCACATCAACATTTCAAGTCGGCTGTGGGAGTCCGGGAAGACAGAGTCCTTCTGGGTCATGTAAAAGTAAATATATGACTAAGAAGAAAAGAAAAAACAAAAAAACCTTGCCGCACATACGCCCATGTGATGTTTTATCCTCACTTCCCCCATCCTCTCCATCAGCCACTCTGCAATAAAACCAGTAAAGTGGTGATGTCCTGGAACCAACTGCTTTGAAAGCTGAACCACAGGCTGTGTTTATGGGAGGGCTCAGACTCTGCACACTATTGTGAGGCAAAGAGGGTGCTTGTTAGGGACTTGTGCTCATCACTGAACCAGGAGGGGAACCCGGGCCCCTGAACTCTGTCTTTCTGCTGTGTTTCGAGAGCAGGCGTTTGGCCTCCTAATTGCCCCATATGCTGGCTTTATTTGGAGGCTCAGCTGGGTGGAGCGAGCTCTGAGAGGAGATGCATTCATTTTTAGTTACCTCACCAGATTGCTAATTCTCACTCTGGAGGCATAAATCACCATAATTACTGTAATCCCAGGACGGAGCGCGGCTCTCCTGGCACAAGGGCAGCGGCTACTGCCACCACCAGAGCTGCCCTACCTGGGGCTCGGAGCTGGGGCACTGGGGAAGGAGCTGCACTTGAGGGCTCTGCGGGGACTGCTCGGATGTGGGGTTCAAGGCATGCTGGGAACCCATTCTCCTTTACCTAGGGGTGCAGCTCCTGTGTTAGCGGCAAGAACTGCATGGGGTAGCAGGGACTTTTGGCCCTGGGCTTGCTGAATAGCTGTTGACTGCTTGGTTTGCAGACAGAGTCTCAACAGAGCCTCAGCCCCTTTCTCTTCCCTCTTCCCGAGCACTCACTTCTTGGTTTGGCTTGGTTTCTGCATCTCTCAGAGGAAAGCCTTAAAAGTTCCTAAAGGATGACTTCAAACAAACCAGAGGCTACAAACACAAGTGAAGGCCAAATACCATTAGAGAGAGAAAAAGCCCAATGTCACTTATTATTTTGTCAACTCTACTTGAAATAGCGATCAAAATTTCTTTCTGTTTGAAGACCAACCTAGGCGTGGGCGTCGTGGTGCAGTGAATTAAGCCATGGCTCGCGACACCTGTATCCCTTATCAGAGTACGAGTTCAAGCAATGCCTGCTCCGCTTCTGAACCCACTCCCTGCGAAAGCGCCTGAGAAAACAGTGGAAGATGACGGAAAAGTTCCTGAGCCGCTGCCGCCCACGCAGGAGACCCAGATGGGAGTCCTGGCTCCTGGTTTCATCCTGGCTCAGCCCTGCCTGTTGCGGCCATGTGGGGAGTGAACTAGTGGATGAAGACCTCTTTCTGTCTCTCTGTAAGTCTGCCTTTCAAATAAGTAAAGAAATATTCTTAAAAATACATAATAAATATATTATTAAATATTTATTATATAATAAATACATGTTCTTAAAAATACATAATAAAAATACATAAATAAATGAAAATTCCTTGCCATTCCCATAGAAGGAGAGGAGGCAAGTGTGGGAGAGAACGTTTTCTTTACAAGTGCACATCAAGGTGGCCTCTGGGTACCTGAATCTGTTTTTGCTGTGGCCTGATATTTTAAAGGCAGCCTTTAAGCGAAAGAGGAGAACTCTAACAAGAAAAAGCCTGCTGAGGAGGGACGTTTTTGCCTTGGAAAACCTGGAGCCTAAAGCATTCACTATTACTGGCGGCAGGTTGATGGCCTAGAAGAGAAGGAATTCTAGGTCAGGAACATTTTGTGCGAAACTGAGGCTGCACTTGGGCATTGGAAGATAAGGGCATTAGAAGACAAGTAATGGCTCGAGCAGGCTGGGCTGCCCTGCGGGGTCCCTGGCCCTGGGCTGCCCCTCCCCCAGCTGCCCTCATGCTTGGGCAGCAGCGCTGTGGCTTTGCCACGAAGCCCTCAGATGAGTCCCCTGGTTCCTCTGTGATGGTTTCCGCTCTCCTCCCTCCTGATCCTCAGCGAGGCCTCGGGTGAGGGGGCATGGCCACTCTCACCAGCTCCCAGGCCCAGTGCAGTCCCCTGGCATGAATGACAGCAGCTGTTTCCTAAAGTCACACACTTAGGAGCAAATTATTCTGACTGCGCCTGTAGGAGCCCACGCGCCCCTCCTAAGACCCCAGGTTTACCCTAGCAGGAAAGGCCAGGACCCTCTCGGTTGCAGCAAGACTGCTTTGTTCTGGTGATTTTTCCCGCCAGCTCTCCTTGGACGCCCTTAGATGACTTCCATCCTCTCCCCTGATCTAGGGTTGCAAAGAGGTTCAGTCCTCTCTTCCCTGCTGCCTACCTCCTCCCAACCCCCAGCTCTTACCCAAACACCGGCATCTGGGAACAGACTCTGGGCCAGAGTAGAAACACTGTGGGGGCGACGCTGTGGAGAAGCGGGTAAAGCTGACGCCTGCTATTCCCGCATCCCATATGGGCGCTGGTTTGAGACCCAGCTACTTCGGATCCAGCTCTCTGCTATGGCCTGGGAAAGCAGTGGAAGATGGCCCAAGTGCTTGGGCCCCTGCACCTGCGTGGGAGACCCAGAAGAAGCTCCTGGCTCCTGGCTTTGGATCAGCGCAGCTCGGGCCGTTGCAGCCATCTGGAGAGTGAAACAGCAGATGGAAGACTCTCTCTCTCTCTCTCTCTCTGCCTCTGCCCTCTCTATAACTCTGCCTTTCAAATAAATAGTTTTTTTAGAAAAGGAAATATTGTGGGAATGGACGACTGGGTTGAACACACACTACCAATCTAGCAGTAGGCATAAAAGCAACACCGTGGTTACTACTAGAATGGTGATGGGAAATAATTTCTTACCCAGCACGGGTGGAAGTGTGGGTAGGGACAGTATAGGCTATCTGTTTTAGTATTTTTTTGTGTGTGTGTGGCGGTAAAGCTAACCAATCATAACGAGCAATTAACGTTATCTGCTATTATATTAAACATACACGTAGCGCTCAAAGGACAGTTACAGGCCGTCCCTGCGGCTCACTAGGGTAATCCTCTGCCTTGCGGCGCCGGCACACCGGGTTCTAGCCCCGGTCGGGGCGCCGGATTCTGTCCCGGTTGCCCCTCTTCCAGGCCAGCTCTCTGCTGTGGCCAGGGAGTGCAGTGGGGGATGGCCCAAGTCCTTGGGCCCTGCACCTCATGGGAGACCAGGGTAAGTACCCGGCTCCTGCCATCGGATCAGCGCGGTACGCCGGCCGCACAGCGCTGGCCGCGGCGGCCATTGGAGAGTGAACCAACGGCAAAGGAAGACCTTTCTCTCTGTCTCTCTCACTGTCCACTCTGCCTGTCAAAAAAAAAAAAAAAAAAGGACAGTTACAATAGTTACAATACACTCGCATTCGAGGCGCGCTTGGTTCTCTTGAGAAGATGGACTCCCTGCGCGTAGAGCGCGGTCGCCCTCTACTGACGTAGGGAGGTAGCGCGCCGGGAGTGGGCGTTTCCGGACCTGAGGGGGCGAAGATCTTTCTCACCACTAGAGGGCTCTGGTCCGCGCGCTACGGAACCCGTTCTTGCCCTCCCTTCTTCAAGTACTTCCGGCCTGATCTCTATGATCCATCCAGTTGGCGGCTAGGGAAGTTCCTAAACCTTTCGACGTAAACAAAAGGGACGTGCGCCGACCCGGAAGTGAAAGAGGGAGCGAGGCCGGCCGGAAGGAAGGAGGAGGCTGGAGGGAAGCTGTAGCCATGGCTGTGGCCGTGGCCACGGCCGGGGTCCTGACCGGGCCGGAGCCAGGCCCCGCGGAAGAGCTCGCCAAACTCGAATATCTGTCTTTAGTGTCGAAGGTGTGCACCGAGTTGGACAACCACTTAGGGATCAACGACAAGGATCTCGGTGAGCCGGGCAGGTCCCTGGGGCCCCAGGGCTTGGGGTTCCGGGGAGCGGAAGGAGCCGAGTGTGGGCCGAGTGGGGTGCGAGTCCGCTTCTCCCCAATTCACGTGGCCCTCGGCCCGGGGAGTGAGTCTGGGAGCCCTCCGAGCCGATCTGTTAGAGCTGTCGGGGAAGCCCAGGGCCAGCCGCTCCGCTTGGTGTTTTGTTTTGTTTTGTTTTGTTTTTTTCAGCTGCGAATAATTGAACAGCTTTAACAGCAGCGGCGGCGGCCACCGTGGTATTGATGGTGGTTGCCGACAGTCGTTGGGTGCGCCCACTGTGCCGCCTGTTCTGCCCAGCTCTCTCATTCCGTGCCTTCCTCGGTCTCAGCGCCACGCTGTGAGATAGCAGTCAGCGATCGTTAGTGTTACGCTGCCTCGCAAGCACCAGTCGTTCGCTGTCCGGTGCAGACAGCTTCTGGAGACTCGCGCTGAGCTCCTCGGAAAGTCTTGGGCCCTGGAGGCGATGGATGGGATGGAGGCACAGGTTGCTTGCTTTTGATAGGTGCTGGGACATTCCCCGCCCTGTCATAGGAGGAGGACATAGGGCAGAGATAATGGTTGTGCATGCGGAAGAGTTTAGAGACTGGCCAGAGCTCCGTCGGATTTGTTTTCTAAATGAAGAGGAGGGAGTCGCTAAGAGGGCTGAACCGGGGGGGGGGGGGGGGGGGGTGACAGGAAGGGGTCGAGGAGGGTAGGTGGGTTTCTTCTCTGATGTGAGGTGAGGTTTTCGCAGGGTTCCTAGATTGCACTTAGGAAGGTGCCCTGCAGCCAGTATATTGCCAGCATATATTTTAGTTCATATTTCTCTTGCCTGAGAGAGACAAAGAGAGAGAGACAGAGACAGAAAGAGAGACACCTTCATCTATTGGTTCACTCCCCCAAATTGCTGCAACTGCTGGGGCTGGGCCTGGCTGTAGCCAGGACCCAGGAGCTTCACCTGGGTCTTCCATATAGCTGGCAGGGGCCCAAGCACTTGGGCCATCTTCTGTTGCTCTCCCAGGCGCATTAGCAGGGAGCTGGATCGGAAATGGAGCAGCCTGGACTGGAACCAGCGCTCATGTGGGATGCCTGCGTGACAGGCAGAGGCTTAACCACTGTGCCACAACGCTGGCCCTTTAGCATCTGTGTTTGATAGTGCATTAACTTAACGATGTCCTTATTTAATTCCGAACATTAAAAAAACCAACGTGGTCATTTGGTGCAACAGTGAAGACCCTGCTTGGGTGCCCACATCTCATATTCAAGTGCTGGGTTCGAGTCCCACGCCACTTCCTGCAAATGGGCACCCTGTGGGCAGCAGGTGATGCCTGAAGTCCTTGAGTCCCTGCCACCCATGTAGAAGACCCAGGTTGAGTTCCTGGCCCCTGGCTTTGGCCTAGTCCAGCCCTGGCTGTTGCGGGCATTTGGGCAGTGAATCAGCAGATAGAAGATCTTTGTCTCTTTCTCTTTCAAATAAATAAAAATCAGTTTAAAGATGAAAAAACTGATGATGGCTTGCAGTGTAGATACGCTGCTGATTATTGTGGGATGAGCTTTTTTGAGTATAGCATGCCTAATACCATGTGACTTAGTTCTCTTTCTACGTTTCCCCAAAGCAAGTGGGACCTCCAGTCAGCTGCCTGGGATCTGGGCTTGGGTCCCCCAGTTATTAGTGGGTAGGTTGTTGTCTCCAACTCTCAGCCTTTGATGTAGATCAGAACAATAGTGGCCCCTACTTAGGAGGGCTGTTGTTAGGAACATGAGGACAACCCATGGGAAGCATGTAGCGGAGTACTCAGCCTGTGGAGATGTTCAAGAAGTATTAACCATTGAGGTTGTTATTAATTTGTTGTTATGCATGAGCTGTGTCCGTGTGGCCTGATGGTGTGTGGCTTCCACTTAACATCATCAAAAGGATGAAGCGAATTCCAGCCTGGAGGTGGTACTGGTTGGTCAGCCAGTTATCTAGATCGCCTGTGTTCCTTTTTCCCTTTTTGTTTTTTGTTTTGTTTTTTGTTTTTTGATTAGAATCCAAATAAATTCAATAAATTTCTTGTGAGGCTGATTATCTCAGTTGGTGAGAAAATGTGTGTGTTTTCTGAAAGTCTCTTAGTTAATAAGTAGCTGTAATATTAGACATCTCAAAAACTAGGCAGGTTTGTGGAGAAACATTGTGAGGGCAGGCAGCTCCTTCCTGCACTTGGAGATGGTGACAGCCAGCAGCTGCCGGATTCTCACATGTAGGCTGGATCTGTCCTTCCCGAAACTGTAGACTGTTCTGTTGTATACAACTGTGTGTGTGTGTGCGTGTGTGTGCGCACACACGCACGCGTGGGCTCATGCTTATGTACATTGTCACCTTGAGTCTGCGTGGCGATATGCCTGGCTAGGAGTTTTGAGAGAAAAAGATACAGTGATTTGCAGCAAATAGATTTGCCTAGTTTAAATAAACTCACGGCCTGGTTGAACCATCTTGTAGTAACACTTTCAGTTCATTTGTAAAAGTTCACTGAAACACACGTGGATAATACCAGTTTCTTTACCCTTACCTGAGTGCTGGTCTTTGGTTTCTGTGACAGTTGGGTAGCATAATTATTTTTATTTTCGGTATACTTGAAACTGATTGCTTGCTCAAGCCTCCATTTCTTATTTTAATTCATTTTCTCATTTGCAGCTGAATTTGTCATCAGTCTTGCTGAGAAAAATACCACCTTTGACACTTTTAAGGCATCTTTGGTCAAAAATGGTGCAGAATTCACAGTATGTATGTTTGGAGACTTCTATTTTACTTTACTGTGACTGTTGAATTTAATTTTGGCAGGATTTAATACAGGATTTGGGTACAGGAAGGAGACAGTATGCACATACACTTAAATAAGCCATTAAATGTGTAATGTTTTCACGCCATTCGGCAGCGGCGAAGTGAGGATTTCCTGCAGCACCTTTCTGGGATACTGCGGAGGGATTCCTAGCGTTAAGTCTGTGTGTGTGTTTACATTCCTGTTCTGTGAATCAGGAAGTCGGAAAAGAGTCAAGGTTTTGGAGGTAGTTCTAAACCACGGGAGATAGCATGGTTGGAGGGAACTGAATAACTTGACCCCGGAAAGAGTCCTCGATACCAGTTTTCCCTGAAGCGCACTGTGCCAGATTGGGGATGCACCAGGTTGACATCCGAGCGCCTGAATTCAGATGCATAACCTCCCTTTCTTTGAAGCTTTTTTTTGTCTCCCCTTTCCTAAGTGTATTTACACACTGATCAAGGCACTGATAATTTTTGTTCTGTTTCTTTTCAAAGGATTCTCTTATTAGTAATTTGCTGCGTCTCATACAAACCATGCGGCCTCCAGCAAAGCCGTCCACTAGCAAAGGTGAGCAGAGCTGCACCTGCGGAGTGTGTAGACCTGAGCATCTTGTCAGTTGTACTTGTCCTCTCAGCAAGTGCTGAGCAAGTAAATATTCTAGTAGTTTTTTAAGTGATTTAAGACAAAATTTAAACTATAAGGCCCAGCCAAATGAGTGCTGCGGCTTCCGTCCCTGCTACGCACCCAGAGGGTTTGTAGTCAATGTTTTTAGGAAACTGAACTCCAGGTATAGTGATGTGTGTGGTTAACGTGTAGCAGAATGCCATGTTCTGTTTCAATTTGATGCAAATCTGATGGTAATGTTCTGTTGTTAACTAGTAATAGTATTAATTCATTTTTTCTTTCACCCTTTCATGTTCTTTAATGAAATAAGATCCAGTTGTTAAACCCAAAACTGAAAAAGAAAAGCTGAAGGAACTCTTCCCAGTCCTTTGTCAGCCAGACAACCCTTCCGTTCGGGTATTGATACCATTTTGATGATATCTACTGTGTGTGTGTGTGTGTGTGTGTGTCCCCTCTATTCTGTATCTATTAGTAATTCTATTAATTTTAAGTTTGCCCTCATTGTAGAGGGATAGTATTTAATCACTTGCTGAGTGCACTATGTGTAGAATAGTGTTAAAGGGTTCTGAGAATGATACTCAAGGGACAGAGATTGGGAACAGAAAGCAGTGATTAGGGACATGAAATATGTATGAAATAACTTAAAGTTCTAGAACAGATGCCTGATGTGTGAAATTTATTTTATTTTATTTTATTTTTTGCTCCATTACATATTGCATGGTCCAATTTTCGAAGTATTTTGAATTTCATTTTAGTAGGTGTTTATTGAGTGTATCCCAAGCACTGTTGTAAGGACCAAGGATACAGAGGTGAACAAATCAGACAGGTGTTTCTGCATCTCAGGCTGGGATGGGAGCAGGAAACAAGTGTGTGAACAGTCTAGTGTGGGAAGAGACAGGAGCTATAGAAACAAGTCTATAACTTAGCTGGCAGCAACAGGGCTGTGGAAAAAATAAAGTAGGAGGAAGGAGATGCAGAGGGAGAGTTGCTTTTTTAAGAGTTTTTTTTTAAAGATTTATTTATTTATTTGAAAGAGTTACACACAGAGAGAAGGAGAGGCAGAGAGAGAGAGAGAGAGAAGTCTTCCATCTGCTGGTTCACTCCCCAATTGGCCGCAACGGCTGGAGTTGCGCCGATCCGAAGCCAGGAGCCAGGAGCTTCTTCTGGGTCTCCCACATAGGTGCAGGGGCCCAAGGACTTGGGTCATCTTCCACTGCTTTCCCAGGCCACAGCAGAGAGCTGGATTGGAAGTGGAGCAACTGAGACTTGAACTGGCGCCCATATGTGATGCCAGCACTGCAGGCGGTGGCCACAGAGATTTATTTTTATTTGAAAGGCACAGTTAGAGAAGTAGAGAGAGATCTTCCATCTTTTAGTTCACTCTACACATGACCACAATGGCCAGGACAGGAGCCTGGAGCTTCATCCTGTTCTCCCAGATGGTGCAGGAGGCTCAAGGACTTGGGCTATCTTCCACTGCTTTCCCAGACATGTTAGCAGGGAGCTGGATTGGAGGTGGAGCAGCCAGGACTCAAACCAGCACCCATATGGAGTGTCCATGTTGCAGGCAGCGGCTTTACCTGCTGTGCCACAACAGCAGCCCCCAGATTTGCTTTTTAAGTTATAATCATCACTTATGTGCTTTCATAGGAGGGATGATTAATCTCTAATTGCCTTTCATAGGATTGTATTAAGGACAAGCAGGGATTTGTCACATTTGTTAGATGTAGAAATGATTCTCAAGAACTTTACCCTGTCTTCTATCTCCCTGTCTTCTATTTTCTGAGAAATTCGTGTCTATCTTTGTTCTCTTTGCAAAAGTGGTTGGTGATACAGAGGCTGTCAGATCTGTAGACAGACCCGTAGTACATGCTGAGTCTTGAGTGGTTTTTTTTCTTTCTCCTCTTCTCCCAACTTTGCTGACCTCTGCCCCGAAGACCATGCTGGATGAAGACGATGTGAAAGTTGCTGTGGATGTCCTGAAAGAACTAGAAGCATTAATGCCCAGTGCAGCGGGTCAGGAGAAACAGAGAGACACCGAGCACCGGTTTGTCCTGTTGGCCTGTCCTATAGTAGTTGAATTTTGTGGATCAACCAAGCAAAATTACTGTCAAATTTGAGAGTCTGGATTGGCCATCTACCATGTTCTTAGATTCATTTTCATCGCTCCCTGCCAAAAGCATTTATGCAGGAAGTGCTAAGATGTTCAGAGATAGAAATCAGGATTGAAAGAGGCTGAATGTGTCTGTGGCCTGACCCTTTATTGGCCTGCAGGGATGCCACCGTGGTTGAAACTGTTGATGCAGTTCACCACTGAGCCGGCACCTGTTCTGTCTGTGGCACTGTGCTGGGTGTTTGGGGGTGCAGATGGAATCGGGCTGGTTTCTTTTTCAGACAGATGCTTATTGCTTTGTTAGGGACAGGACAAAAAAGAAGAAGCGGAGTCGGAGCCGGGATCGTGACCGTGACCGAGACCGTGACCGTGACCGAGAGCGAGAACGAGAGCGAGACCACAAGCGGAGACACCGATCCCGCTCTCGATCACGTTCCAGGACTCGGGAGAGGAATAAAGGGAAGTCTAGATACCGATCGAGGAGCAGAAGCCCAAGTCCTCTGAAAGACCGGAAGGATCGAGACAAATATGGGGAGAGGAATCTGGACAGGTGGCGGGATAAGCATGTGGACCGCCCTCCCCCTGAAGAGCCCGCCATCGGGGACATTTACAATGGCAAAGTGACCAGCATCATGCAGTTCGGCTGCTTTGTGCAGCTGGAGGGACTAAGGTAATGGCTGCTGCTCTTGCTTCACTCCAGTGATGGACGGAATTCTTTATCACTGGGTTCTTACATTCTACAGAGTCATTATGATTCATACCTAAATTAGCTAAACCAGGTTCTTAGAAATGGACTTTTGTTTTTAAATGCCACTGAGCCATTCATTCCTTCGTCTGCCTTCAGGAGACCTGTCCTTTGCTGGTTGAAATGATTGAGAATTTGTTTTCTCCGCTCCCCCCGGCCAGTATCTTTGTGCGGTGGTGATAATTTTATTGTTTCACTACTTACTTGGTACTCTTTTGAATTTAAGACCGTTTTCTTTTGTTCAGTTCCAGTAAGAGTAGGAACTGGCTGGGGAAAAGCTGTTTTTATTCATGCCCCAGATGTATCTGACTTTCCCGTAGGAAGCGGTGGGAAGGCCTGGTGCACATCTCTGAGCTCCGACGTGAAGGCCGCGTGGCCAACGTAGCTGATGTGGTGAGCAAAGGCCAGAGGGTCAAGGTCAAAGTGCTGTCCTTCACTGGGACCAAGACCAGCCTGAGCATGAAGGTGGGTGAGATGGCTGCTTGTTCCCACATCCATGGCCAAGCGCACATGGGAGGGCAGCTAGTGAGCCAGCTCCTTTGTTTTTGTACTTAAGGATGTGGATCAAGAAACTGGAGAAGACCTAAACCCAAATCGACGGCGAAATCTAGTTGGGGAAACCAACGAGGAGACTTCGATGCGGAATCCAGACAGACCCACCCACCTTTCCCTTGTCAGTGCCCCTGAAGTGGAGGACGACTCACTGGAGCGCAAGCGCCTCACCCGCATCTCTGACCCAGAGAAGTGGGAGATCAAGCAGGTTGGGGCCGTCGGCTTTCCTGGCTGCACAGGCAGTCAGCATGTTGCGTGGGTTAGGAGTGCAGTGCATGGAGCAGGGGCTGATTTCTGGTCGTGTTCTAGCTGTGTGATCCCGAGCCAACTTACTCTAAGTCTCTGGGCCTCAGTGCTCGTGCCTGTGAAACACGACCGGTGGGGGGGCTGTGGGGCTCTGCGATAGAGCGGGGACTCAGGTCAGAGCTTGACCCCAGGTAGCTGCTCTGTAAATGCTTGCTATTGGTTCACTGTCCTCCGGTGAGCACGGGAGCCACAGTGTGTCAAGTGTGGTGTACGTGGTGGGGCCACAGACACACACGTCCTGGTTCCCATCCTTGAGGTGGATTTCATCCCTGTGAAGTGTCCCATCTCCCATCACAAGAAGTGCACACAGTGACGTGACCCCTCCTCACAATGACGCGCTCGAGCCCAGGCTTTTTAGCGCCATGTTGTGAGACGGCTCCCACCCCCGACCCCCACCAGGATATGATATGTGACGTGTGAGGCCCTGACGCTTGGGTGAGAGGAGGGAAAGCCTGGGTTTCCTTCGTGAGAGCTCTAATAACTCCCAGAAAAGAAGAGCTTTCGTCCTGGCATGCTATCAGTGCCCGTCTGTCCTTTGACTAGATGATTGCTGCCAATGTACTTTCCAAAGAAGAGTTCCCCGACTTCGATGAAGAGACTGGCATTCTCCCTAAGGTGGATGACGAAGAAGGTAGGCAGCCACGTGGATGCAGCAGGATAATGGGTTGGGAGGAGAGCTGACCAGTTGAGCCATTAAATTGGGCTGTTTGTGGTTTAACATAGTGTCTGTTAATCGTTCTTGGGTCTCACCACTGACCTCTCAAAGAACAAGGACCTCCTAATGGAAGCAAGGAGTTCATGCTTCTGACAAGCATTTGTGTATTGTACTTGTCTCTTATAATAAGTTTTCAGGATACAGAGTTACAGTTGTGTTGTGGGGAGTAAATGTGATCTCATATTCTTAGATATTATTTTGGAAACCGTGGATCCATCAAGATGTCCTCTGAGTTGCCCTGGAAGTAACTTTGTTATGAAATAAATGCTGTAATAGAGCATTTATAATTTGTATAACAATAAGTGAGGACTTGCGTACCCACCAGCTAGTTTAAGAAGTGGAACTTCCCAATACCTCTGAAGCTTCTGCATGCCCCCTTCCAGTTAGATTTTCTTCTTCCTGGGGCAGTCACGCTAAGTTTTACATCAGTCATTTCCTCACTTTATTCTTTAGAGTTTTACCATCTACATACCTGTCTCTAAACATTACTGCTTATTTTTTAACCTGTTATCCTGCTCTTGATATTTATCTGTGTTTTTACTGATAGTTGTATTTCATTTGTTTTCATTACTGTCGAGTGTTTCTACATATCAATTTCTGAGTACCTCTGATCAGTTCTTGGGCTGAAGCACAATGCCCAGGGAACGTTTGGGAGAGCTGGGTTGCAGAGGTATAGTCAGCTGGGGGAGCGTTTCATATGCATTGTTCTCCCTTTGATCTCAGAGGCTATTTTTGATAATATATTGATGCCTGTGGAAATTGTTTTGGTGAAAATGATTGATCTGTTCTCTCTTGTATTTGGTTAATTCTTCTTTTTGGGGGGCTTTTAGATGAGGATCTTGAGATTGAACTTGTTGAGGAAGAACCTCCATTCCTGAGAGGGCACACCAAGCAAAGTATGGACATGAGCCCCATTAAAATCGTTAAGGTGAGAAGTGCTGGGATTTTGGCATGAAAATGTTGTGAACTTCTTTTCTTAAAGTAACAGCTCAGCCTGTTAGAGGTGAGTAAACAGAACACAGACCACAGAGGTAGTGTTGACTGTAAGCCAGGGACTGGAATATTTGTGTTAAATGCAGGTTGATTTGGCTTTGTTGCTTTTTCTTATTTAGCTTTCTTGCATCCCTCTACTGTGTTTTGGGAGGAAGTAGAGATGAATAGAAGTGCTCTCCTAGCTGTCATCATTGCCTTTGTCCAGGTTCCTTGCGGCTTGAATCATCAGCTTGCAGATTCAAAGGCACTTTTGAAGGGTTCTCTTGGCCAATAGGGACTGATGGCCATGGAAAACTATAGCCCTGGCTGTTGAAGGCAGAGGTGTGAGGAAAATACAAACCAGAATCCGTGGAAGTTACAAAGTTTTAAAAAGAATATCTTAAAGGTGTCCCAGCCCAGCCACTCATGTAATTCTTACATCTGCCTATGTAATCTAACTGTATGGTCATGTCACAACTGCCTGAAATTATTGGTGACAGGGAGTTCACCAGTCCCTCAAGGAGATACGTTCCATCTTTAGATGGATCTGATCATTGGCTCTTTAGACTGAGATGAAACCTGTCTCACTGAGGCATCCACACTGGTCTTAAATTTTAGTTCTTGGAGTTGTACAAAACAAGTCCTGGGATGGGCATCATAGTGCAGCAGGCTAAGCTGCTGCTTGGGGTTCCCACGTCCTGTATCCGAATGGCTGTTTGGAGTCCCAGATGCTCTGTGCCTCTTATCCAGCTTCCTGCTAATGCGCCTGGGAGGCAGGGTGTGTGGCCCAAGTACTTGGGTCCCTACCACCCATATTACAGACTCAAAGAGTTCCTGACTCCTGGCTTTGGCCTGGTCCAACCCTGACTATTGCAGATATTTGGGGAGTGAACCAATGGATAGAAAATCTCTGTCTCTTCCTCTGTCAACTCTTCCTTTCAAATAAATAAATCTTAAAAGCAAAAAAAAGAATTCTGAGACCTGCTTTGTGGCATGGTGGGTTAAGCCACTGCCTGCAACATGGGCATCCCTTGTTAGTGCCAGTTTGAGTTCTGGCTGTGCCGTTTCTGATCCAGTGCTCTGCTATGGCCTGGGAAAGCAGTGGAAGATGACCCAAGTGCTTGGGCCCCTGTATGCATGTGGGAGACTTGGATGAAGCTGTTGCCTTCTGACTTTGGCCTGGCCCAGCCCTGGCCATTGTGGCCATTTGGGGAGTGAACTAGCAATGGAAGATCTATCTCTCTCTTTCCCTGTAACTCTACCTTTCAAAGAAATAAATCTTTAAAAAACCACAAATTCCTTCTTATCCTTTTCTTATATCCTTCATACATTTAAAGGTAGCATCTTTTTTTGTTTGTTTTTTTTTTTTTAAGATTTATTTGTTTGAAAGGCAGAGTTACAAAGAGGCAGAGAGAGAAAGAGAGGGATGTCTTCATCTGTTGGTTCACTCCCCAAATGGCTGCAATAGCTGGAGCTCGGCTAATCCAAAGCCAGGAGCCAGGAGCTTCTTCAGGTCTCCCACACAGGTGCAGGGACCCAAGGACTTGGACCATCTTCTAATGTTTTCCCAGGCCATAACAGAGAGCTGCCATATGGGATGCCGGCACTGCAGGCGGTGACTTTATCCACTATGCCACAGCGCTGGTCCCCCATCATTTTTATTTCTTTTGGAGTTTTTATCTTCAAGCTAAACATCCCAGTTCCTTCAGTGATTTTCAGTGTATCTGAGTATGCCACCATTTATCCATTTCTTCTGGGAGGTCTGGTGTCTTAATACCGACTTTACTTCTAGAGTGACCTCATGTTTTAGATTGCAGTAGCTTAACATCCTCCCTTTTATTTGCTGGGCATTTAATGTGTACTCCTTTTTCTTCTGGCACACCAGAACCCAGATGGCTCCCTCTCCCAAGCAGCCATGATGCAGAGTGCCTTGGCCAAAGAAAGGCGGGAACTCAAGCAGGCCCAGCGGGAAGCTGAGATGGATTCTATCCCGATGGGACTCAACAAACACTGGGTTGATCCTCTGCCTGATGGTAGGACCCTTGGAACAGGGTGTGGACCTTTTCAAAAAACCTTAATCTCTGAGTACAAAGGGAGGTGACACAGAGAGCGCACACTGCTAAATCTGGCCTTGGTTTTTCTTTCAGTTAGAGCATGTTTGTGTGTTCTGTTTTTTAAACAAATGTTTAAAACCAAAAATGTTTCAGTAACCCTGGTCAAATCATTAGACTGGCTGAGGTTTTCTTCTGAATGAGTTAAAACATTTGTTCTCTTGATAATACAACTTAGAAAGTTCCCTTCCATGTAATTCTTTGTGCAGTAAAATATTAATTAGTAGATGTAGTCATAACAGATACTTAGTAACTTCTATTGGGAAACTGGTGGGACTAGAGCTGTGAACCAAAGACATGACCCCTGCTGTTAAGGGCCTTGTAACTTAGTGGGGGAGCTGGATACTCAATAATTACCGAATAATTAATTAAGTTGTGATCCATGCTAATTGGAGGAGTATACGCAGTACAGCTCACTTCCCTGGGGGAATTGGGACCTGAAGGATAAGATAAATAAGGCTTGGTCTGTCCAGGGGATTGGACAGGAGGAACCTGTGCTGGAGCCAGGGCAGGGAAGAGGCCTGTGTGGCTGGAGTACATAGCGGGACGGGGCAGGGGCAGAGGATGAGGTGGGCGTGGTAGGCCAGGACTTCGTAGATGGCATTCATTCTCTGTGCCCTGGGAGCTGCCGAGAAGGGTTAAGCATGAAAGTGTTCTGAGCAGGGGAGTGGCGGAATCACAGCTGCATTGCCAAAGGATTGTTCAGGATGCGCTGCGGGTTGACTTGGATGGGCAGGAGCATAGGAGGCTTCCAGGAAAGTTCAGAGAGGACGATGCCTTGGACAGGGAGGTAGCCGAGAGGAGGGTTGTCCTTGGGAAATGTGATTTGTTGAATGCAGGGAAAAGGGGAATAGGAGCAGTCAAAGAGGATGTCTAGATTTCTCCCATGAGCACCTGTGAGGGAAGATTGTGAACGCAGTTCTGGACTTGTGTCTAAAGTACTTGGAAGCATCTTAGTTGAGGCATCAGGTATGCAGCTGAGTTTTAAGAGCTCAGCAGAGGTCCCACATGTGGTACCACTTGCTCTGTTCTCGTCCCCTCTCCCACCCCTTATTAGCCTTCTGTATTCTTCACGTGCATTTGTGTCTCTGAGTGAGGGAGTGAGTGAGTGGTCAGGATCTGAGACACCCACCTGCCATTTTGATTTCTCCCTGGTGCGTCTTGACATAACACTTGACATAGCTCGAGGGCACTACTGAGTCGTCTGTTTTCCCTCCCAGCGGAAGGCAGGCAGATTGCTGCCAACATGAGGGGCATTGGGATGATGCCCAACGACATCCCCGAGTGGAAGAAGCACGCCTTTGGGGGCAACAAAGCTTCTTACGGGAAAAAGACCCAGATGTCAATCCTCGAGCAGAGGGAAAGCCTGCCCATCTACAAGCTGAAGGAGCAGCTGGTCCAGGTGAGCGGCCGCCCTGTGATGTACGGGGGCAGGGAGTCTCTTGCAAGAGGGATGACATTTTATTTTACAGCTGAAGTTAGCTGGACAAATGTGTGCATGTTTGAAGTGGCCCTTCCAAAAGGGGTGAGAAAATGTTTCCAAGTACTTTTAGTAAGCACACGTATTAGTGTACACATTTCTTTGTCCTTGCGAGGAAATACATTTATTTGAATTGGGGATTCAAGAGCGGTTCCAAGTGGGCAGAGTATTGTTGCTCTGGTCAATAATTAAAAACCGGGATATTTGACCAGTGAACTCACAGAGGCAAGGGCGTTATTTCAGGTACTGATTATAAGACCACCAAACCTTCCTTAAAGTGACCGAATGTACTAGTTTCCAGTGATCTTGGAACAATACCACGTGTGTACCTAAGCAGATACAAATACATGCCCACGCCCACTCACACACGTTTTCTCTCTGTGTGTTTATGCTTTGGGCAGTGCATTAAATACACTATTCTGTATTTTTCCTTTTGAGAATGTATCAGAGATAGTCCTTTTTTTTAAACGACTTTAGAGCTTTGTTCATGTGGATATACTCCAGCTTATTTAGTCCTGTAGTAATAGACATGTAGGGTGATTATAATCCTTTATTGTTACAGGTAGTGTAGAAATAAGGTAACTTTTAGGGGAAAGGCTTTAGAAATTTGGGAGTGGTGATGGGAAATACATTTTATTTGTCTTTTAAATTTACTGTTGAATTCCTTAACTATTTGTATATGTTCTCTTTTTTAGTGTTAGAAGGTAAGCATTAATTATTTTACTCCAGAGTGATGTGCGGTACATTTTAATGGCCATATTTATATTTTGCTCTCAGGCTGTCCATGACAATCAGATCCTGATTGTTATTGGAGAGACAGGATCTGGGAAGACAACGCAGATCACCCAGTACCTGGCGGAGGCAGGCTACACGTCCAGGGGCAAGATTGGGTGTACCCAACCCCGAAGGGTGGCAGCCATGTCCGTGGCCAAAAGGGTGTCAGAGGAGTTTGGTTGTTGCTTAGGCCAAGAGGTAAGTGGGTAGTTACGCTACTCTAGAAATGCAGGGAGGAACGTGTAACAGCCCAGATCACCTTGTGTATAAAATGGGAGCGATACTACCCTTTTCCAAGATTCTCCTGAGGGAGCGAGGTTTCTTGCCATCCTCACTGATCTGTTTGGCATCACGTCTGAGGTTGATCTTACTGGAGGAAATCACTGTACATCTTGGTCAGATTCTTTTTTTTTTTAGAAGGTTTTTATTTAATGGATACAAATTTCATATGTACAGCTTTTAGGAATATAGTGTTTTTCCCCCCATTCCATTTTTCATTAAGATTTGTTTTTAATTGACTATATATGGAAGATTGCTCAGATTCTTATCTGTTAAGATTGTGAACAGTAGTGTGAGTGGGCTGACATCTTCTGGCAGTTGCACGAAGGAGAGTTTGCGTCTTAGGTTTTCCACTCTGTTCTGCCTTAGGTGGGCTACACCATTCGATTTGAGGACTGCACCAGCCCCGAAACAGTCATCAAGTACATGACGGACGGGATGTTGCTCAGGGAGTGCCTGATCGACCCCGACCTCACCCAGTATGCAATCATCATGTTGGACGAGGCGCACGAGAGGACGATTCACACTGACGTGCTCTTCGGATTGTTGAAAAAGGTAACCAGACAGTCTAGTGATCCTTCTGCCTGTTGGAGCCTGCGTTCCGGAAATTGGACTGGAGTACCTATGTCCTCTGGGGGACACAGTACGCCACGTTAGTAAGTCACGTTGCATTTCCCTTTAGACCGTTCAGAAACGGCAAGACATGAAACTCATTGTCACCTCAGCCACCTTGGATGCAGTGAAGTTCTCGCAGTACTTCTATGAAGCACCCATCTTCACCATCCCAGGGCGGACCTACCCAGTGGAGATACTGTACACGAAGGAGCCCGAGACAGATTACCTGGATGCCAGCCTGATCACCGTCATGCAGATCCACCTGACAGAGCCGCCAGGTGAGGGCAAGAGCGCACTTCTCTCTTAGGCTCCAGATCCTAATATGCGTATCTTTTTTTGCTTATCTTTCCAAAAATGCCTTTGAATGAGCGGCCCCTCTGTCTCAGGATTGCATGTTTAAGATGGTGGTGGTGGAAATATAAATAATGGTGTACAGGTTTTAAATGTTCCTGTTTAAACATGGATAGATGATAACTTCTTCGTTTATTTAGCAGTCAGAATATGAATGTTTTCTGTTCCATGGAGATCTATTCATGTTGCCGTAGCTTTTGTAGAAAATAAAAAGTTAGAGAGTAAATCAATGGGTCAGTGTGTGGCGCAGCGGGTTAGGCTGCCACTGCAGCAGCAGCATCCCACTTCAGTGCCGGTTCGAGTCTCAGTTGCTCCACTTCCAGTCCAACTCCCTGATAACGCGCCTGGGAAAGCAGCTGAAGATGGAAGTGGTTGGGCCCCTACACCCATGTGGGAGACCTGGAAGAAACTCCTGGCTTTGGGCTGGCCCTGCTCTGGCTGTTGCAGCCATTTGTGGAGAGAATCAGTAGATGGAAGACTGCTCTCTCTGCCTCTCCCTCCCTTCCTCCCCCCAACTCTGCCTTTCAATTAATAAATCTTAATACTCTCCTCTCCCCATAGGTGACATCCTGGTCTTCCTGACTGGTCAGGAAGAGATCGATACTGCTTGTGAGATCCTGTATGAAAGGATGAAGTCGCTGGGACCTGATGTTCCAGAGTTAATCATCCTCCCGGTGTACTCTGCTCTTCCCAGTGAGATGCAGACCCGAATCTTCGACCCAGCTCCACCTGGCAGCAGAAAGGTAACACTGGGCAGGCGTGAACTCCCGTGAGTCTGGAGTCGTGTGGTATGAGCTGCTTCCGGTGTATGTGATTTTTGTTGTATTTTAGAGAGTGATTCAAGCAGTTTATTTAGGAAGGAGGGTCTTTTTCTCCTTCATTCAGCCAGCATATTTTGAGCATGTACAGGCTTAGGGCTCGACACTGCAGTGCAGTGTGAGGACAAGCTGTCGGGGCATCCCTGCCTAGAGGCCATTAGCACGCTGCAGAGTGCCACTGGTGCTCTGCGTTCCCAGCGTGGGGGGCCCAGCCTAGTCTTATTTAAGCTGGCTCTGAAGGACTTGAAGAGCAGGGAGATGTGTATTCCTAGGAGACGGAACCGCCTGTGATGTCCTCGTGACAGGTGAGTGAGTGAGGCCGGTTTGGAGAGCTGCGTGGTGCCAGTAGCTGGAATGACAGAAAGGGGACAGATGGACTTTTAAAAAGACAGCAGTGTGATTCAGTTGTAGTTTAAATATTCTAGTTTCTTAGCCTGTTTTGTGCTGTTTTAACAGAATACCTGAGACTGGATAATTTTTAAAGAACAGAGATTTATTTCTTCAGTTCTAGAGGCTAGCAAGCCCAGGGTCAGGGGCCTGCCTTTGTCGAGGGCCTTCTTACTATGTCATCCTACAGCAGAAGGCAGGAGGGCAAGAGACAGAAAGGAAGGGGCTGAACTCATCCTGTTATGAGTATCAGTTCCCACTCCTGCACATAGTAACAACCCATTCTGCCCTCATGACCTATGACATCTTAAAGGTCCCATCTCAACACTGTTGCATTGGGTTTAAGTTTCCAACATGTGAACTTTAGGTGACACAGTCAACCATAGTAACAAGTGTACAATTGGGTGGTTTTTAGTGTATTCACAGAATTATATAACCATTACCACTGTCAATTTCAGAAGAATTTGATTACCCCAGAGATAAACCCTGTACCCTGTGCAGCCATCCCCTTTTTCAGACCTTTGCTTAGCCCCTAAACACGAGTGTAGTTTCATCTCTGTGGATTTGCCTCTTCTAGACATTTCATGCAAATTACCTTATATACTAGATGGTCCTTTGTGACTGGCGTCTTTCACTTAGCATGTTTTCAAGGTTCATTCATGTTGTAGCATGTGTCAATACCCCAATTCTTTTTATTGCTGAATATTCTGTTGTATGGATGTACCGTATTTTGTTTATCCATTCATCAGTTGGTACACATTTGGTTATTTCTACTTGGGACTATCATGCATGATGCTTCTATGTACAAACATTTGTGTACAAATTTTTATTTGGACGCATGTTTTCATTTTTCTTGGGTATATACCTGGGAGTAGAAGACAGGTGGGATAGACAAGACAGGGTGGGTGCCAGGAGGTAAAGGTGATGAAGAAGTCGGGGGTGACCCCTGGGCTTCTGGCACAGGGGCTGCTTGGGAAATGGTGCTGAGGAGGGAGCTCAGGTCGAGCAGGTGTGGGCGGGAAGACTCTGCCAGGTCGAAGCCTTTCAGGCCGGGAAGCTGCTGCAGATGCAGGATGCTCTGGTGCTTCCTCACAATGATTTTCCTGGGCAGTTGTGTTTTATTAGCTGAACCTCTGGGTAGAGGAACAGTGGCAGTACCAAGCTGAGACTAATAATCTTTGAGATCACATACACCGTTAGGCACCCGCACACCGTGAAATTCTTCTGTTGTCTCATGGTTCGTTTTATGATCAGAAAAAAAAAAAATCTCCCTCTTGTCGCAAATATGCAAGCAGCTCATTTTGTAGTCCAGATGTCTCGATGGAGGAAAGAAAAATCTCATTTCGCACTGGCACATGTGATGCCAGGAAATCTCAGCTCTCCCAGGGTGCTGGAAAATTAAAATTGTAGTAAACAGCATTGGATCTAGACAATGAGATATGTAGCCATTTGTACCAAATGAAATTGTCTGTGACTGGCCTTAGCTTTTTCCTATTTCGCTTCTCTCAGGTACTAACCCCTCTCCCACCTAGCCTTTGAAATGAAGGCAGCTGCTCTTCTGCTCATCGGAGGCTGAGCAGGGTTAAGTGTCCCAACCTTATAGAGGGAGAGAAGGCTGCACGCTGCCTTGGGAAGATGTCTGAATTCAGGAGCCCTGTTTCGCATGGTGAGGCTGAATTTGGGCATTGCATGCTGACCGTGGTCCTGTTGCCTGCAGGTTGTGATTGCCACCAACATTGCGGAGACGTCACTGACCATCGATGGCATCTACTACGTGGTGGACCCCGGATTCGTGAAGCAGAAAGTTTACAATTCCAAGACAGGGATCGACCAGCTCGTGGTAACACCTATTTCCCAGGTATGGGAGCTTTTACCAGTAGCTTTCTGGAAAAGCCTCAGTAGGGCTTTTTGAAATTTTTTATGGTTCTATATTTTGAACTTTGTTTTCAAAAGATGAACTTTTGAAAGTTCATCTAGTGGGATAAGGGACAGTTTTATATTGCTTGTTTCCAATTTTTAGAGTAGTGTTTCAACATTAAAATACCCTATAAAACCTGAACTTCAAAGAATATTTGAATCCAGGCACTGGATTACCCAGTTTAGGTGGGAAGAATGTATTTTTTAATACTACTATACTTACCTCAGATAATGATCATGTATGAAATGCATTTGTTAACTATGAAATAACTTCCTATCTAAATTCTATTTTTAAATGAATCTAATCATCTTTTTCAGGGCAGTGTGGCAATAATGTGTCCAAAATTGAAAAACTCATCTTTTTAACCTGTTTCTAGGGATAAATCAGAAAGTTAGGAATGATTGAATACATAACCAGAGGAATGGAAGAGGGTTTTCACGGAAGCATTGTTCATATTAGGGGAAACCTGGTAAAATTCTAAATGAGTTCAAGAAGGGAAGCAGTTTAATAATATGTGGTATATCCATGCCGTAGAACATTATGTGGCACTAACATGGGGCTGTATATTTATATTTAATGTAACTGTTATACATTATTTGAAAAAGTGAGCTATAGAAAGAGCATGAGTGGTGTAATCTAATTTTGGTTTAAAAATAGACGGTGTGGATTTCGGCAGTGCCTTTGTGAGGGAGGTGCGCCCAGGACTGAAAACTCGCAGCTAGCAAGGTTCTTTCTGGCTGGTGCTGCCGAGGGATGTGCAGGTTCTGCTCTTCCACGTTGCCTCCTCTCTTACAGGGGATATGGGTCACTTTCAGAATCTGTAAAACCCCTAATAAGACCATCTCCAGTTTGAGACTTGAGCAGTAATAGTGGATAACTCAGGGTACTTCCTAAGTGCCTGATGCCTGACACTGTCTTGGGTACTTTCATACATTGACTCAGTACAGTCTCACTTCTGTCCCCTGTGGTAGGTATCATCCTCATTTCACGGATGAGGCTGGGGCACAGAGGGCTGGAGTGGCTTGCCTAACATCACACAGCTGGTGATGGCAGGATTGGAGTCTGGGCTGTCTGCTGTGGCGTGTGTGCTCTGCTCCACTGCTCCAGCTGGGCTGTGATGCCCAGGGTCACTGGGAAGTTAGTTATACCACCTCTGCTGACCTGGAGAAACAGCGGCAGCACGCTGGTGTGTCCCACCACTGTGCATGGTTGCTGCCTGGGTTAGTATGAGTAGTTGTCCTTTTGAACTTTAACATGTAGTGTTATACACTTTTGAGATACAGTGCAGTACCCCAACCTATACACACAGCATAAACCAATCAAACCAGATAGCCTTTCTATGTCTTTATCTTTTGTTTGTGTTTAGAGCCTACCAGATCCTCTCTTCCAGTTCTTTTTTTTTTTTAAAAGAGTTACAGAGAGAGAGATCTTCCATCTGCTGGTTCACTCCCCAGATGACCGCAACAGCCAGAGCTGCATCAATCCAAAGCCAGGAGCTGGGAGCTTGGAGCTTCTTCTGGGTCTCCCATGCGGGTGCAGGGGCCCAAAGACTTGGGCCATCCTCTACTGCTTTTCCAGGCTATAAGCAGAAAGCTGGATTGGAAGAGGAGCAGCTGGGACTAGAACCGACATCCAGATGCAATGCTGTCACTTTGGGCCAGGGCTTTAACCCGCTGTGCCACAGCGCCGGCCCTCTTCCAGTTCTTCAGTTCTTTTTTTTTTTTTTTTTTTTTTTTTACAGGCAGAGTGGACAGAGAGAGACAGAGAGAAAGGTTTTCCTTTTGCTGTTGGTTCACCCTCCAGTGGCCACCGTGGCCAGCGCGCTGCGGCCAGTGCACCGTGCCTATCTGAAGGCAGGAGCCAGGTGCTTCTCCTGGTCTCCCATGGGGTGCAGGACCCAAGGACTTGGGCCATCCTCCACTGCACTCCCGGGCCATAGCAGAGAGTTGGCCTGGAAGAGGGGCAACTGGGACAGAATCCGGTGCCCTGACTGGGACTAGAACCCGGTGTGCCGGCGCCACTAGGCAGAGGATTAGCCTATTGAGCCGCGGCGCCGGCCTTCCAGTTCTTTAATACAGAATATAATACATTAATTAGTTGTTCTCATACCCCATTCTTTGGTTGGAGCTGGCTTAGCAATTTGTAAATCTTAGTATTGTCTGTAACAACAGATGGCTTTGTCAGAAAATGACCCTCTTCAGATTGCTCTTCACTGGTTCCTAGCAACCCACAAATAAACTGCTTTTTTTTTTTTTCCATTTAAAAAATTAGCATCCTACCTCTTTACCCCCAAGTCCAGGAGTAGTAATGTTTTCAGAAAATAGAAGAAAGCAATTTTTTTTTTTTTTTTTTTTTGGACAGGCAGAGTGGACAGTGAGAGAGAGAGAGACAGAAGGTCTTCCTTTTTCTGTTGGTTCACCTCCCCAATGGCCGCTATGGCCGCACGCACCACGCTGACCTGAGGCCAGGAGCCAGGTGCTTCTCCTTGTCTCCCATGTGGGTGTAGGACCCAAGCACTTGGGCCATCCTCCACTGCACTCCCGGGCCACAGCAGAGAGCTGGCCTGGAAGAGGAGCAACCGGGACAGAATCCAGCGCCCTGACTGGGACTAGAACCCGGGGTGCCGGCACCGCAGGCGGAAGATTAGCCTATTGAGCCGTGGCACCGGCCAGAAAGCATTTTTAATTACCCATAATTCTATTGCCACCATTGTCATCATTTTGAGATTTTTCTTTCCAATCTTATTTTTGTTTCTGTTGTAATTACGATTCTAGTAGTCAGTTAAGTATGCAGTTTTGTGTATTTTTTATGTATTTAATTTTATGGACTATTAAAATAATTAATGTTTGGGGGCTGGCATTGTGGTGTAGTGGGTAAAGCCACTGCCTACGACACTGGCATCCCATATGGGTGCCTATTTGTACCCTGGCTGCTCCACTTCTGATCCAACTCCCTGTTAATGGCCTAGGAAAAGCAGCGGAGGATGGCCCAAGTGTTTGGGCCCCTGCTACCCATGTGAGAGACCTGAAAGAAGCTCTTGACTCCTGGCTTTGGCCTGGCCCAGCCCTGGCTGTTGCAGCCATCTGGGGAGTGAACCAGTGGGTGGAAGATCTCTCTCTGTTTCTCCCTCTCTCTCTCTGTACTTCTGACTTTCAAATAAATAAATAAAGCCTTACCTGTTCATTATTGAATATTTGGTAAATAATAAGGAAAATAGAACTCAACTGCAGGCCTGCCGTCAGAGGTAACCACTGTAAACATTTTAGGTATTTTTTTCCTAGTCATTCCCTTCTACTAGTTTATATATACACATAAAGACTCATTACAAATTTAGTATTATGTTGTTTCATAATTCACTTTTTTCCACTGTCACTAACCATTGTAAACCTGATTTTTAAATTGGCTACAAAGTCATCATTGGTGTGGTTAACAGTTTATTTATTTCACTTCCATCTTGGTCCTGTTTGTCATCTTGTTTTATATTTTCTACATTTCTTCCATTTACCCCGCTTCCCTGAAGTGCGAAGTCTGGAGAGGGGTGGTAAGGGTGAGAGCACTGGTAGTCGAGGAGGTGGTGTCCAGAAGGTGAAGTGCACCTCAGCTCTGACTCTGCAGGTTACTAAGTGCTCCACTGTGGACTGACTGCCCAGCTAAAGCCGTGAAGCAACGTTTAACAGATATGTTAATTTTCTGTGCCCACCCCTCCAGGCTCAGGCAAAGCAGCGAGCTGGCAGAGCTGGGAGAACAGGTCCAGGGAAGTGCTACAGGCTGTACACAGAACGTGCCTACCGAGATGAAATGCTGACCACCAACGTGCCGGAAATCCAGAGAACCAACTTAGCGAGCACAGTGCTCTCGCTCAAGGTAGAAATCATTGTCTTGTTAGAATGGGTTGATGGCCTAGTTCAATCCTAGGCTTTACTCAATGAATCTCAGTTTTATGAACCTCGTTAAATACTTCAGTAACCTCATGGAACCCATCCCTTAGTGAAATGCAAACGGCACTGGTAACAGCCTCTCCTTGGCAGTCAGGGGCTAAGTTGGCATGTGTGCTGTGACCACACATGGTTCTTACCATAATGGCCAGTAGGAGAGTTGGTTGTAAAAGGTTTTAGTTAGAAATGCTTTCTAAAGGAAATTTGAAAAAGTCAGTGCCAGACTGTGGACAGATATGCTTGACCTCTGTATCATTCAGATGCAGTTCTGTTTTTTCAGAAGGGAAGGAAAATCCTTGTCCAGAAACTGCAAGGGAGCAGAGTGATCCTCTGGGGCTCAGTTTTCATTCTGAGTCATTGCTCTTCCTGTCTCAGTGCCTCGTGAGGACCTTCATTCTCTCTTGGCAGGAGGAGCGGCGTGTGTAATATCCCAGCTGATGGCATTTCCCCCGACACCGATGCTGCCTTGCAGCCTGCTACTTTCCTGGTGCAGAACGCTCTGATGTCATTCATTATTCATTCCCTGTAAGGAGACTAAACAGAGCTTCAGGAAAAAAACAGCTCCAGTCTTTGGGACATGAGTAGGGAGGCATCTGTGGCTCTGATGCCTGCCCCAAACTGGGTGACCTCGGCCACACTTGTCTGTCTCAGATGGGGCCTACTAATGGTATCTGTTGTAAAGGTTAGTGAAGGGGCTGGTGCTGTGGCTTAGTGGGTAAAGCTGCTGCCTGCAGCATCGGCATCCCATGTGGGCAGCAGTTCAAGGCCCGGCTGCTCCACTTCCGACTCAGCTCCCTGGTAATGCGCCTGGGAAAGCAGTGGAGGATGGCACAACTGCGTGGGCCCCTACACCCACGAGGGAGACCAGGAGGAAGCTCCTGGCTTCAGCCTGGCCCAGCCCAGCTTTTGCGGGCATTTAGGGAGTGAACCAGCAAGTGGAAGACCTCTTTCTCTGTCTCTCTCCCCACCCCTTTGTAACTCTGCCTTTTTTTTTTTTTTTTTTTTTAAGAGTTATTTATTTACAGGGCTGGTGCTGTGGCACAGTGGCGCAGTGAGTTAACACCCTGGCCTGAAGCGCCGGCATCCCATATGGACGCCATTTGGGCACTGGTTCGAGATGCGGCTGTTCCACTTCCCATCCAGCTCTCTGCTATGGCTTGGGAAAGCAGTAGAAGATGGACTCTGACTTTCAAATAAATAAATAAATATTTATTTATTTATTAATTTGAAAGAGTTACACAGAGAGAAAAGCAGAGCAGAGAGAGAGAGAAAGGTCTTCCATCCGCTGGTTTACTCCCCAGTTGGCTACAATGGCCAGAGCTGCGCCGATCTGAAGCCAGGAGCCAGGAGCTTCTTCCAGGTCTCCCATGCTGGTGCAAGGGCCCGAGGACTTGGGCCATCTTGTACTGCTTTCCCAGGCCATAGCAGAGAGATGGATGGGAAGTGGAGCAGCTGGGACTTGAACCAGTGCCCATATGGGATGCTGGCACTACAGGCGCTGGCTTTACCCACTAAGCCACAGTGCCAGCCCCAAACTCTGCCTTTCAAGTAAATGAATCTTTTTTTTTAAAGGATTAGTGAAATAATGCAGATAAAGACATTTGGCACAGTGTTTAATAATTGCTTACAGAATTCCTCATAGTTATTATTCATACAGTAAGCATTTGTTGAACACTTCTATTTGTGGTCACAGTCACTTTGTGAGAAAGCAGGGAAGCAAGCTTAGATCCTACCACATCACCCTTTATCCACACCTGAACGGCGCATTGTGCAGTCCTCTCTTAGTCATCATATGTGCTGACACGTGGTGAACACCTGTTACGTGCCAGGCATGGAGATCACACTGGGTTGTGGCTTTGTTAACAGCGCTCACTGTTGTGAACCCTTTGAGAGGAAGGACCATACCTGAATCTTTTTTTTAAAGATATATACGTTCAGGGGCCGGTATCGTGGTGCAGTGGGTTAAGCCACAGCCTGCAATGCAGGCATCCTTTATGAATGTTGGTGTGAGTCCTGGCTTCTCCTTCCAATCCAGCTCTCTGCTAATGCGCCTGGGAAAGCAGCGAAAGGTGGCCAAAGTGCTTGGGCCCCTGCACCCACATTTGAGACCTGAATGGAGTTCTAGGCCTGAGCCCAGCCCAGCTATTTGGGGAGTGAATCAGCAAATGGAAGATACTTTCTCTCTCTCTCTCTCTCTCTCTCTCTAACTCTCTCTTTCTCTAACTCTGTCTTTCAAATAAATAAATAAGTCCTTAAGAAAAATTTGTTTATTTGAAAGAGTGACAGATTCACTCCCAAATGTCCTTAACACCTGGGGTTAGGCCAAGCTAAAGCCAGGATCCAGGAACTCCATCTGGGTCTTCCACGTGGGGTGGCAGGGACCCAGGTGCTTGGGCCATTATCTTCTGTGTTGTAAGCTAACCTGGATCAGGACATAGAGTAGCAAGAAAAAAAAAAAAACATACAGGTGTAATCACTTCCTCAGGTCTTCATGTCTGTATCACTTAAAACTTAGAATAAATAAATTTGTATGCTTAAAAACAAAAGAACATGGGGTAGCTAGGACTTGAACCATGCATTCCTGTGGGATGTGGGCATCCCAAGCAGTGTCTTAACCTGTGCCACCAAGCCTGCCCCCTTAGTCATTATTATACCCCTACCACCTTAACATCATACAAGATACAGTAGAAATAATGTATGCAAGAGATAGTATATTTATGCAAGAGCTGGTATATTGCCCTTCTGTTGTAAAGTAAAACATAAAATATACCATTGTCATCTTTTTAAGTGTATAATTCAGTGGTATTATTCAGAGTATTGTACAGCCATCACCACTATCCATTTCTGAGACTTACCATCCCAAACAGAAGCTCTGTACCTGTTACACAGTAACTCTGCCTTCCCCTCTCCCAGTGGCCTTTGAGAGTCACTGTTCTACTTTCCGTCTCTATGATAATTTGCCTGTTTTAGATACCTCATAGACATGGAGTCACACAATGTTTGTCCTTTAGTATCTAGCTGATTTCACCCAGCATGTAGCATGTACCAGAATTTCATTCTTTTTTAAATGTCATGCCATGGCGTGAATATAGCACGTTGTGTTTCAGTTCATCTGTTGATGGGCATTTGGGAGTGCTTCTGCTTCTGGTTGTTATGAATAATGTTACTGTGAGTACCTCTGAGTCCCTGCTTTCAGTTCTTACTGGCATACACATATAGGAGTGATTGCTGGTCATGTGGTGATTCTATGTGTATTATTAATTACCATAATTACCAACCAGTGCTGAGGCATAGTGGGTAAAGCTGCTGCCTGCAGCACCAGCATCCCGTGTGGGTGCTGGTTTGAGTCCTGGCTGCTTTACTTTTTTTTTTTTTTTTTTTTTTTTTTTTTAAAGATTTATTTATTTACTTGAAAGAGTTACACAGAGAGAGAAGGAGAGGCAGAGAAAGGTCTTCCATCCATTGGTTCACTCCCCAGATGGCTGCAATGGCCAGAACTGCGCTGATCTGAAGCCAGGAGCCAGGAGCTTCTTCGGGGTCTCCCACACGGTTGCAGGGGCAGGGGCCCAAGGACTTGGGCCATCTTGTACTGCTATCCCAGGCCATAGCAGAGAGCTGGATCAGAAGTGGAGCAGCTGGGACTAGAACCAGTGCATATATGGGAAGCTGGCACTGCAGGTGGCAGCTTTACCCACTACGCCGCAGCACTGGCCCCATGGCTGTTCACTTCTAATCCAGCTCCCTGCTAACGCACCTAGGAAAGCAGTGGAGGATGGGCCAAGTCCTTGGGCCCCTGCACACACATGGGAGACCTGGGTGAAACTCCTGGCTGCTGGCTTCAGCCTGGCCCAGCCCTGGTCATTGCAGCCATGTGGGGAGTGAACCAGCAGATGAAACACTTTGTCCTTCCCTCTCTCTCTCTCTCTCTAACTCTGACTTTCAAATAAATAAATAAATCTTGAAAAAAAAAAATCACCAAATTGTTCTCACAGTAGCTCTTCTATTTTATAGACCTACCAGCAACCACGAAGGTTTCCCATTTCTCCCATCCTTGCCAATGCTTTAATTTATTTGAAAGGCAGAGTGACAGAAAGGGATCTTCTATCTGCTGGTTCACTCCCCAAAAGGCTGCAGCAGCCCGAAGCCAGGAGCTTAGAACTCCATCTGGGTCTCCTGTTTCCCGTGTGGATACAGGGGCTCAAGCGCTTGGGCTATCTTACACTGCCTTCCTAGGCGCATTAAGAGGGAGCTGAATTGGAACTGGAGCAGCTGCAGTCAGCACTCCTATAGGATGCTGACATACAGGCAGTGGCTTATGCCACTGAGTTTTGTGTGACTTAGTCGTGGGTGGTACCACTACTCTCACTGGTGATTCTTAATTACAGCTGAAGAGTCAGGGAGGAAAGAGACAAGTTGCCTCCCTCTGTGGTAACACTGGCAAGTTGCACTCTGCCATCTGTGCTTTCTTCTCTTCTCTTCCAGGCCATGGGCATCAATGACCTGCTCTCCTTTGACTTCATGGATGCCCCACCCATGGAGACCTTGATCACAGCCATGGAGCAGCTGTACACACTGGGGGCCCTGGACGACGAGGGCCTGCTCACCCGCCTGGGCCGCAGGGTAAAGACAGAGCTCACTGCCTGCGCTTTTGGGAAGACTCCCAAGCCTTCTGTCTTCTGTGGTTTTGCAAAACCAAACTCTGAGGCCCTGGATAAGCTTTGAGTAAAGTTCTAGATGCCTTGTTTTTAACCTGAATTTTCCACCAAAACTTTAAACTGTTTCTTTAGAGAAAAGGAGATTCTATTCAGTTAGTTTTGCCTCAGGATACATTTCGATTGTGGAGTCTAGTCTTAATTTATAAGAAATGTCTGCACAGTTCTCATGACCCCAGTGGTAGTGATGTTCTTGGCTGCATACATTCTGCCGGGTTTATTTGGGAAGAAAAAAAGCAACAACATTCTTCTGACGGAGACAGCCATCCTGCGCTGTCACACTTCGGTCTGTTTTCCCCATGCCCAGTGTCATTTGTGTATCTTCTTTGAAGAAATGGCTATTCATATCTTTACCTTATTTTTAATTTTTTTATTTACTTTTTAAAATTTGTTTGAAAGGCAGAGGCAGAGAGAGAGAGAGAGATCTTTTATCCACTGGTTCACTCCCCAAATGGCTGCAATGGCCAGGGCTGAGCCAGGCTGAAGCCAGGAGCCAGCAGCCTTCTTTGGGTCTCCCATGTGGGTGCAGGGGCCGACTCGGACCATCTTCCTTTGCTTTCCCAGGCTGCAGCAGAGAGCTGGATCGGAAATGGAGCAGCCAGGACTCGAACTGGCACCCACATGGGATGCTGGCGCTGCAGGCAGTGACCCCATCCACTATACCACAGTGCCGGCCCTGTTACCCTATTTTTTAATTGGGTTGTTTATATTTTTGTTGTTGAGTCGTATGGGTTGTCATTCTGGAGGAGAGTTTTTTACACCTGAGACCATTGTTCATAATAACTGAAAGGTGGAAACACCCAGGATGTCCACGTGGGAGTGCGCGACTCTTCCACAGGGAAGCAACTGCAGTTTCTTTTTCTCCCTCTAGATGGCAGAGTTCCCTCTGGAGCCCATGCTGTGCAAAATGCTCATCATGTCTGTGCATCTGGGTTGCAGTGAGGAGATGCTGACCATCGTGTCCATGCTGTCTGTGCAGAACGTCTTCTACCGGCCCAAGGTAGGGAGTTCAGCCCCACATTCAGAGAGTGGGGCCGTGGACTTGGGGGAAGTCATCCTGTTGCTATGGACACTTTGACAGGGTGTGGAGGACTCCCTAAAACTGCAGGATGTTCAGTGAGTGTTAGGTGGAAAGTGATCTTCTGTCGACTGCTCTTCAGGATAAACAAGCCCTCGCGGATCAGAAGAAGGCCAAATTCCACCAGACCGAAGGGGACCACCTCACCCTGCTGGCCGTGTACAACTCCTGGAAGAACAACAAATTCTCTAACCCCTGGTGCTATGAGAACTTTATCCAGGCTCGTTCCCTGCGCCGAGCTCAAGACATTCGCAAACAGATGTTAGGCATAATGGACAGGTAAGCCAGGAATCCAGGCACTTCCTGTATTGGGGTTGAAGCTCCCCGAGTACCAGTTTGTCTCCGTAAGTAACCAGATTCACCTGTAGCTGCAGATGCCTGTACCTGGCTGCTCATGTAACACTTTTCCTGAAGCTTTTCCATCCTGTTCTAGTCCTTCTGTCCAGGCAGGGGTGCAGCTGAGGGTCACTTCAGAAAGTTCCTGAGGGGGCCAGCATCGTGGTATAGTGGATTTAGTGCCACCTGCACCACTCCATCCCATGTGGGCACCAGTTCAAGTGTTCGGGTCCTGGCTGCTCCACTTCAGATCAGGCTCCTGGGAGTGCAGCAGCAGATGGCCCGAGCGCTTGGGTCCCTGCATCCACATGGCAGGCCTCAGTGGAGTTCCAGGCTCCTGGATTAGCCTGGCCCAGCCCTGGCCATTGCGGCCATTTGGAGGGTGAACCAGCAAATGAAAAGATTCATCCTCTCCCTCTCTCTCTCCCTCACTGCCTTTCAAATAAATCTTTTTTTTTTCTTTGAAAAAACAGAAGTTCCTAAGGAGATAAGGAGGAACTGATTTATTGGTGGTTGAAAATGCTTTGTTTCCAGGCCTCTGGGAGGTTGCTCAGCTGAGTTGAATTGTTGATAGGCAGAGATTCAGGGTTTAGTGCCTCTATCTTGCCCTCCAGCAGAGCTGCTGCTGTAGTACTCATAGGGTCAGAAGGAAGATTTTGGAGACTTTGGGGACCCCAGGATGGGGACGCTGGGCGCTGGCATTCTGAAGTGCAGTGGGCTCACGTTTCTGTCCTTTCTTCTCTTGATAGACACAAGTTGGATGTGGTCTCCTGCGGCAAGTCCACGGTCCGAGTGCAGAAAGCCATCTGCAGCGGCTTCTTCCGTAATGCTGCCAAGAAAGACCCCCAAGAGGGCTACCGGACGCTGATTGACCAGCAGGTGGTCTACATCCATCCTTCCAGCGCTCTCTTCAACAGGCAGCCAGAGTGGTAGGTGGCGAGGTCCGGGGGTGTGTGGGCAGAGTCCCCGGCACTGTCCAGCCCTTCGTGCTCCTGTCTGCCGCACTCCGGCACTTCCTGTTCTAGCACTGTTTATGCGAGGGGACTTCAGAACGTTCGTGGAAGACGTGAATACAAGCTTGCTGAGGTTCCCTCGTATTTCTGTAGGAGCAGAAGCCTGAATTAGGTGCAATATTCAGTCGTTTTGAGAAAAGGAAATCAGAGAGATAACGGCTGGGGAGGATCTTAAATGACATCTGATGAGACGGTTTGAAAACTTTTTAGGTAGTGTTTTAAGAAATTGGCTTCTTATTGGAACTTACTAGAAATTTAAAACTGCCCTGCCACTAGGGTGGAAGGGCCGGGCCTTTGTCACAGTGCGCAGCACCCCTGTGCAGGGCCTTGGAGTTCCGTGGAAACAGTCTGCGAAGCTGCTCTCCCACTTCACAGAACCAGGCTCTGAGATCTGGACGACCTGACTGGCTCCATGTGACTTCACTAGTCAGAACCAGAGCCAGGACTGGGATGCATTCCCTAGCGAGCTTTCTGATATCGGGGTGTGGCTGTCTTCCATGGCCTGAAGACTCCTAGGGGATCAGGCAGGAGCAGAAAGAGGGTAAAATGCAAACCCAGCCAAGACCACAGAGACGGGAGCGATGGGCGTGGAGCCTGGGGCAGAGGCTTGAGTCCTTTCTCTCCCCACTCAGGGTGGTGTACCACGAACTGGTGCTGACCACAAAGGAGTACATGCGTGAGGTCACCACCATCGACCCTCGGTGGCTCGTGGAGTTCGCCCCCGCCTTCTTCAAGGTCTCTGACCCAACCAAGCTGAGCAAGCAGAAGAAGCAGCAGCGTCTTGAACCCTTGTACAACCGGTATGAGGAGCCCAATGCCTGGAGAATATCCCGGGCCTTCCGGCGGCGCTGAAGGGCCGGCTTGGCCGGCTGCCTCCCCGCAGCGGTGCCCAAGGCTTGGACTGCAGCTGATGAAAAGCTGGTCCTAAGGCCAGGGCTGTCCTGAGATGACTATTTTACCTGGTGTTTTCTCAACTCGACTCTTAACTTCTCCCCTTATTGTAAACTAAAACGGGGATCTAAGCTTGGCTTTGGCCAAAGCCTCCAGCCACCATCACCTCAAGCCTTGGGGCCAACTCGGGGCTCGTAGGCAATGTGGGGATGGATTGCATCTTCAAGAAAGGCGACTTGTGCAGCCTTGCGTGGGAAAGGGGAGAGGGCATCGGATGCAGACACGGTGAGGGTGCATGCTCTGTCTGCCGCAGGGAGCCGTGGCTCAGCTACGGTGTTGGCCCCACCTCCCGCCCCTTCCCCAGCCCCTGTACTTCTGTGTAACCTCCTGGAAATATTTATTTTCATAAGGAAACAAAAATGGTTTTCTGCGAGTGTTTCTTTTAGCTGACAGATTAGGATATTGGCCTGGGCTCAGGTGAGGGAGATTTAGTATCTGCGGCTCTGGGGCACCTGGCTGAGAATCCCCTGAAACCAGAGCCCGGGCCTCCTGGGCTCGGACATGACGCATAGCCCAGACCCGCAGTCTTATCTTTCAGCACCAGCACGAGCCCCGCTCAGCCAGCGGCCGGCTGTGATTAACCACATCCAGGCAGCAGAACGTTTCAGTCTGGGTGCCTGAGTGGTTACAGATGCTGCATATGGAGTGCACAAGGCTCCCCCCACCCCGTCACACTCCCAGCATGCAGTGTGTCCCGTTTCCTTTACAAACATGCTAAGTAACGACACGGATTTCATTTTGTTTTTATTTTTCCCCCCAAGGCCCTTGATGGATTTAACAAAGGAATTTTATGGTCAATGCCACCCCTCCCCCACCCTAACAGAAAGTGAACCCAACACCTCTCAGAGCCTCTCAGTTTGTGCTGGGCTGTCCGTGCTCCAGGGCTTGTTCTCAGTGCTTTCCTTCTAGCAATTTGGTTGGGGAATGGCTGGCTCCTGGGGGAGGCCCTGCCAGGCCAAGTGTATGGCACTTTCGGGAAGCTGGTCTGGACAGGGAGCTTACAGAGAAACCCCAGGGAGCTTGGGCACATCTGGTGATAGGCCACTACCTCCCCCACACATATTAGTAAGTTCTGGAATTATGTAAATGCCAGAACTACTTTCGACTTCTGTGCCAGATACTAGAGGAGGCTATAGGATGTCCCATGATAAGGAGGAATGTGTAAGTCCTGCCTGTCACTGGGCACCCCAACGACCCAGTGAAGGAGAATTCAAGGAAGAGGAATATAGGCCAGCGAGTCTGCTGACTGCAGATTCCTGTCCCTTCATTTGGCTGAGTGAGCGCCTCCCGATTCTGCTGTGCTCCCAAGGAAGCCCTGGCCAGCCGTGAAGCAGCAGGGCTGCTGGGGTCAGCCTCACAAGCCTCAGGGGGAGAGAGGACGGGGGCCAGGCACAGGCACTAAGCTCCTGCCCTTTTTTTTTTTTTTTTTTGAAGACTTATTTTATTGATTTGAAAAGTGAGAGTTAGAGAGAGAGGGAGGAAGAGAAAGAAAGTTCTCCCCAAATGGTGGCAATGGCTGGGGCTGGGCCAGGCCAAAGCCAGGAGCCAGGAGCCTCCTGCGGGTCTCCCACATGGGTGCAGAGGCCCAAGCACTTGGACCATCCACTGCTCTACCAAGGTGCATTAGCAGGGAGCTGGATCAGTAGTGGAGCAGGCACGAATTGAACCGGCGCTCATGGGATGCCAGCATCGCAGGCAGCAGCTACACCTGCTGCACCACAACCCCGCCCCACCAGCTCCCAGTCCTAAGGCAGCCTGAGCTCCCCATTGTGGGGCACACTCCTGGGCGTGGCGGCCCAGCACAGTGTTGGCACCTGAAGAGAGAGGCTCAGGCTTTAAACTCAGATGTTTCATGGGTCAAGGGTGAGGGACAGCAGGGCTGGCCACCTTCTGGCTTGGGTGAGCAGAGAGGAGTGTTCCTGGACCATCTCTTCCCTACAACTGAGTCGCTTCCCTGCTCTGTCATGCCTACATCTGCTCTTTTGACTGTCCATCAGGAAAGCCGTGTTGGCAACAGAGCAGGGCCTACTGTGACAGACAGGCAGACTCCTCCGGGTTCAGGAGAGCTGGCCTGCTGCCGTCACACAATAGGGCCCTTGTTTCTCTTCTTTGAACCAGCAAGGTCTCATGCAGAGCTAGACTCTTCTCCGCTGTCACCCTAATGCAGCAGGGGCCTAGCTCACAAGGGTCTTGGCCCCGCACGTGGAAGCGCCCAGTCTGTTTGTGCACGTGCGGCGGCCCCGGGGGCACAGGCTGGCCCTCTGCTGGGTCAGGCTCCTGGCATCCCATCTGGACCACATTAGGTTCTGGCTGTCCCTCCTTCAGCCCGGTGCTTGCCGCGGCTGTCTCCATGAAGCAGCGCCCTCCAAGTCTGAGGATCTGAACAAAGCCGCCAGGAGCGGCTTATTAGTGACCGCGCAGAGGGCAGAGGGCAGAGGGCAGAGGGCGACTGGCTCATTCTTTCCCTGGATGCTGCTTCTCATCTGCACCCCTCAAGTTTGTGTACTTGGCGCTCAGGGTTTCCACCTGATTTTTTAGAATTGTTTTTATTGACTTACTTTCATCTTAATTGCAAGGCAGACACACGAGAGATCTTACATCTGCTGGTTTACTCCCTAAATGCCCACCACAGCCAGGGCTGGGCCAGGCCAAAGCCAGGAGCCCAGAACGCCATCTGTATTTTCCCAGTGGGTGGCTGGGACTGACTTGTGTTCGAACCTCACCTGCTGCCCACCCGGAGTGCACGTTAGCAGGAAACTGAGTGGCAAGCGGAGTAGCCAGGAGTTGAATCAGGCACTCCGGTATGGGGTGAGGGTCTCTCCAAACACCCACCCCTTCACCTGAGCTTTGTACCTCCTTTCCACCGTAACAGCCTGACATCAGTGTGGAACTAAATTATATACCTGTTAAAAACTTGTTTCTTAACGTTGATGTTCTGTGTCTTGTTTGAAATTGTAAGCTGGCATGTGTGAAGTTTTGTGACCATAAAACTTGGCATGGACAAGGTTGTCCCTTCAGCTGCGAGGGTGGCAGTCATCGGAGGTGCGTGCAGGTCAGAGGCTGCTGGCAGAAGCCGTTTCAGTTGGAACAGCCTCGGCACAGCTGTGGTTCTGATTGAGCAGGACGGCCTATGTACTGACCTGAGCCTGTCGCCCAGGAAGCCGTCTACCAGGGGCTGGCTCTGGAACCCCCACGCTGCCTCCTCAACCGCCCATGTCTTCTCCGCAGTCACACTGCTGTGTAGTTGTCACTTTTTCATCTTTGCCTTTGCTACCTACTCGCTCAGACTGGGCGAGGACAACCTACTGCCTCCTACTCCCCCTTCCCTGAAGATCTCGCCTCCTTCCCTGCCGGGGCCTGCTCTAGGCCACCCTCCCACCCAGTCAGGGTGCCTCCTTTGGCCCCTTCTGCAAACTCACTCACTCCCAACTGCAGCAAAAATAGCCATGGGAATTGGGGGAGGAGGGAGGACCCGTGGCTGGAGTACACAGCTCCCTCAGGAGTAGCTGTGATCACGGACAGGCCTGCTCCGAGGAAGCCCCAGGAAAGGGGGCCTACAGCTCAGGGGCTCACCTGCCCATCCCCGGGGGCCTGCAGGGGGCTGCCGGAACCATGCTGAGGGTAGCCAGAGGCCCTGTCCAGATTGCAAAGTACACTTTGTTCATTCTTTCTGGGTCTTCACACAGTAATTCTGGGAGAGGGAAGACCAGGTATCATTAAGCCCAATTTTTAAAAAAAAATTTGGAAGACACAAAGTTTGCCAATTCGCTGGTTCACTCTCCAAATGCCTGCAATGGCTGGGGCCAAGCCGGGCCAAAGGGGGGAGACAGAACTCAATCCAGGTCTCTCACGTGGGTGGCAGGAACCCAACCACTCAAGCCCCACCTGCTGCCTCCAGGGGTCTACATCAGCAGGAGATGGCATGCAGCTACTCCAGGGTTGGATGTGGGCAGCCCAACCAGCATGTTAGCTACTATACCACATGCCTTCCCTGAACTGCCTTTCCCCAAATCCAGATTGTGGGAATTGTCAGGGCCAGGCCCCAAACTCTGGGGCTCTTGACCCCCAGGACCCTCCCATGGCAGCAAGGAGGACACTGGAGAGCTCATAGGAGAAGCAGGGGCCTTTATTAAAGAGCTGGCAGACGTGGTTGGGGTGGAGGTGAAATCCCAGGCTTGAGGCTAGGAAAAGGGCTCCTTGGGGTAGGAACTCCTCCCTCCTTTCCTCCACCCTGCACCCCTCCATCCAAGGTTTCTTCCACCCTCCCCCTGCCTCTGGAAACACAGAGCACCAAGAACTGACGATCAGGGCCCTCCAGACCCTGGCTTGGGGTGGAGTCGAGTCCAGGCTTGGATCTCCCCACGGCGGGAGACCTGCAGAGCTCAATGAGCCCCCTCGTCCCCCTGCCAAGATAGGAGTTGGGAAGCTCCCTCTGTCCCCCAGGACAGAACAAAGGCTTGTTCTCTGGTGGGGGAAAGGGAGCAGGGCTTGGGCCTCTAAGCAGGCCCTGGGAGGAGGCTGGGCCGAACTCCTCGGAGCGGAAGTAAAAGCCCCAGTGGAGGATTGCACCTGCAGGCTTGCTTCCTTCCCAAAGACTGGTGGGCAGTTGAGAGTCTGGGCCGGGTTGACTGACAGGACAGTGGAGATCTGCCTCGGAGACATCTGTGGGTGTCAGAGCGAGGGTTTTCCCTGACAGCACATTCAGCCTTATGTACACAGAGCAGCACCCGTCCACAGCAGGGGAGAAGCCACTGGCCGCTAGTAAGAGTAGCCACCCTTGGGGCCAAAGGGCTGGGCAGGGCCGGCCAGCTCTGGGAGGTAGGCGGGGCTCTCGTCCAGGTGGGACAACGGGACTGTGTCCTCCTCACTGACTGGCCGGTCAAACTCAGCCTTAAGAGCGGGACGCTGATTGTCCGGGAAGGCCAGTGAGAAGAGGGCCTCCGGCTCGCACACGAACTTGTACACGTACCGCTCGCCAGCCACCTGCGAGGAGAGAGGGGCTGGCTCAGCCCAGTTTTCCCCACCCCCGCCTGCTGTAAGCTGGGGGCTGCAGCCCCTCTCCTGGTCCAGGCAGATGTGGGGCACACTTACCTCCTTCTCTGGCTCTCTTAAGAAGCCAGCTTCCTTCCCAGTCCTTACCCCTCGTCTCAATCTCTCCATGGTTTGTTTGGGCCTTTCTGTTAATGTTTGGCACTTTTTTGGGGAAAGGGAAACCTTGGGATTGTCCACAGCTTCTTGCCCCCTTTGACTCCTTTGCTATTCCTGCACGTTCCTGACCTCCTAGCTCCCCAGGCACTGCCCGGCACCCCTCCTCTTGCTCCTGACCCTCAGCCCTGACCTTCTGCATGATGCCTTTCTCGTAATAGTATCGGAGTGAGCGGCTCAGCTTGTCGTAGTTCATGGCCGGTCGGTTCTTCTGGATGCCCCAGAGTCTGGCAACCTGGGGACAGAAGGAAAAAAGGTGTGTGTGTGTGTGTGGGGGGGTGATGGGCAGGTTGGAAAGGCTCTGAGATTCTTGTTGCAAGGCTAAGCCAGCCCTGCAGCCGGGCAGCAGCCCACACTCAGGGGCGGCAAGAATCCAGGTCAGGTCAAGCAAAGATGGTGATGAAGGCAGGTGCTACCACTTCCCAGGGTCTCTCCTCTCCAAGCCCCAGAGCTGTTGACGAGGAGGGGTTGGGGACGTCTGGGGACTCACCTCCTCAGGCTCGATGAGCTTGAACTCCATCCCCCGGCCCGTCCAGGCAATGAAGTGGGCATTGGTTGGGTCGTCCAGCAGGGCCACCAGAAACTGCCACAGCTGCAAAGCACCCCGACGCTGGTAGGGCGGCCCCTCTCGGAATGCTCCAACCCCTTCCTGCTTCATGTCTCCTGGGGAACACAAAATAGGAGGTGAGGGGTTGGGGGGTCTCCCCACCTTTGGTGCCCCAGACCCTGCACCCTGTGTCCCACCCTCCAGCAACAGCCACTTCTCTGACCTTCAAATTTCTCAGGGACAACGCAGACATCATCTGGAAATGGTCGCAGAGGTTTCTCATAGCCATAGCCTTGTGGAGGAAGTTGGGGGTCTCTCAGATCTGAGTCCACAGGGACTCCTGGCTAGGGAGACCCTCCCCCAGGCAGGGCTCCCTCCTCCTGCTTGGCGGGCTTGCTATGGGAAACAGAGGTCTGCCTTACCCATGGCCCCTCACCTGGGGAGGGCCCGGAGAAGCCCTCATTGTGGAGGTACATGGAGGCACACCCAGGGACATCTGCAGGGAGGAAAGGGTGCGGTTTCAGGTGGCTGGGCAGGGCAGGGGGAGGGGAGGAGGATGTCCTCCACACATTCAAGGAATTCTTCCTGCCAGCCTGCTTTCCGGTGACTTTTCTTGTCCCAGTCGCCTGCCCACCACCAAATCCCAGGGGAAGTTCACCCCAGGGGGCATGAGGCTTGTGCCCCTCAGCTCCAGGGCTGGGCCAGAGGGCATGGATGGCAGCAGCTGGGGCTGGGCAAGCTGTTCCTCCCCAGGGCCCGGGATTCCAGGGAGCAGCTGTTTCCTGTGAGTTGGGAGGGGGGCGGTGTGAGAGATGAACCTCCGGGGAAAGGGTCCGGTGTCCATGCCTAAGGCTCCCTCGGAAGGGGCAGACGTCCGGTCAGCAGGTCAGGTTCCTGGCCGTGTGTGTGTGTGTGTGTGTGTGTGTGCGCGCGCACGCGCACTCCAGAGGAAAAGAGACAAACACTGAGGGAGCCGGAGCTCTAGCACGCATCTGGGAAAGAGGCAGTGAGCACTGAGCCGTGCTCTCCCAGGTCTAACAGCAGGGCACATTCCACTCCATTCCACTCCATTCCACAGGACAGAAAACTCCCCCCCACCCCACCCCCCGAGTGTGAAGCCACCCGTTCAAGTTCCAACCCCTTCCTGCCCGCCCCCCTCCACTCCCACCTATGAATGAGACTGTGAAACCTGACACCTCCGGGAGGAGGCGGGAGGATGGGTTCATTCATGCCTCCATTTTGTGAATGGAATTCCTGACTCCATTCAGGGAAGCTGGGGGGAGGGGCAGGAGTTCAAGGGCATGTAACACGATCCCCTCCGGTCTATAGCCTTTGAAGGTCAGCGGCAAGAGCATCTCCCTCCTCCCTGCTGCACCTCACGGCCCAGCCAGGCAAGGGCTTATCCCCACCCTGTTTCAGGGCACGCTTAAGGTTTACACTTGGACAGCGGGGTGGGAGTGGGGTGGGGGGGCGGACGGACCTGTATTTCATTCCTCTGCCCCTGAAAGACAGTAGGCACCAGAAAATGAAAAACCCTCAAGCTCTAGCCAGCTCTGAGCCTACTCTAACCTCTACATTTATTTATGGAAGCAAACTTGCAGGTACACCCAGTTTGGGGCTGGTAACAATGTAACAGAAGCCAGGAGGTACTAAAACAAGGGAGGGTTTGTTTTTTGGGCCTTTCCTAATTCAGAAAGGCCCTCCCTGGCTGCTATTTATGAAGGTGGCTGAGGCCATCCAGCTTCTGGTAATAGCCAGGTGGCATGAGAAACTGAAGCAGTCGCTACTTCCAGTGCCCAGCCGGGGCGCTAGGCCATCCATCACACAGGATAGGGAAAACCACACATTAACCCTGCGAGCCAACCGGGAAGTAGGAGCCTGGCTTTTTTCAAGCTTATGCTTCTTTTTATTCAAATCCCTTTGGAGCTGGGGGCCAGTGACACATGCCAGTCTTGGGTCTTAGTAGGGCATCCAACCCCCAACTGCCTGTTAAATAGACACAGATGCCTTACCTTTTCTGCTAAGTCACAAGTCTAAGAGTCTACATGCCCCTTATCTTTTAATCTAAGTCTAAATTCGCTGATTGAAACATGACAGTTCCTTAGGAAAGAAAGGCGAATGGATGGGGAGCTTGGATGTATGAACTGATAAACAGATGGGAACGTGAAGAACTCCTGGAGAGACATCCTGGGCTTCACTGAACTACTCCCGTGATTACGGACCTCCCCCACCTGGCAATCCCACACACCCTCTGCGCCCTCCCCAGGAGAGTCCCTTACCTGAGTCGTAGGCGAAGTCCGTCTGTTCCTGTTTGATCACTACCCCCGCCCCTGGGTACCTGTGCCCGCTGACCCCGCCCTGGCCCACAGCTGGCTGGCCCGCCTGTTCATACAGGGGGTCATGGTATTCCTGCTTGAAGCTCTGCTGGGGGTAGGGTGGGCAGGGCTCCGACAGCTGGTGTTGGTAGGGGGCTGGGAGGGTCTCCCGGCCCCCACCCTGAGAAGATGTGAAGGAGTGGCACATGTCCAGGGGCTGCTGGAAGACGGAGCTGGGTGTGCTTGAAGGAAGAGAACAGAAGCCTAAATTAAGCCCTCCTCTAGTCTGCCATTCCCAGACTTACCAGGTGGGCTTGGGTGGGGTGGGGTGGGGTGGGGTTCCATACGCTTCCTCCCTACCCCCCTCCACACCTGTTTGGGAAACCTTTAGGGTGAGACCTGGACCCATAGGAGCAGCGGTGTGCCTGTCTCCTTACCTGTGCTCCCCGAGGTACCCATGGCTGGGGTGGGGCTGAGAGGCACCAGAGGCTCTCAGGAAACTCCGCTGTTCCGTCCGGGGAAAGGGCTGGAGGGGCGACTGTCCAGGGGCACCGGGGGCAGGAGACTTGATGGCGATTTGTCTGGGGGGGTCATAGGCACTGGAGTTGAGGGGGAGATGGGGGTGAGGGGGCAGAGAAGCTGAGCAAGGATCTTTGAGCCCTTCATCTCCAGGGTGAGGCTGCAGGGATTTCAGGAGAAGGCAGGACCGAGGGGGGCTGGGAAGGGAAGGGCAGGAGCCGCAGACTGTGTCGCAGGTGCCGCCTTTCTCTGCTTTCCTCAGTCCTGACCCTGATCTTGAGAACATCTCTCCCAGCACAGAGCAACTGGCTTGGGTGAGACAGGGGCCTCTCAGCGGAAGCAGAGCCTGCGCCAGTCTTAACTCACATCCCTGGGGCCTCTGTGTCTCTTCCATGCTGCTCCTTAGCTGGGCCCCCTTGGCAGGAGCCGGGGAACCTTTCGGCGGTCTGACTTGCATCTGAGCCGCTGCCTCTGCTCATGGCCGGCCTCCCTGCCCTCCTTCCGGGGGCCAGCTGGCACTCACCTGGAGTAAAGGCACTGCTCGCCATGGTGGTAGGGGAGTGGCGGCTTCCTGCTGCAGGACAGGGCCGGGTCTGTGCGGGGACTCTGGGGCTCCTTCTTGATCCTGGTGGTGGGGCTGTGGAAAGCTACTGTGGGGGTTGGGGCGGGGGCAGAGCAAAGCCAGAATGTATCACCCAAGAAGCAGCAGAGACTCTAGCACCTTCTGCTCCCCGAGGACTGGCTTGGTGACTGGTCCAGCCTCCTTCCTTCTCTGGTCTCTGTTTTCCGGGACCCATAGTCAGCACTTTAGGAGCATGCTAGCCGTCTACTTTGTGTCTAGTGTGATACACCAGGCTAACGCCCAGCGATAACCAGGAAGCTAAAGCTCAGCATTCAGTGCAACCTCAGCCCCAGGAAAACACGTGTGGCCGCGAGTGGGGGCGTCCTCGGCACCCCCAGTCTGGGGCCTCTGGTTCGCCTGAGGGCCCTGGAAAATTCCAAGGCAGGGAAATGTTTTCTTATTCATTTGGGGCTAGGAAGAATCTTCCTTTTGCTGGTTCAGGTTGGACATCCGCCCACTTGACTGTCAGCTGCATAACATTATACACATGCTCCTAATTATCCGTGAAGCACACTGGCCTTCCCTGGGGCCCCTGCCGTGCTGGCCGGCCAGCCGAGGCCCCCGCAGGGGCGACTGCCAGCCTGTCTGCGCAGTCCAGGTGAGTGAGTGCCTCGCAACCAGGCAACCGCTGTTATCTGCTACTTGGTTATCTGCATCCTGTTTCATTTCATGTCAGGTAGCTGAGAGCAACGTAAAGCGGGTTTCTTAACAGTGGCACTACGGGTCCTCGGGCCAGGTCGTGGTGTTTTTTGGTTTGTTTTTGATCGTGGGGAGCTGTCTTGAGCACTGTAGGATGTTTTTAGCAACACTCCAGCCTCTGCCCACTAGATGCCAATACCTCCTTGGGGGCGACATCCTGACCAGTTGCATGAGAGTAACTTAGAACATTAGAACTGGCCCCAGCCCCTCACTGCGGGTACACGGACATGGAGGATCAGAGAGACAGTGTCTGCCCAAGGCCACACAGCTGGGACAGGGCCAGCCCCAGATTTGAACCAAGGCCTTCCTCTCTTACTGCCTGGGGAGCCCTGATCGTCACTCTTTCCTTTAGCGAAGACCAAGCTGTCTCCTGTGATCTTCTATCTCTGGGACTCACCCTCTGCCTCCCCCCACCCCCACCCCACCTCTTACCCCCCCCCCCCACACACACACCCGGCCCCCTTCCCTCCACCCATGTCCCTCTACTCACAGTTTTCTGAATGGAAATCAGGAACGAACTGCTCATCACTGTCTGGTACCTGAGCTGCAGAGAGAGGTCAGAGGTGAGCGTGGGCAGGGGACCCTGGGTGTAGCCACTGGGAGATACCATTAGCACAGCCCTGCAGGTCAGCACCAGCCTGGGAGAATCCACAGCCTCCTTCTCTGGGATCCGCTAAAACCCTGGAGGGAAGCCTGTGCCTCCCTGGAACCTGTCTGAGCAGATTCCCCGGCCCCGGGTGCTCTGTCTTTATTCCCGCCATGTTTCAGGAGACGGCCCCGCCCTGCGCTGTGGACAAAGCTCCCGGAAAGTGCCCATGGCAGAGTCATAGCTGGGCTGGGCAACAAGTGGGTTCTCACGGACTTAGAATCACCTGGGAAAACTGTGAATCTTGGGGGTGCGGCAGGGAGGGGACCAGGAATCTGCATTTCAACCCCTGCCCAGGTGACTTTGCTGAAATGGAGTGGAGTAAAGAGGGAAGACCAACAGGGGTGCGAGGAGGACAGTGGGAGAGGGAGAGGCCGAGGACGTGCACCCCACCCCACCGGCGGGCAGCCAGGGCAGGAGCACTCCCCGGGCCCCGGGTGGGTGGAGCTGAGTTGGGGTCTAGTCAGGACCACTCATTCAAAGCAGCTCAGTCATGGCCTCTAACCTGGGTATCCGGACTCTGGGTTCTAGTTTTTGTCCGGGTCTCCCCAGGTGGGCATACAGCCGGGTACCTCCCGGGATCCCGGACTCTGCCTACTCTCGCCCCTCTCCTAAGACACAATAGATCCCAGCAGGAAGGAGAAGGGTAGAGAGCCCAGGAAGAAGGCGTCCCTAAGATGAGGCAGTGGAAGCTGCAGACTGTTCTTGGGATGGACAATGCGGCAGGGAACACCTCGCAGCCTCTGTCTTCCGAGGCCCCCTCAGCCAGGGCTGCACTGTTTCTCACTTGGATTTCAGCCACAGCCTCCCCCCGTCAGAACTCCCTGCTTCCATTCTCCTCTCCCCGCCCCAGGTCCTAACCAGGCCTGACCCTGCTTAGATCAGAGGAGAGGGGCATTCAGGGTGGTGCAGCTGCACACGGCACGTTCTCTACACAACTGCCAGTGACCTTTCTGCAAATCCTCTCTCTCTCCCTCTCTCTGTCTCTAAGCATGAAACCCAAACTCTTGCTCTTGGCCTCCTCTTTGGAGATCTTTCCACCCAAGCCAGAGGCCCCTCCCGGCTCTCGATGGTGTTCGCCTTATTTTTGCCCTAGCACATATTGCCACCTGAACGTAGTGATTTATGTTTAGGTGTTTATGCTCTACCAGAAGGTTAAGCTTGGTGCGGGCAAGCACCTGATCTAATTCATCTGATCCCCAGCACCCAGCACAGGGTCTGACTCCAAGTGCACGGTCAATGCATTATTTGTTTACTACGTGAATAAGCACATAATGACCCCGTGTCCTCTGGTTGGCAGGAAGAACTAAGGCGATCCTAGCCAAGCCCGCAGCACCAGGGGCAGGCCCTCTCTGGAAAGCTCATCCTACAGCGATGTCTTAGGTTGCGGCAGTAGCTGGGCAGGAGACTTCACCAACTCGCTTGATGTAGCAGAGGTGCTAAGGGCTTTGAGACAGCAGATTTCACAGAGACCCTGGGATGAGGGAGTTTAAGAGTCAGGAGCCACCTGCAGCTTGAATTTATGACAAAGCAACACGACGCACGTCTAATGTGACCCAGGAACCCCGCGGCACGCTGACATTCCTTGGCAAAAACAAAAACACACAGCCACACACATTTTCTCAGGAGCCGCACTAAGGCTCAGAGGCAGCCATTCCCACACTGTCCTGATTTCAGAAGCACCTGCGCGTTGTTATAAACGCTGATTCTCAAGGTTGTGCACTTTGATCATTTTGATCACTGGCAACTTTAGGAGGCGCTGCGTAATGCCAGGATACAAGATCTTTCCAGCTGCCCAGGGGTGCAAGGCCCAGGCTCATCCCTGCCTGCCTGTGCCCTCCACCCCAGTCAAGGGGGTGAGGAGGGCAGGGTGAACGACGTGCCCCTCCCTGCGACTGAGACAAGGAGGGTCCCTAGGGTGGCTGGTGCAGAACGTGGGGGTGACTGATGCACTCCGGGCCCCCTCCTGGGGCCTCGTTAGCTGCCAGTTTCCATTGAGGTAATGGGCTGGGGGTGTCTCCTGCTGGCGTCACTGGCCTGGAGAGCAGAGGGCCCAAGGGGTCATCTTGCCTTTCTTCCTGCCTCAAGCTTCAAGGTTTGACCAGAATCCCCTCCCTGAGAGTCCTAGAGGAGGCCTCTCCCAGCGTCCAGTTCACACCCATAAGTGGGGACACCTTCGTCCCAGTGCCAAAAGCAAACCCCAGCCCCTGCTCGGCTCCTTCTCCAAACACTGGCCATCTCGTGGCTGCCCAGAGACCATCAACAAGGATAGAGACAGGAAAAGGAATACGGAGGCCCCACGTTCCTGGAGAGCAAGAGAGGTTTTAATGACCATGTTTGGTCTTGAGTGTACAGCACTCTGTTTGTTGATTGGCCAAGTCTGGGCTGCCCAGCTCATGTGCCAGCGTCTGCCCCCAGCTCCATCCTGGCCCTAAAGGAGAGCTGACCTGCCTGGGGACATGGCTGATGATTAAGGAGTGGTGCTGGGAAAAGTGTTAAGCCAGCATGGAGCCCAGAGAGATGTTAGGGACCCTCTCCTTCTAACAGGGGAGCAGTAAAAGAAAAGGAGGGGCTTGGGAGGCTTGCTGAGCTGGGCCCCAGAATTGGGAGGGCATGACAGCCAAGCACCAGAGGCTACTCCCACCACCCATGTCCCATCACGCTCTCCCAGGGTCCAGGGGGAGGAGGAGGGGTGAAGGCAATGTCCAGCGTTTCTGCTCCACTGTGTCACCACCGGGGGCCTGAGCGCTCCCCGGACCCCACCCCCACCCTGGCGGTGGCTCTGCAGTTCTTTCTCTGTGCAGGGGACATTTTCATCCAGGAGCCTTCTGGAAGGGGAGGGGACAGAGAGATGGAGAAGGAGGCTTGGGAGCTAACACAGACTGGGGAGCAGATTAACCCTGTCCCACCCCTCCCCACAGAATCCTGCAGGCAGCAGCATGCACACACAGACTCGCACACCCGATTCCTTGCGCTGGACTCTCCCAGCAACACAGTGGCACGCGTGAGACATGTCCTCCATGTACGCCTTCATGCACAGGCTCTCTTTTCAGATCTACAGATTTTGGCATGATGGGGGGGCAAGGGCAAGGGCACTGGAGCTGCTGGCAGAGGGCTGGGGAGCAGGGGCTCTTGTGAGCACAGATCCAGTCCTTTGAGAACATGATGGAAGCTACTTATTGTTCTCTTTCTAGAAAAATCCTAATGCCTCTGTGTATAGCACATCCCCACCAATTTTACACACACCTCAGGGAGCAAGGACCCTTCCGGCACTTCTGGGAATCCACAGACCCCAGCCTTCTACAGACACACCTGGCCCAGAGTCAGACCACAAAGCCATTGTCCCCAGGGATCCCTGAATGCTCCTCCCAAGCCCAGAAAGGAATCCTGGACCAGAACCAGCACATCTGTCACCATCACCAGACACATACAGGCTCAGCTTGATCCTCTCTCCAGCGTCGCAACAAATCCCAGGTGCCCCCACATCAGACACACCCTTCTACCCTCAGTCTAGAGAAACCCCCGACCCCAAAGATATCTGAGCTGCCTCTGCAGAGCCCTGCTCACACTCCCCCGCAACGCGCAGACACCCGACACGGATCCTGCAACCACATCCTCATCCCCCTGTACCTGCCCTGCCCGGCGCCACCTGGGCATCTCTGAATCCTCCATAGCCCCACCCACGCCAAGGGATCCACTGCTTCTCTCCAAATTGAGCCGAAAGAGGTAGGTTGGGCTCGGGCCACTATGTGTCCCAACCGCTGGCTAGTTTCCAGAGGAGCCAGTCCCTCCCTGCCCCCCCCATCTCCCCCTGCAGCTGCAGGGGTCACTGACCTGGTGGGAAGAGGCAGGAGAGGAGGCTGGGGTGGTGCTGGGCTGGTGCAGGGGGACAGGGCCCCGGCAGCTGCATCTGTCTCCGCAGAGAGAGAAGGAGCCAATGGCCTCAGCATCCCCCCCCTCAGGCCTGGCCATCCATTGCCAGCTGGGAACCCGAGCTGCTCCCTCAGAAGGGAGGAGAAGGAACCAAGGCGATCCCAGCCCCCCTCCGCCTCGCAGTCCCCACCCGCACCTCCCACCCACTGGATTTAAATGTACAGTGACTCCCAGGGCAGCAGCATGTCACACACGCACACACACTCACACTGCCACACGCAGACAGACACACGTACCAGCTCTAGACACACTGCCAAGGGGTGGGGTTTCCAGGGTTGAGAGATGAGAACATTCTCCTCCCCTTCCCATCCCCAAACCAGGCACAAATGGACCAGCAGCTGCCAAAATGCCAACCCCTGAACCCACCCTTTGCTCACAGCCTCGTGAGCTGCCCACTGCGGGGACCCTCAGCTGACAGAGAAAGAAAGGAGCCTGGCAAGCCTGGCAGAAATCAGGCGTCGGGAGAGGAAGCCCCTGGAAACCGACACCTCTGCCATCTTCAGCTCCAGTCCAGCTCCGGAACCACGGGAGGACGGGCAGACCATGCAAAGCCCTGCCTGTAACCCGGGACGGGGCACAGACCTGCAGCATGCACAGTTAATATCCCAGACCCCAGAGCTGGCCAGCACGCCCAGAGCGGCTCAGCCGTTCATTCCACAAGATGTCTGGAGTGCTTGGCTCCGAGCTAGGTCATCACTCTGAACATCTCTATTTTGGGGCTACCACAGTGGTCAACGCAGACCTAAGCACACTCCAAGGAATCTGGTCAGGGTCTTTTCCTTCTACCCCAAGCTGCTGTGGAGGGTTTTGAAGGGGTTGGGTTTGAGCTCAAAATAGTTACCAAAGAGCGACACCCAGGGCGGAGGGATGGGAGATCCTAAGGAACAGAAAAATCCTCAGAAAGCAGGTTTGGCTTCTAGGTTTTCACATTGTTAAAATAAAGGGGTCCCACGAAGGGAGGGCAAACCCTTCCCTTGAGACTTCGCGGTCTAAACCACCATTCCACCTCCCACCTGAAGCCCCACCAGGGACACCTCCAGGCTCCACCAAGACTTATCCAAGAAGATAAGGAGACCCCAGCACACTTCCCCACCCTGGGGGGGCCCAGCCACAGACCCCATCCCTGCCTGTTCCGCTGTGCACTCCCCAGCACACAGGAAGGGGACTTTGCCTGGAGGCGGAGTGATGGAGGAGGGAGACCGAGTTGCCATTAGAATTACAATCAGGGCTATTTGCTGGGGGAGCCCCGGCCTTCTGGGCCAAAGCACAGCTGAGAAGAATGGTTGGAAACTTTTGTTGTTCTTTGGGCCAGGACTGTAAGTTGTCGGGGCTGGATAAGAAGCAGGGTTTGGGCCACTCCTGAAGCTAGGTAACAAGTTAATTGCTGTTTCTCCTTATCGCCCTGTCCCTCACTGCCCCCCAGTCACCCCCAAATGTAGCTCCGCTCACTCTTAGGCTCCTGCCAAACAAACTTTGCAAATGAAAATTTCAACCAGGAAAATGGGCCTGGGGCCAAGTTCCATTCAAATAAGCAAATACCCCACACAATGGTCTGATTCATCCCCAGGCCTGGTTACACAAGCCCAGCTCAGGGCAGAGAAAATAAATATCAATTTAAGCGTCCACACTGGGCACTGAGGAGAGCGCAGTGGCTGGACGAGAGGGGGCCCTGGAGAACGCCTTGAGATGGGGTAGAGGGGAGAGGAACTGGGCTAGGCAGGACCGCCAGGGCTGGGAACCCCCCTTCCCTTAACAGAAACGGTCACCAAACTACTCACCTTCAGCAAGCCACGTCTCCTGGAAGTGACTTAGATCCTGGAAGAGATCTGAGGGGTGAATTATGGAATCGGAGGTGAGGCGGAGGCAGTGGTGAGAAGGGAGCCCCAGCTAGCCGCGGTGACCTAACCACTTAGGAGCAGGGGCCAAGAATGACCTGAGTCCCCCGGAGACCGAATCTTTTGAGGACCGAGTGGGGTTCCAGGACCTGCCCTTGGGACGTGCATATGGCGGGGCGGAGTCAGTCTGTCTCCCTGGCTCTTTACCTTCGGAGTCGGGGGGCGGCAGGGAGCCCGGGTCCATGAGCTTTCCCTGTGGGACCATCAGCGCTTCTTGCAAGCTCCCATTTCCGGGCGATTTCTGCGAGGTGGGAGGGGGGAGAATGCCCCGGAGTCACCCAGAGGAGCCCAGCCAGGGGAGCGGGGTCGGGGTTCCGGGGTGACTCAGGGGCCTGGCCGCCCAGGACCCCGCTGGGAGCGCAGGGGCGGGGGGAGGGCGCCAGTGCGGTGGGGTGAGCAGGGGCGGGGTGCAGGGCGGGGGCGGGCGTGGAGCCGGCGCGGCGCTCACGCTGCACAAGGTGTAGGGCACTTGCTGGTCCAAGTATCCGCCTTTCATCCTCCGCTCCATCCGGCCGCTCCCTCCGGCCGCGCGGCCGGGGCCCCGCGCGGGGGCAGAGACCTGGGGGGTGGGGGGGGGTAGCGTTCGCTCACGGTCCCGGGAGGGGCGGCGGGGAGGGGTAGCCCCGAGGCTTCAGGTCGGACGGCGCAACTTCTCCGAGTCACTGGCGCGATGGGGAGGTTTCCGCCAGCCGGGCCGTGCGCCGCCACTACTCCCCTCCCGCCAAAGGCAGGTCCCACCTGCTCCCCAAAGCCAGGCTCGCCGTTTCAGCTGTCTGCAGCCCAGCTCTGCCCGGGCTCGGTTACATAAGACGAGAGTGAGAGAGAGAGAGAGAAAGAGAGAGAGAGACTGTGTGTGTGTGTGTGTGTGTGTGTGCCCTCGCGCGCCCAGGAGCGGGCCCGGCGCGCACCATTCGCGCGCCCGCAACTCCGGCGCCCCCTCCGGCCCGGAATCCCAGTGCCTCCCACCCCCCGCCCTGGAATCTGCGGAGGCGGGCGGTGAGAAGAGAGAGGGATGTGTCGGAGGCGAGGCGGGGAAGCACAGACACGCTCCCTCCCTTCCCCTCCGGCAGCCTCACCTGAGGCCGGGGCGTCGGTGCTGGAGCTGCGGGGGGTCCGGAGCATGTCCCCAGGCCGCTCCGAGGAGCACCAGGCTAGGCCGGAGCGAGGCGGCCCGGGCCCCGGGTCCCCCGCGCACCCGCTTGTTTTCCGGGAGCCGCACACAGTTGTGAGCCCGGGGGAGCAGCTGATTGGTGCATTTCCTTCGCCTCGTCCTGGGCTCTCGCTCCCCCAACCCGTTCCCTTTGTTTCATTGACTTTTGTGAATGAAACCCCTGGGCCGGGCACGCCCGCCAATCCGGAGACTCGCCAGGCCGATCCGGAAGGCGGAGTTTCCCAGCCCCGCGGACCAATCAAAATGTAGGGGCTGGCTCGCGGCTTCATTCACAGCTTGGGCTCCCATTCATAAAAAAATAAACTCTTTGCGGCCGGAGTTCATTCATAAGGAACTGAGAGAAATGGAGGGAAGCCGAGGCCGGGGCGGCTTCCCCGCGGGGCCCAGCGCTGGCTCCGGGTCTGGGACGCCGCGGGGCCCTCGGGCTGGCGTCCGTACTCGGCTCTGCATCTGCGTGCCCGTGGGAGTGTGCACATGAACGTTTGCTCGCCCTGGGGGCAGGCGGGCTGGCGTGCGTGCCCAGAGGAGCAATAATCGCCAGCACTTAGGAAGCACTCCGCTTCCACGTGCTCACTACGTCCCCAGAACCCGGGCCGGCTGCATCTTTTGTTTTCATTTTTGAAAGCTCAGAGGGAGGACAGTGGCTCGCCTGAGGCCACTCTGCTGGTCAGCCCTGTGGGGGGTGCGGTCCCCAGCCCCCTCCCAGGCTCTCTTGTACAGTCAGTCCTCTGAGGCCACAATGCGGTAATCTGAGAGCCAGGGGGTACACTACGGGCGCGGGCGCTCAATACATGTCACCTGGCTCGCAATCCAGGCTTCCTCAGGGGTCTGTGTGCTGCAGCGCTGTTCTCTGACCCACTTTTCTGCAGATTGCGGCAGAAACCAGAAGGGCTAGGGTGGACGCTTGCTGAAGACACATCTATCTCCTTATTAAGAGCAAGCACAGGGCTTCTGGGAGCAAAGGCCCCACACGATCGGATGATCTGGGACCAGGTTGGGTTTCAGTTTTCCTCAAGGAGCTGGTCACACTCTCTGTCACCGCATTGGTTCACCACTTCATTCAGTGAACATTGATTGCGCCAGAGACAGTGCTGGCTGCCAGGCAGGCAGCTGTGACCACGCAGAGGTTCGATGGGAGCTGTACTGCCCTGGCTGCAGCGTGGGCGCACCCAGGACATGGGAGCTCCGGAACTCTTACTTCTGAGACATTTCTTTGAGTCCTCAGTCTGGGCACGCCTTTGGGAAGAGCCTGATTTTACTCCCTGACTGTGATAAAAACAAAGAACTGTTCAAACCCCAGGCCTGTAGGGACTGCTTCCAAAATTCACCTGATCTAACACTCTCATGACACACACATGCTCTTCCAGCTGGTCCACTCGGAACTGGACCAGGGCTCGTTCTAAGAGATCAGGTTGGGCAAATGAAAATACACTTCCTTCTCTTCTTTGTTGAAATGTTTTTTATATATTTATTTGAGAGGTAGAGTTACAGACAGTGAGAGGGCGAGATAGAGAGAGAGGTCTTCCTTCTGTTGGTTCACTCCCCAAATGGCCGCTACGGCCGGTGCTTCGCCAATCCGAAGCCAGGAGCCAGGTGCTTCCTCCTGATCTCCCATGCGGGTGCAGGGCCCAAGGACTTGGGCCATCTTCTACTGCTTTCCTAGGCCATAGCAGAGAGCTGGATCGGAAGAGGAGCAGCCAGGACTAGAACCGGCACCCATATGGGAAGCCGGTGCCGCAGGCAGAGAATTAACATACTGTACCATGGCACTGGCCCCTGTTGAAATGTTTTTTAAGGCTAGTCCATGTCCATTGTCCCTCTCCTTCAGGAACCCTTCCAAGATTGCCCGATTCAGTTCCTAGAGGCCCTTACAGCATTTTTGCCTATATCTCTAGTGTGGCCACCTTCATTCTGCCTCCTGGGGTGGACATCCCTGTGTAGGGAGAGCTCTGCAGAGTCTGGGAGAGCTCTCATTTGTATCTGTGCGTCCTTTTGGGGAGTCTCCTTCATGCTTATGGCCATCACGAGAAATGCTTGCTCTGTGAGCAGGCACGATAAAGACTAAGCTTATGTACCTACGCGGGAACCTGCCCCAGAAAGGAGAGACAAGCCCAAGCAAATCCCAGCTCTGGGCTGGCTGGAACTAGTTTAGGGAGCAGGATGAGTCTTGGGGCCAGGAGGAGTGGGGGGAGGGGGCTGAGGGCTTTTCCAGAAAGGCAGCTGTGGAGCGGTCTCCAGGACGCTTGAAAATTCTGGTTTTGCTGGGCCCCTGGTTCTGAATTCCTGCGCTTGTTTGGAGGGCCCTTGGCTCCTGGTAAGTGTCCCCTGAACACCTCCCATCCTCCCTGAGCCTGACAGAGGCGGGAGGGCCTTCTGTGAGTGAGAGAAGATGCGCCTGCTGCTGGCATTGTGGTCATTGTCCTCTGGTTCAGTGCCTAGGCTGGGAGCAGCGGCCTCTCCAAGGGCAAAGCTCCAGCCTCCTCCGCTGGGAAGAGAAAGAAGAGAGCGGCTGGAGGGACTCGTGTCATACAAGACTTTTTCCCAGGGAGCCCCCCCCACCCCCCGTGCCATGCCTCCTCCGCGGTCATCCTGCAGTGTTTTGCCTGTCACCCCCAGTTTACCCATGAGAACACAGAAGCCTCACAAACCCACCCCTCCCCAAAGACCCCCCCCCCCAAGCAGACCACAGACACACAAGATGGACTCAGAGGCATGCCGGCTCTCGAGTGAAGGCCCAGCAGGCCCGACAGATGACACGGCTGAGCAGGGACACGCGTGGACTAAGACGCTCACGGTCCCGTCCAAGACTTCATGGAAGACGCACACAGAAGGTCCTGCACCTTGGATGGTGGTTGACTGGCGAGTGCTTTATTCCCTCCAGTGGACTGGGGGTGGGGTGGGACGTGACTGACTATTTCCCCAGGGTCTGTTATAAAATGTAAATGTGAATTTTAAGATATGCAAATATTCATACAAAGGCAGCCTGTGTGTTGCTCAGTGAGTGGAAGATCCCAGTGCAGCTTGTGGCCTTGCTGCCTCAGATCAGAGAAGCAGGTTTCAGAGCAGGAGTAGCAGAGGGCTGGGTTGGATGAATTGGGGCCCTGGGGTGGGTGCCCTGACCATCCAGACTGTGAGGGAAGGAATGAAATGCCTTCTGGGCCTGGCTCTGACAAGGAGACAGCCTGGTAAGACCCAGGGCTGATACACAGGGTCAAATGGTGGCCTGTGTCCCGTTAGTGTCTCCTAGATGGGAGTTGTCACCAGTTAGGCAGTGGGGATGGAGCAGCCCAGGGTCTTGCCCTGTGGGCTCCCGGGTCAGGAGGACCCTCCTCCTGCAAAGTGCCCCTCTGGGACTCCCTTCTTCTTTTGTCTCACTGTCCCACTTTTTTTTTTTTTTTTTTTTAAGATTTATTTACTTTATTTGAAAGGCAGAGTTACAGAGAGGCAGAAAAAGGGAGAGGGCCATTCCCAGATGGCTGCAATGGCCAGAGCTGCACTGATCCAGAGCCAGGAGCCAGGAGCTTCCTCCAGGTCTCCCATTTGGGTTCAGGGGCCCGAGAACTTGGACCATCTTCTACTGCTTTCCCAAGCCATAGCAGAGAGTGGGATCAGAAGAGGAGCAGCCAGGTCTTGAACTGGTGCCCATATAGGATGCCTGCGCTGCAGACGGCAGCTTTACCTGCTACGCCACAGTGCTGGCCCTTCACTGTCCCACTTTTTTTTTTTTTTTTTTAAGATTTATTTATCTACTTGAAAGTCAGAATTACACACACACACACACACACACACACACAGAGAGAGAGAAAGAGAGAGAGAGAGAGAGAAGTCGTCTATCCGCTGGTTCACTCCCCAATTGGCCACAATGACCGCAGCTGTGTTGATCCAAAGCCAGGAGCCAGGAGCTTCTTCCGGGTCTCCCATGTGGGCATAGGGGCCCAAGGACTTGGGCCATTTTCTTTCTTTCTTTCTTTCTTTCTTTCTTTCTTTCTTTCTTTCTTTCTTTCTTTCTTTCTTTTACTAGACAGGCAGAGTTAGACAGTAAGAGAGAGAGACAGAGAAAAAGGTCTTCCTTCCGATGGTTCATCCCCCAAATGGCTGCTACAGCCGGCGCACTGTGCTGATCCAAAGCCAGGAGTCAGGTGCTTCTTCTTGGTCTCCCATGTGGGTGCAGGGCCCAAGCACTTGGACCATCCTCCACTGCCTTCCAGGGCCACAGCAGAGAGCTGGAGTGGAAGAGGAGCAACCGGGACTAGAACCCTGCACCCATATGGGATGCTGGTGCCCCAGGTGGAGGATTAACCAAGTGAGCTACGGCGCCGGGGACTTGGGCCATCTTCTACTGCTTTCCCAGGCCATAGCAGAAAGCTGGATTGGAAGTGGAGCAGCCAGGACTTGAACCAGCACCCACATGGGATGCTGGCACTGCAGGCAGTGGCTGTACCCACTACACCACAGCACCGGCCCCACTGTCCCACTTTTACACTGCTTCCTCTGAACTGTAGGGGTTTTGAACCCTGGGTCCAAGACGTGGCCCCTCTGACACACACCGCCCCCCTCATGGGCTGTGCACACGTCTGCTTTTCTGAGGAGAGGCCTAGAAAGGCGCCTCTTTTTGAGAAAGTGCTTGGGAAGGGGTTAGAGCAACTGCTTCTCTCGTTGGCCTGAGGACGGGGCTCTGCCTCCGCCAGCAGCTGCAGCGCCAGGAACTAAAGAGGAAGGGCACAGGTAAAGCCAGTGTCCTCAGCTCCTGGGGGCTGCACGCTCTCCCTTTTGCTGCTTTTCAAATCTAAAAAGAAAAAAGAAAGAAAAAAAAAAAGGCGGGGAGGGGGCAGGTGTTTGGCGCAGCAGTGAAGATGTTTCTTGAGACGCCTGAGACACACATCCTGGATCTGGGAGCCGGGGTGGGAGGCCAGCTGCCTGCTCCTGTGTGCCCTGGGAGGTGGCAGGTGGTGGCTCAAGGACTTGGGTCCCTGCCATCCATGTGGGAGAGTCAAGCTGAGCTCCTGGCTTCAGCCTGTCTGGGCCCCAGCTGTTGCAGGTGTCTGGGGAGTGAACCAGCGGATGGGAGCGCTCTGTCACAGAAAAAATTTTTTTTCTTCTCCCTGGGGCACCCTGGTGGAGGAGAGCCAATTCCAGAGAAAGATCTTAGGGATGAAGTCTCATTCTCCCTTGGGTGTCGTAGGGGTAGGGCGTCCTCAGGAGCCTTGGGAGAGACCAGGGGAGCTGATCTTCTCAGCCTCACTCTCCAGGGACTGCAGACAGAGCCCACGGCCAGGCGTCTGGGGTGGGGGCTGTGATTGCCCAGAGAGAACCCTATCTGTGTGTGATGGAAGTCCCAGGAGCAGATGGGTGAACCACTGGCTTCTACAGAGACCTAACCATCCCAGGCATGGATTGCTTTTAGGATTCTTTCTAAGTATGTGCACGTCACCTTTTGGGGAGCTGTAATTGGAGATTATCAGAAACCCAGAAAAGAACATTTTAAACATATTTTAAAAAGATTTATTTATCTGAAAGGCAGAGTGACAGAGAGAAAGGGAAAGACACAGTGAGGGAGAGAGATGCAGAGAGTTCTTCCATCCGCTGGTTCATTCCCTAAATGGCCACAACAGCCAGAGCTGGGCCAGGCTGAAGCCAGGAGCCAGAAACTCTACGAGGGTCTCCCACATGGCTGGCAGGGGCCCACGCACTTGGGCCGCGTCCGCTGCCTTCCCAGGCGCATTAGCGGGGAGTTGGATTGGAAGCGGAACTGGCATCACAAGTGGCAGCATAACCCACTGGTCCACAGTGCTGGCCCCTATTTGTAATATTTTTACACAGTTTACACAGGGCTGAACAAAGGTGTCCTCTTTTCATCTGGAATATTGTCCTGGGAGGAAAGGAGGGGTCTACGGCTGGCGGCAGAGACCCAGAGTGCTGGGAGAGCAGCTTTGATTTTCAGAAGGCGCTGGTGACTTCAGCTTTCCACGGTGGCAGCTCAGGACTGCCCTGCTCTGTAGCCCTGGCTCATTTAGATCTGGGCACTCCCTGCTTCTAGAACAAGCTCCCAGCTTAAGGACCCACCCCTTTCGGATGGCAGCAGGATGTAACATTTCTTTTTTTTCCTTTTGAATTTTCCCCGTTTCTGTCAGGGAAAGACGAACAGACAAATGTCAGCGGCCTGAAGGATTAGAGCGGAATCCGTGCCAGTTGAGCAAAATCCAAGATGCTCCCCTTTTTAATTAAGTGCGGACTTGAATTATGAGGGGCCGCGGCTCCTGCTGGGCAGAGCTGGGCTGTGGGAAGGCGATTTCTCTCTTCAAAGATCCAGCCCCGTTGATTATAAATGCCGTTTGTTCCACGGCGGCTCTCCCCAGCTCAGGGGAAGTGTCTAAATTTGCTCTGGGTGCTGTGAATAATAGGCACCCAATCCGCCAGCTCTGGTCCTTAAGGCAGGGGTAGGCCAGGGAGCCTCAGAGCTGACAGAAGCCGGGACTTCTGGGGTGGGGGGGATGGTGGTGATGGGCGCGGGGGAAGGGGGCAGAGATCCCAGTTTTATTTCTGCAGTTTTGTTTTTTTTTCCCCCAAGGCAGAAACTGCTCTGACTGCCCGGGAGGCTCCAGGGCTTTCCTGCGATCCAGGAGCTGCTGCTGCTGCTGTAGATTTATTCCCCCTGTCCAGTCTCCTCTCTGCCCCTGGCGACCCCAGCCCAGATTTATCTGCTCCTGTGCAGCCTCCGTTGTTCATTTACAATGGGGGTGGGGGGTGTGTCCCAGCACCCAGAGCCGGAAAACCAGGCTCCCCCTGGGTGAGGGTGCGGCTCTCTTCACTCTGCAGTGATCAAGTGCCCGGAGGGAGAACAGCGTGGAAGAAAGGACACCAGGAAGCCGCAAGCTGCTAGAACACAACCCAACAGGCCGGGGCCAGGCATTCTGGGCCCCAGCCTCGGCCTCGGTTTCCAAGTTGCCTTTTGCACAGGTGCTTTCCACTATACCACTACACTGTTTCCTTCCTCCCTTCCTCCCTTTTTATTTTTTAAATTTTTATATTTTTTAAAAATTTTTTGACAGGCAGAGTTAGACAGTGAGACAGAGAGACAGAGAGAAAGGTCTTCTTTTTCTGTTGGTTCACCCCCCAAATGGCCGCTATGGCTGGCGCGCTGCACCAATCCGAAGCCAAGAGCCAGGTGCTTCCTCCTGTCTCCCATACAGGTGCAGGGCCCAAGGACTTGGGCCATCCTCCACTGCACTCCCGGGCCACAGCAGAGAGCTAGACTGGAAGAGGGGCAACAGGGACAGAATCTGGCACCCCAACAGGGACTAGAACCCGGGTGCCGGTGCTGCAGGCGGAGGATTAGCCAAGTGAGCCACGGCGCCAGCCTCTTTCTTTCTTTCTAGATTTACTTATTTATTTGAAAGTCAGAGTTACACAGAGAAAGAAGGAGAGTCAGAGAGGTCTTCCATCCATTGGTTCACTCCCCAATTAGCTGCAATGGCTGGAGCCAGGAGCCAGGCGCTTCTTTCAGGTTTCCCACGCAGGTGCAGGGGCCCGAGGGCTTGGGCTTGGGCCATCCTCTACTGCTTTCGCAGGCCATAGTGGAGAGCTGGATTGGAATTGGAGCAGCCAGATCTCAAACCAGCACCCACATAGGACTGCAGCACTGCAGGCGGCAGCTTTACCCACTACTCCACAGTGCCCGTCCCTCCACTCTACTATTTTCTTAAGCCTTTCCCGGCATTCCTCAGAGCAGGATTTTTAGTTCGGTCTGAGAGTGGAGCATTCTAAAGCTCAGAGAGGGCTTTGCCTTATTGTGACACAACAGTGAGAGAAGGAAGGGACGCCGGGCTCCAGCCGGCTCAGGGGCTGCAGCTGCTGGGAGCTGAGAGCCTGCAGCGAGCAGTCCACTGCCGCATAGTGGGTCTCCACGGCCCTGCCCTCTGGGACGTCTCCAGTCGATTCTTTCCCTCCCACAAGTCCCGCTTTCCCGGTAAGGAGCACCGGTCAGGCCCCCGTGAACCGTGCATCTTCTTGGGTGTGTGTGTGTGTGGCATTTTCTCAAATTGCCCCTCAGCTGTGTCCGTGAATGTCTCCCACAAAAGGAAAAGCGGGGGGGGGGGGGTGGAGAGGAGGCATTTTGCTCCTTAGAAATTGAGAGTGTAAAGTATATTTAATTAAAATGATAAATCTGATTTTCAGTTTTCTTTTTGCCACTGCTAACGCTAATCTATGTTATGCACGTTTGCAGAAGGCAGCAGCTACCAAACCCGAGAACACTGGAGCTGGGAGGGGCCTGGGAGCGTGGTGCGGGCCACACCCTCCATTTCACGGAAGGCACCGAGGCTCGGATTGGGGGAGGGGCCTCCTGAGGACCTGTGAGTGAGAGGCCGAGAGGGCACAGCGACCTCTTGGCTCCATTGCCGCCTTCTCTACCCAACTTCAGCCTCTCAGTGGGCTGGGCAGGCTCCGCGCCCTCCTTCAGGGCCGCCCCTCCCCGGCCCCGCCGCCCCCACCCTCTGTCCTATCCGCAGAGCCGGGAGCTCTTCTGCCTTCCTCCTCTTCCTTCAGGCTTCTCTGAGCCTCCTGTGGGCCGCCCCGGGGAGGGGCCGCAACCTCCTTGGAAGTAACCATATGGTGCGATTTTAGGTTGTGTTTGGTTCTCTGTTTTTCTCTCCCCTTCTACGTGGTGGCGTCGAGCCCTTGCTCCTCCTGTCCAGCGGACTTGCAGAGTTGGAAACAGAAGCTGCTGAATCCACATTTTATGTCTTTCACTTAACCAGGTTGTGAATGGGGAACACTTAACTGTTTGTTTGAGTAGGTAAGACATCTATGTGGGACAAAATTCAAAAGGCATATAATGGGGGCCGGCACTGTGGCGTAGCGGGTAAAGCCGCCACCTGCAGTGCCAGCTTCCCATATGGGCACTGATTCTAGTCCCGGTTGCTCCTCTTCTACTCCAGCTCTCTGCTGTGGCCCTGGAAGGCAGTGGAGGATGGCCCAAGTGCTTGGGCCACTGCACCCATGTGGGAAGACCCAGAGGAAGCTCATGGCTCCTGGCTTCGGCTCCTGGCTTCGGATCGGCACAGTTCCAGCGATTGTGGCCAATTAGGGAGTGAACCAGTGGATGGAAGACCTCTCTCTCTCTCTATCGCTCTCTCTGCCTCTCCTTCTCTCTCTGTTTAACTTTGACTTTCAAGTAAAATAAATAACTCTTTTTTTTTAAAAAAAAAGCATATAATGGCCTCCAGTGAAAATTGATAGCATTTTCCATCTGCTAGTTCACTCTGCAAATGCTCGCAACAGCCAGGGCTGGACCAGTCCAAAGCCGGGAGCCTGAAACTCCATCTGGGTTTCCCGCAGGAGTGGCAGGAACCCAAGGACTTGAGCCGTCATCTGCTGCCTCCCAGGTGCACTAGGAGGAAGCTGACGGGCAGTGTGGAGTGGCTCAGACTCCGATATGGGATGCGGGTGTCCCAGGCCACGGCTTAATCCACTGAGCCATAGTGCCCACCTTTTGGCCTGGATTTTGAGGCAGATAGACCCCAAGTTTGAATCCTGATGCTGCCTCTGACTGGCTTGGTGACCTGCGAGAGTCAGCGAGTTAATCTCTGTGAACCTCCCCTTCCTCCTCAGCACAATGCGGACAATAACATCAATCTGCAGGGGCAGGGGCTGGAGCTAAGATATGGTCAATGGAACGAGCCCCTTAACTGATTTATTTTTATTTGAGAGACAGAGAAGGACACAGAAAGAGAGATCTTCCTTCTGCTGGTTCATTCATCAAATGCCCACAACCGCTGGTGCTGGGCCAGGCCAAAGCCAGGAGCCGGGAACTCAACTCAGGGCTCCCACGTAAGCAGCAGGGACCCCAGGACTCGAGCCCTCTCCTGCTGCATCCCAAGGTGCACTTTAGTAGGGAACGGGAATTGGAAACGGAGCCAGGACTTGAACCCAGACACAGCCAGTGTGGGATGTGGGTGTCCGAAGTGGCATCTAGCCTGATGCACCTGACAAGCCCCTCTCTGACCTCTTCCTGAGCATGTACGCGAGCACCATGGAAGGGCCAGGTCCCCACGGCTGCCCTTGCCCTTGCACCCCCTCACTTTATTGCCTTCTTCTCTTTAGATGTCTGTGGCTCCCAGTGCCACTGATGGCTGGCAGGCCAATCAGCACTTCGAGGCGGTGGAGTTGGCGATGGGACGGGCGGGAGGGCCCTGAGCCCCGGGCATCTGAGGACTCCTCTCAGGGATGTGGGTCAGGGTGAGGAGGAAGCAGGTGGGGCGGGGACTCCTTTCCACCTGCTTCTCCTGCATGCTGCCGTGGGGGGAGAGGACATGGACCACACCCCCCAGGGGGTGGTGTCAGAGAGTGCCGGCTTAGCGGTGGTGCCCTCTCCGCTTGGTTAGGGGCTGGTGGATTCCGAGGGAGGTGGCTTCGAGTTCTCCAGGGCCCAATCTGCAGGGGCTTGGGGAGGTTTAAGCTTCTAGGGACAAGGGGGAAGTGTGAGATACAGCTGAGAGGGAGGCTCCCACGCACAGGCTGCCATGACCACTGTGCGGCTTCTCACGTCCCAGGAATCTGAGTGCAGCATTGCCTCCAGGGTGAAGAGTGATCACTAAGCGCTCTGCGATTCGTGCCCATGAAAGCTGGCCCGCCCCTTGGCAAATGTCTCTCTGGGGTCTTTGAGGAGACGAAATGGAGGGACCAGCCTAGTCTATTTGGTCCCATTCCGTCAGCAGTCTTTGCCTGCCTTTCCTCTAACTGTGGTTTCAGTTCAGTCCCAGCAAGCACTTATCAACACGTACTCTGTGCAAAAAGCAGCGGTGGCTCCCGGGCCACCTACATCCCACGTCGGAGGGCCTGGCCGCGTCCCAGCTCCGCTTCTGATCCAGCTTCTGCTCGTGCACCTGGGAGGCACAGGTGATGGCTGAAGCACTTGGCTTCCTACCACCCTTGTGGGAGACCTGGATGGAGTTCCAGGTAAATGCCAAAGGGTTCTTACACATTTTTCAGTGACTGGAAAGTAAAATCAAAAGAATATTTCACCACACTTGAGATGCTACGGAACTCTAGCTTTGGCGTCTCGAATGGCCACTGAGCCGCAGCCACGCTTATTTGCTCTTGGGTTGCTTTGTGCTACAGAGGCAGAATTGAGGAGCCGCAAGAGAGACGGCTTGGCCTGCAAAGCCCCTGGTATTTATCCTCTGGTCCTTAACAAAAAAGGTTCCCTGAGCCTGGCTCTGAACCGCAGGTGGATCCAGGACCTGATCCACAGAGGCAAAGAATCCAGTTTGAGCTGAGCAGCCGGGCATCTCTGGGCAAGGCGGGGGCAAAGAACAGAGCAGCGGGGAGGGAACTTGCCTGAGGTCACTCAGCTGGGAGGGGACAGAGCCTGGTCTGATGTCAGAAGCTGAAGCCCTGACAGGGGAATGGCTGAACTTGGATGCTCTGGAGGGAGATGGAGGAGGTGGCACCACTGGAGCTGGCATGGAGATGGGTAGGATTCTAGTGTGGGGCTGGGCAAGGCTATCCCAGGCCCAGGGCTCTTCAGGGCAGGAGTCTGGGTGGCACGAGGTTGGATGAGGGGAGATGGAAGACTCTGGAGAGGCGTGGGAGGGAGTTTTGGGAAGCGGGGAGACAATCCTTGGAAACTCTTGGAGCTGTTTGCTTTGGAATGTTCTCTTTGGAGTCCTGGCTCCGTGGCCCCAGGCCTGATGTCCCTGCCTGCTGTCCACGGCCTGATCTGGGCGGAAGGGACTCCCCTGAGTGGAGCCTGGGCTGGCTCCCCCAACGACACTCCAGGCCCTGCCCGTGGATTTTCCACGGAGCCATCACGCCCCTAGTATGGAGGAAAAGAAGAAACAGGGCGTCGGTGCTCCTAGGCACGCATCCAGAGTGTGGCTGCCGCTTCCCAGGCCTTAGCTGCGGCCACCGCCCCCTTCTGGGATGCAGTGGGGGATTTCACCTTAGGGAACCAGGGAGACCAGTCTGGGCCCAAGCTGGGGATTTAGTGACTAACGCCCAAAAGGATGAGCCTCAGGCCTGCAGCGTGGGTCCCGGGCGCTTACAGGAACAAACATTCGCGAATGAAGGAATGAACGAGTGGGGGTGGGGACAGGGTGGGGTGGGGGGGCTCTGTCCACAGGGTGTGAACAGGCCTCTACCTGCCAGGCACTTCCTGTTTAGCTGGGGATGTGGGTGGGGGAGTGCCGGTGTGCTGTTTGCTAATAACATTTTTTATAACTTCAATTGGAGGCGCCTGGCCACCCGGGGAGGAATATGTCAGCAGGAGGGTGGGGGAACCGCCCCAGGAGGCTCTGAGCTCCTGCTCTCCCTGGATTTTCCTGAGGTCCAGAGTGCAGGGCACCAGCTCCTCACTTGGTCCCTGCTGTTCTCTGCCCAGGAGATGCAGAGTTACATAGAGACAGAGAGAGACAGAGTGAGACCTTCCATCTGCTGGTTCGCTCCCCAGATGGTCACAAGGGCTCCAGGGCTGGGCCACGCCAAAGCAAGGAGCCTGGAACTCCACCCAGATTTCCCACGTGGGTGGCAAGGGGCCTAAGTACTTGAGCCATCTTCTACTGCTTTGCCAGGTGCATTAGCAGGGAGCTGGATGGGAAGTGGAGCAGCCGGGACTCAAACAGGTGCCCATATGTGATGCTGGCATTGCAGGCAGCGGCTTAACTCACTGTGCCACAAGGACACACCAGCTCCCAATAACAAATCTTTCTTTAAGCACTCACTGTGTGCCAGGCTGCACGTTTTGCATGCGCTACTCATTTGTTCCGTAGCACCTGAATGGCTCAGAGAAGTTAAGGAATTTGCCCAAAGTCACAGAGCTAGAAAGCAGCAAGGGGAGATGGCGCAGTTAGCTCATACTCCTAACCCTGCACGCCATGTCTCCCTCCAAGGCGGGTGCTTTGGAGTGTCCTGGGAGATTTGGGGAAGGGAGGAGGAGGCACTTGAGCTGGGCTGAATGCAACCTCCCCTGCAAGGAAAGGCAAAGGGCTGCACACGGAAGAAGCGGATTTGCTCAGGCACACAAGTCCTAAAGGAAGCCCCAGGGTGGTGGTGTGGGAGTGGCTGCGGTGTGGAGGTTGTGTTTAAGAGCTTGGATATGGCCTGTAGACGATGGGGAGTTGCTGGGGCTGGAGTGGGGGGTTCAAGCCCCTCTGACTGTCAGACCCTGTGCCGCAGGGAGAAGGGCGCTCACAGCCTGGAACCTTCCGGAGCAGCTCGTCTCCCCTCCCCGCCCCTAAGTCTGTACTCCCTTCCTCTCGCCCCAGGAGCTGTGATGCCGTCCTTAAAGCTGGACAGCTGGAGGAGGCGGATGGCCGCACTGACTCTGGACTCCGATTCCTGTGCTGCCATCACCAACAGGCCAGGCAGCCTCGAGCAAGCTGACCTTCCCTTGCCTCGGTTTCCTCTTCTGGAAAATAGCGAGAGCAGTGGCCCCTGCCTGCTGGGGAGACAGAATGAGACGCGCCAGGGGAGTCCTGGCCATCAGTCCAGCTGTTCTCAGAGGTCCCTGCAGAGCCCTGGCTGGCAGGAGCGCTCCCTCCAGAGCAGCGCCATCCCCGCCCCCCCACCAGCCTTCAGGAGGGGGGTTCTGTGTTCAGTGCTCCCCTAACTCACCCAGCTGCTTGCATCTCAGTTCCCCCCTCCCCCTCCCCTGTGATCACCTCCAGCTAGTGGGGCCGGGCGGGCGCTGGCTGGCTGGGCTCCATGCCCCTTTGAAGTCCCAAGCTGGGTTCCCAGCCCCACATACTGACTTCTGAGAAAGCTGCTTCCCACCCCACTCCACCGTCCCAAAGACTCCCGTCTTAGGTCTTCCTGCCAACTCCGTTTTATAATCTCCATGCGGGGAGGGGGGAGGCGCAGTGCAGGCACTTTGTCTGCAGGAAGGAAGCAATTAAATTATTAGCACTTTGAGAAATTAAACGACATAACTTATGGCGGAATAAGTTTAGCAAAAAAAAAAAAAAAAGAAAGAAAGAGAAAGAAAGAAAACCCTTGTAATGTGAGAAAACAATTAAAAAGAATTATATAAGGTTGGGCTCGCTCCTTTATTGCAATAGAGTTAGCAGTTCATTGATTATCGTCGTGTTATAATGCACCAGGATGGCGCGGAGGCAGCGACAGTCAGGAAGCAAAGCGCTTAGCCGGGTTCTGCAAGGGGGCACAGCCCAGGAGCTGAAAGGTTTTCCTGGAGGGGAAGGGGGGAGGCGGGGAGGGGCGGGGCAGATCGTTGGAGCAGCTCTTCTGCCCTGCTCCTGGCTGGGAAGAGAGTTTGTCAGTTTTAGTCTGCCCATTCCCCCCGTGTATGTTCATCCCAGTGAAGCCTACGTGCAGCCCTGCCAGGGGCGGGGATGAGGACAATCACTGCAGCCTCCTAGGGGTCCCTCTCTGGGAGAGTCCAGAGGAGTGGGGAGAAGGGGAGGATGCGCCCAGGAGCGCCGGGCAGCGGCAGGGAGTAACAGATGTGATGTACACAGAGCCACGTGCTAGCTCTCAAGAACGCTGTGGCCACCGGGCTGGTGAGCTGCAGAGGAGCCGCACCTGCTACCAGAGTGCAGGTGCAAGTCCCAGCTGCCTCGCTTCTGGTCTGGCCCGGGAAAGCAGTGGATGGTGGCCCAAGTGCTTGGGCCGCTGCCAGCCATGTGAGAGACCTGGATGGAGTTCCAGGCTCCTGGCTTCGGCCTGGCCCGTGCCTGGTTGCTGTAGCCATTTGGGGAGTGAACCAGCAGATGGAAGATTTCTCTCTCTTTCTATTGCTCTGCCTTTCAAATACATAAATACATCTTAAAAAAAGAAGTGCTGCACCCAGTAGCAGCAAGAGAGCCAGCTACTGCTACCCACAAGCAGGTGGAAGAATCTCCCAGGCAATTTGAACAGAAAAAGAAACACAAAGGGGACCACTGCGTGATTCCATGGAGCTGAAGGTCAAGGACAAACAGCTGATGGGTGGCAACAGAATCTGGAGCGCTGGTTACCTCCACAAGGGGAAGGAGTTTACTGCCTGGGAAGGGGAACAGAGGAGCATTTCGGGTGCTCAAAATGTTCCATGTCCTCATCAGGGACCACACATGTACACAGGGTCATCCGTCGGTGTCCACGGGGACTGGGTTCCTGGACCCCCGGAGTCCTCATGTGCCTTATAGAAGAGTAGAGTTTGTATATATGCTTTTGCAACCTTAAGTGACCTCTAGATTGCTTGTTATACATAAAGCATTGTAAGCAGGTGTAAATAGTTACGTTGTATTGTTTAAGGAAAAGAAGTTTGTACATGTTCAATACAGATGTAATTTTCCCCCATATTTTCTCTCTCTCTTTTTAAAGATTTATTTATTTCTTTGAAGGCAGAGTTACGGAGAGATAGTGGAGGAGAGGAGAGGGGAAGGAAGGGGAGGGGAGGGGAGGAGAAGGGAGGAGAGGAGAGGAGGGGAGGGGAGGGGAGGAGAGGGGAGGAGGGGAGGGGAGGAGAGGAGAGAGGTCTTCCATGTCCTGGTTCATTCCCCAGATGACTGCAATGGCCAGGGCTGGGCCAGGTCAAAGCCAAGAGCCAGGAGCATCTTCCAGGTCTCCCACGTGGATGCAGGGGCCCAAGCACTTGGGCCATCTTCCACTGCTTTGCCAGTTGCATTAGCAGGGAGCTGGATTGAAAGTGGAGCAGCCAGGACTCCAACCAGTGCCCCTATAGGATGCCGGCGTCTCAGGCAGTGGCTTAACCCGCAGCACCACAGTGCCGGCCCCTCTCTCAATATTTCCAGTGTGCAGTTCGGAAGGGTTGACGGTGTAGATAAAAACCCTGTCTTTTCACACTTAGGTCAGCGTGTGTTGCACTCAAGCAGCAACAGGCGCACACGGACAGGCATGCTGTGTCCCAGAGAACTTGATTTGTGGACAGTCACTTTAAAAAAAAAAAAAAAAGATTTATATACTTTAAAGACAAAGTAACACAGAGAGGAGAGACAGAGACCTACCATCCTCTGGCTCACTCCCCATATGGCTGCAACAGCCAGGACTGGGCCAGGCATAAGCCGGGAACTCTGTCTGGGCCTCTCACATGGCTGGCAGGTGCTTGAGTACCTGGGTTATCAGTCACTGCCCTCCCAGGCATGTTAGCAGGGAGCTGGGCCAGAAGCAGAGTAGCTGGGATTGGAAGCAGCACTCATATGGGATGTGGTTTCCCAGATGCTGATATCTGGATTTTATAGAATTTGCATACATCATGAAGTATTATTCTTTTGATTTTTTAAAAAAGATATTATTTATTTGAGAGATAGTGTTACAGAGAGAGAGAGAGAGAGAGAGAGAGAGAGGTCTTCCATCTGCTGGGCCACTCCTTAAATGGATGCAATGACCAGAGCTGGGCTGACCCAAAGCCAGGAGTCAGGAGCTTCTTTCAGGTCTCCCATGTGGGTGCAGGGGCCCAAGCACCCGGGCCATAGCAGAGAGCTGGATCGGAAGAAGAGCAGCCGGGACTCGAACCAGCACCCATATGGGATGCTGGCACTGCAGGTGGAAGCTTAACCCACTACACCACAGTGCTGGCCCCTCTTTTGAGTTTTTTCAAACCATTGCAGAATGTGAGAGTGATTCTTAGCTGGCCAGCTACGAGCAAGGCTGGGGGCTGCAGCGTGCTGAGCCCTGGCCTGGGGGTTACGTGAGCCGGAGCTGCACTCGGCACCCAGCAGACACTCAGGAGCGCTCAGCCTAGCACTGCCACCCCCGCTGTATGGAGGCGTGGACAGGGGAAGTGGCTCACCCAGGGTCACCGAGGAGCCAGTGGTCGAGCTGGGGCTCCGACTCAGATCTCCGGAGTCTGGGGTCAGTGTGGTGGCTTCACGCAGCTGGGAAAGAACGTGCAGGGAGAGGAGTACTTTTCCAGGGCCTGCAGCGAGAAGTTTGGCTTCCCTCTGGTGAAGCCGAGAACCCCTGGCCCGCCCAAGGGAGCTGTCCCTTCGGAAGCCGTCGGCGTCCTTGTCTGCACAGAGCCCAAGCGCTGCTCACGCTCTGGTCGCCCATGGGTGTTTTGGTGCGGCTGTCACTTAAGCGCATCACAGTGAACTTCTGGCTCCTTTTCCACAGAGCTCAAAGCTGGGCTGGGCGAAGCCAGCCAGGAAGGGGGCACCCGAGAGCTCTGGGGGCCAAGGTGACGTCCTGCTTTTCAACCCGAGAGGAGCTTGGTGAAAGGCACGGGGCGCCCGCGGCGTGTTTCCGGGCGGGTATTCTGCTCCAGTGAACTACACAGAAAGTGGCCCAAAGGCATCGTGGGAAAAGCAGTGAACTTGACGTGGGTCTCAATTCAGCAAGGTAGAGCTGGTGTGCCCCAAGCCCTGAGGCTGTGCGGGCAGCAGCAGGCACCACTGTGAGTTTGCAAAAGAGGTGAAGGCTCTCTCTCCTACCCATACCTTTCTTTTTTTTTTTTTTTTTTTTTTTTTTTTTTGATTTTTATTTTTGACAGGCAGAGTGGACAGTGAGAGAGAGAGACAGAGAGAAAGGTCTTCCTTTGCCGTTGGTTCACCCTCCAATGGCCGCCGCGGCCGGCGCGCTGCGGCCGGCGCACCATGCTGATCCGATGGCAGGAGCCAGGTGCTTCTCCTGGTCTCCCATGGGGTGCAGGTGGGGTGCAGGGCCCAAGCACTTGGGCCATCCTCCACTGCACTCCCTGGCCACAGCAGAGAGCTGGCCTGGAAGAGGGGCAGAATCCGGCGCCCCAACCGGGACTAGAACCCGGTGTGCCGGCGCTGCAAGGTGGAGGATTAGCCTAGTGAGCCGCGGCGCCGGCCACCCATACCTTTCACCTTGGCACAGCGGGGTCTCACCCTGCTTCCCTGGAACACAGAAGACGCGCTTGTGCGAGTGTGAGCAGATGTGCGTGGGGTGTGTATGAGCGAGTGGCGGGGCGTGGATGAGTGTGACTGTGTGTGGGAGTGGGGTGCTTGGGTGCATGGCTGGATTTGTGAGTGAGAACATGGAGGCTGTGAGAGGCATGTGTGCAGGTGCTCATGACCCCTGGGTTTGAAGGTGCGAGTGGGTATGTGAGTGTGTGCCTGCGTGTGAGTGTGCGTGTGTGCAGGATACACGTGTGATGTGTGTGTAGGTGTGAGGGAGTGTGATTGTGCTGATGAGAGAGTGTGTGACTGGCTGAGAACCACCTTAAGCGGGACCCAGAGACTTTGGTCTCTCTCCGGAGTTTGGGTCGGGGACTTTCTGGGGCCTGTGTGGGCACATGTGTGTAGCATGTAGCATGTAGTGTGTAGCGTGTAGCAGGGTGACTGTGCTGGAACTCATTTCTCTGGGGCAAGTGCCTGGCAGACACTGGCTGCCACTCTGCCCAGGAGCTACCTTTCCGTGTTTTTGTAGTGCACATCCCTCAGTTGGCACAGAGAAAACAGGTTCTGTAACTGCTGGCCTCCTGGGGGTGGCCCGGCTGGGCGGTCACAGGCCTCCTCCTTGTTCCTGGAGGGTTTACTGGAATTCTCTCCCAAATGTGCCTGGAAGAAGAAATTCACTTTGTCTGTTGAATCTGGATGACTTAATCCTCTCACTCAGAGGGAGCAAAACACAGATTTTGCATTACAGGGGCCTGATGGGAGTGGGAGGGGAGAAGGTTGGAAAATGGTGACTTCACTACAGCTGAGAGATGGCCTCTCCGAGGAAACAGGTTTCACCCTTGGCACCAAAGGATGTGTGGGGGTCTTTCTGGTAAAGAGAGCTGGTGCCTTTGGCTAGAACCATCCGTCCTCTCTGTCTATCCCACGTCACCCTGCTCGGCGCCCTGGCTGGGTGTTCTCTCCTGGTCCCAGCCTTTGGCAACAGACCCCACCCCCGCCCCAGTGCTCCTGTCCACCTCTGTGGCTTCTATTCCTCCCTATGCCCTTGGACTTGACTGTGCTGGCTGCAAGGCCACACCACGTCCCTGCTCGGAACACTCTCCTCCCCCGCTTCCCCCCTCCCTGCAGGCCACAGGGTGGACTCTGTCCTTTTCGTGTCCTCAGCTCAGATGCTGGTTTTTTTTTTTTTTAAAGATTTATTTATTTATTTGAAAGTCAGAGTTACATAGAGAAAAGAGATGCAGAGAGAGAGAGAGAGGTCTTCCATCCAATGGTCCACTCCCCAATTGACCACAATGGCCAGAGCTGTGCACATTTGAAGCCAGGAGCTTCTTCTGGGTCTTCCACGTGGGTGCATGGGCCCAAGGACTTGGGCCATCTTCTACTGCTTTCCCAGGCCATAGCAGAGAGCGGGATCGGAAGTGGAGCAGCTGGGTCTTGAACTGGTGCCCACATGGGATGCTGGTGCTTCAGGCCAGGACATTAACCTGCAGCGCCACAGCGCCGGCCCCGTCGCTGGGATTTAGGAGCTCTTTTCCCACCTTTCCCGCGCAAGGATCCTGACTGTGGTGCTCACCACCCAGAGCTGGAATTCCTGGCCCACATCTTTTCCTCCCACATCCAGCCACGAGTTTCTCCCGGGTAGACGGTGTCTTGTTCATCTCTGAATCACCGGATCCCAGCGTCACGCTGGCCGCAGATGAGACCGTGGCCCGCCAGAACCCTGCTGGGTGACCGAATGACCGCATACATGGGAGAATGGGCAGAGCAGACCCTGCAGGCCTCGGATGCAGACCCCCAGGCGGTCACACGGCCAGCCCCTCGCCTGCCCACCCACCCCGCAGGAGCTCACAGCATCCCCCCCCCCACACACGTACACACACTGCTCACTCCTCATTGGAGCTGGATTCTAGTAACAGGGCTTGTCCTGCACACCCTGGCAGCTGCTCTTTCAGACAAGGTCTCCTCGTGTCAGCACAAAGGAGGGCAGGAGGTGGCACTTCTGTTCTAACGGGGGCGAGGGGGATCAAGACAAAGTCCAGGGTCTGGACGCCCTGGGGTCCCGGCAGGAGAGGGGCCGCTGTGCACGTGGGAAGTGTCTAGGGCAGGGGGCTCCCCCGCCCTGGGGGGAAGGGTCAGATCACTGATCCAGATTACAAGAAGGATCAAAGGCTGCCCGGGCAGAGGCTGTCTCTCCCCCGGACAAGCTCCTGCAGGCAGGCAAGGGCCACTGCTCGCTGCTCACTTTGGCTCTGGTGAGAATGAGTGCGAGTGCCCGCTGCGTCGCATGGACGCGTGCACGCGGTGTTACATCTGTGAACGCAAGGGGACTGCCCACTTCCATCTCCGCTCCCTCCCCGCCCTGTCTCCTCGGGCTGCACGCGGTCTTCGGGTACCTGCAGTTTTGTTTCTGCCTCTCTGTATCTCCCTAGGCTCTCAGCACAGGCGGATGGAGACCCCGGAGCCGGGCGGGTTTAAGCTTTTGAGTTTGCCGCTAGCGAATTGTGATGTAGGGCACGCTTCTCCGCTTCTGGTCATGAAGTGGGGGATAATCCTCGCTCTGCTTACAAGACTCAGGTCATCAATTCCAAAGAGTTTGGCAACCTGTTTGTGTTGCTAAGGCGTTATTTGTGATTATCAGCAGAGTCGGTATTCAGTTGGCGCTCACTAAACGGATGGTGCCTTTCTGGATCTGCTTCCACCTTTACTCAAGTTCTGCTGCCCATTCCTCTGTCGGCTCCTGTTTCTCTTAAATGGACGTCGCCCTGATGCTGCGGAGAGCTCTTGGCCAGAGCTCCCTCCGCCCGAGGGCTCCCACAGAGGGGCTGGGGCGGGCAGGGAGAAACAAAAGGGGCTGTTAGCAGGTAGGAGCAAGTCGGCCCATCTCTGTGCAAGTCGCCACCAATAAAACCTAATCAATGCAGCCCCTTTTAAGTTGCTTGGATCAGTGACCCAGAAAATAGCTCCCCCACAGAAAAGGAAATGATCGCCAATAAACTGAGCTCAATGGGAAAAATCTATTAAAGAGAGTGAGATATCAGTAGACCTCGGGTGTTAACGGAGACCCTTTGGAACCGAGCCACGGAGCCGAGAGCTGGCTTTTAACTCTCTGGAGGCCTGGAGTCGCGCCTCTGCCCCAGCTCAGAGGGCAGCCGAGCCTGCAGCTGCCCCCGCGTCTCCCCGCATGGGTTTGAGCCGCACGCGCTGTGTTGATTTCTTTGTTCAAGCTGGCACCTTCGGGGCACACATGGCCCTTCCCGGCCGCGGCTGCAGCCGCTTGCAGGCTCTGTCCCGGGTGCTGCCCCGCGTCAGCACCTCCTGGCCTGGAGGGCTCTGAGGCCCCCCCAACCATAGCTGCTCTGACTGGGGGTGGGGAGCCGGAGGGCGATGCTTCACCCCCGGCCGGATCTCCCGAGCCCACCCTGCCCGTAGCTGGGCTGCTCTCCCCCGGAAATTACAAAGGAATGAAAGCAGCTCAGGAGAAGGCAAAGGTAGCGGCGAAGTGGCAGTCACTCGGCCAGCACACGGCTCGGCTGTCGCCACGCAGGCAGGGTGCGGAGTGAGGGCACTGCGGTGAGCTGGCGGGCTTCTGGGTAAAGCTGTGTTGGACCCACATGGGAACCCCTGGGGCAGCAGAGCGGCCCTCAGCAGGGTGAGGGCTGGCCCTGGGGACGCTGCAGGCACCGCCACCCCTCAGCCCTTTACACCTCGCCCATTGTCATGGCCAATGCCAAGTTGTAGGGACCGTGTGTGTCTATATGTCTGTGTGTCCACACGTATGTGTGTCTGTGTGTTTCCACATGTATTTGTATATGTGTGTATGTATGTCCATGCATCTATGTGTGTCTATATGTATGTGTGTGTCTATGTGTGTGTTTCTATATGTGTCTCTGTTAGTATACGTGTGTGCATGTATGTCTATGTGTGTATATATGTGTGTGTCTATAGGTGTCTCTGTGTATATGTGTCCATGTGTGTATATGTGTGTGTTGTGTGTCCATGTGTGTGTGTCTGTGTGTGTAGCTGCCCAGCACGTCTCACAGAGCTGAGGCTGCCATCAAGAATGTCACCATGGTGTCATATTCAACAGGGACAGTCGATGTCTTACTTAGGAGACATCTGGATGTGCGGGTGCGCCGTGAATACGCGCGGGAGGGTCCATTTCGGGGGCGGTGTTTCTGCAGAACTGGCCTGAGCCGGACGGGGACCGGCGATGTCCTTCCTGCTCTCGCCGCCCTTGGCTGCACGCACCCTCAAACGCTGCTGCTGCTACGTTGCTTTTCAGTGCCGGTGTTTCTCCTCTGGGAAAGGGTACGACCCCAGAGCCTCGGGGTGTGTCCCCCTCACGGTGGTGGGCTGAGCTCAGGGAGAGGTTCCCTGGCTCAGGCGGGGGATAGTTCCAGAGGCCACGGGTGGGTGTTTGGGCCACAAGAAAAAGATGAGGTTCCCGGATGAGCCGATCCTCGGTCCTCATCGGCTCCTGCGGATGGCCATGCGGCCTGGAATTTGTCACCATTGTGGACGTGGCCATGGTCAGACTTGGTGGGGATTGTGTTCCCGGGCGTCCAGGGAGGGAAGCCACGGGTGGGTTTCTAGCACGCAGGCTTCGGAGCTTGTCCTGTGTCCGTGGCATGGGAGTGAGCAGGATGAGAATCAGACGGTGCGCGCTGGCCCCTTTGCCGCCTCAGCTTGGTCATAGCCTCCGGGAGCTTCCCATTGGCGGTCACAGAATGAACCGAAGAAGGCGCCCCAGGCCCGGGAGTCGGGTTTCTGGTGCCTCTGAGTCACCGCTTCTTGCCCTCTTGAGAATCTGCTGGTTTCTCTTCGGTCTTTTAAAAACATGTTTACTATTTTTTATTTATTTGAGAGAGAGAGAGAGAAGGAGAAATCTTCCATCCACTGTTTCACTCCCCTCAAATGCCTGCGCCAGCTAGGGCTCGGTCAGACCAAAGCCAGGAGCCTGGAGTTCTATGCAGGTCTCCCATGTTGGTGACAAGAAGTCAAGTAAGTGAGCCATGATCTGCTGCCTCCCGAGATAAGTATTAGCAGGAAGCTGGAATCAGAAGCAGGGGCAGGACTCGAACCCAGGCCCTCTGAAATGGGACGTGAGCTTCCAGGCAGCAGCTGCACCCAATGCCCACCTCATTCTTTTCAGCCCACCAGGGAACACTCAAAAAGCTTATGCTGTGCAAAGGATCTGGCTGGTGATTGGGAGGTCCATCAAGGCAGGGATGTTTCTTAGAGATCTCTCTCCCCTCCCCGTCAAGCATGAAAGAGACAGTGTCTTTTCCTCTTAAAAACATTTAATTATTCAAAAGGCAGGATGACAGAGAGAGGGAGAGACCAGGAGAAAGAGACCTTCTGTCTGCTGGTTCATTTCCCACCTGCCTGCAACAGCTGGGGCTGGGCCAGCCTGGAGCCAGGAGCCTGGAACTCCATCTGGGTGACAGGGGACCAAGCACTCGGGCCATCTTCCGCTGCCTTCCCGGGTGCAATAGCAGGGAGTGGGATGGGAAGCAGAACAGCTGGGACCCGAACTGGCACTGTGATATAGGATGCCGGCATCGCCGAGCCACAACGTCGGCCCCGAGGTTTTTTTTTAAGAGAAGCACCCTGAAAACAGGAGCACGTCTCCCTTGTAGAACGGGAGCAGGGTGGGCTGCTGGGTGAGCTTTACCCAAAGAGGTGCCAAGTTGGTGGACTCAGCTGGGAGTTGCATGTTGTTGCCACCAGGTGGCAGTGTTGGCAAACACACCACACCGTGTGCCACCCAAAAGGTAAGTTTTTTTTTTTTTTTTTTTTTTAACCTCCAGTTAAATTCTTTTTAGAACGGAATTAGATCACCTAATCCCTCAATTCTACACACAGAGAAATGGAGGCTCAGGAGGGGCAGGACTTTGCCTGAGGTCACTGGGTGAGTGTGTGGCGGAGCTGCCTGCACCGTCTGGGAGCCCTGTTTGTCATCCTGCTCTTTTCCATATACACCCTCCTGCCTGGGGCTGGGAAGTTACCCCAGGGGGTGCTGGGAGCCCTTGGTTCTGTCTCAGCAGCTCCATTTTCAGAGGAGTCAATGGGATCTGCCCAATTTACGTGATTACAGGAGATCTACGGTGGGATCCTGCAGCCCCCAGAGCTGAGCTGTCTGTCGGTGGATACCCTGCACCTCTCCGGGCCTGAGCAGTGTCCTAATGACAGAGGCAACGAAGAAGCCACCATGCCCACCTCAGGCAGGTGTAGTTCCTCAGGTCCTCCGATCTGCCTGCTCTTGCAGCTTGGAAGGCTGGGTTTCCCTGGGGCCGGGGCCGACGTGGCTTCTGCTGCAGCTTAGGCTCTTGGGAAGAGCTAGCACCCAAGGCTCACGGGGTGCCACCGGGAAGTGACTGCACTCAGCTCCCAGTGGGGAAGCGGAGGCAGCAGAGGCTCAGGGTGAGGTGCGCAGCCTAGGACTTCCTGGAAGTGCGGGAGAAGACGGGCTTTGTATCCTCGAAGCACAACTGTCTTTGCTCACTCCCCCACCCCCACCCCAGCAGCGCCCGTGAGTGTCTTTCCAGAGCAGTCAGTGGCTGAAGCGGTCGCTAGTGGAAATGTGGTTTTCGAATTTGGGAAGTCTCCATTAAGTCCTTTTATTTAAGGAGGATGTCATTATGGCGCCTCCCCGAGGACTCTTACGGTTCTATTAGGCAAGGCCGCAGACTTCCTAGGTACTGTCTGGGGCCTGATTCCTGGGCAGGAAAATGTGAGACAGGAAGAAGGGGAGGGGGAGGCAGGGAGGACGGGGTGGGGAGGGGGGAGGAGAAGAAAGACAGGAGGAGAAAGAACGGGGGACAACTCAGGAGGGACAGAGGCAGGAGGGGGCAGAGGCGCCCACCCCTGGTGTAAAGAGGGCAGAGGAGACCTGGGCCACTTGGCCACTGCTGGTCTGCAGGGTTGCAGTGCAGACTGGGTGTGGATGCCCAGAACCGCCTCTGGCTCCCCCACCCCCTCCCGGCACCCATCCCGGGCCTCCAGCTCAGGTCCAAAGGGGTCTCTGATGCCGTGGAGGGTGGGTGCGGGAGGGGAGTCTGGACGGAGGGAGTGGCCTTCGCTCCCCCAGCCTCTGCTGCCCCTGGGAGGTGACCTCCCCAAGAGCCGTCCTCTCCTCTCTAGAACAGTGCGGGGTACTGGAGGTGGTCGGTGCGTGCAGAGTGAATGATAAACCGCACACGGAGAAGCCTCGGGCTCGGCTCGCTGCCTTCTGAGCAAAGCCTCCCTCTGCTCTTCCGGGGGCCCTCCATGCCTTAGGATCAGCCTTCGCAGAGACACACGTGCAGGCACACGCACACACACGCATGTGCACGCGCGCTCCCTGGGCAGGGTTTAGGCTTGGCCAAGTAAGAAAGAAAAACACCTGCCTCTCCTGGGACTGCCTGTGAGGGGGTTCCCGGCCCGGCTGGAAGTGCCTTCGCCTCTGGCAGGAAGACCCTGCTCTACGGACAAACATCCTGGCTGGGAAATCCCCCCACCCCCCCTCCCTCCCTGGGGCCTGGGCCCCTCCCTCCAGGCCAGCCTGCCCTGCAGGAAGCCCCCTGAGAGCCCCCTGGTGCCCCCGGGGCGCTCCCTCAGCTCCCCCAGCCCCAGCTCCAGTGCAGAATGATGAATGAGGCGGGGACAAAGCCTTTTCCCCAGCTGTGTCAACAGCCCCTGCCCCAGTGGCCCTGCGGGCTGCAGGTTTGGGGAAGCAGCCCAGGCTGCCCTAATCCTGCCCCTCTCCCCTCAGCCTGGCCTCCCTTCAGGGCCCAGGCCTCCCTCTGGGCCGCGGGGTCACTGGTGGTGGTGGCTTTTCGAAGCCTACAGCACTGGATATTTGCTGAGACCATGATCCTTCCTTTTTCTCAGCCCCAGCCTGAGCGGGGAGGAGGGGGTGCAGCTATCTGTGGGTCACAGTGCACAGGTGGCACTGACCCCAGCTCCTGGGAGAAGGCTGCTTCCATGGGCTGAAGCCAGGAGCCAAGAACCAGGGACTCCATCCGGGTCTCCCACGTGGGTGCAGGGGCCCGAGGACTTGGGCCATCTCCTGCTGCTTTCCCAGGTGCTTTAGCAGGGAGCTGGATCGGAAGTAGAGCAGCTGGGACTCAAACGAGCACCCATATGGATGCTGGCCAGCCCCTCCTGAATACCCTTAATCCAGCTTCCCCGCACGTTAACATCTTACGAAACCATGGTATTCTGTCAAGATTGAGAAATTAACGCCGGTGCATTACTTTCATGTCAGCAGTCCCCCCGTGGCTGTCTCCTCTCTGTTCCAGGCCCTGGTCCTAGACACTGCACTTGGATTGTGCGCACATAATTTTAAAGACGGTGTTTTATTTAACTCTGTGCAAATGTCGCTATCCCCTTTGTAACCTGTGGGAGCTGTTTTATGTATCAATCAAGGTTTTCCTAGCCAAATATTCTGTAAAATCTTGTAACAAGGGTGGGTGCTGTGGTGCAGTGGGTTGAGCCGCCACTTGGGGTGGCCACACTTGGTGTCAGAGAGCTGGTTTACGTCCTGGCTGTTCTGCCTCCGAGCCAGCTCCCTGCTAAGGCACCGGGGAAGCAGAGGATGACAGGCACTGGGCCCCTCACACCCGCGTGGGTAACCAGGACGGAATTTCTTGCTCCTGGCTTCAGCTGTTGCAGCCATTTGGAGAGTGAATCAGCAGATGGAAGGCTCCTCTCTCTGTCTCTGTCTCTGCCTTTCAATCCATCAATCATCTTTAACAAAATGTTGTCACCATGTTAATTTCTTGTGGCTTCTCGAACCCTCTGGATCACTGCCCCATTCCTGGCTGGGAGTGAGAGGGCGGCCTCAGGCCATTCTGCGTCAGGGTTAAGATCTGCTGACTGATTCTCGCAAGAAACAGGTGTCAGGAAAGGAGAGAGGAGTATGAAGCCTAAGCCAGAGCAGGTTTATTGGGGGGAATAGAGCGGGGGAGGGGCTCAGCCCCAGGTGAATGCACAGCACCTAGCAGAGAGCGAGAGCGCACCAGAGTGAGAGCGAGAGCACCTCCCCTACAGACTAGTGGTTTATGCAGTACAAAGCGGCGGGAAGGGGCTTGGGGGGCTGAGCTAAAGCTGGGCTCCCGAGGTAGAGGGGGAGCTCAGGCTCATTGTAAAGGTCCTGTGAGACCACAGTGTGAGCTGGGAGGGGTTTGGGCTGAGGCTGAGGCTGGACTCTGGGGCGGAGCTGCCGGACGGTGGGGGAGATTGGGAGGAGCGGAGAGAGCTCAGGCGGACGGCGGGACTCCTCAGCTAGCGGGGTGTCCAGCAGTCCAGGCAGGGCAGAGAAGTGGGGGCCTGTTTGTTGTATGTAGGTGAGAGGTCAACATGGGCCTAAGGCTTTTTGTCTTTGCTCCATCAACAGGGATTGTGGGGCCAGTGTGGGCTGGGAATGGCAAGCACAGGTGGAAAGGGTGCGCACTTGGGGAAGGGGGGGGTAGAAGGTTCTCTAGGTCCCCTGGGAGGCAGAGCCGGCGGGGGCAGGGGGGTTGAACCGTGAGCATGATAAATGCGCCGATTTCCCTAGTCCATCGTCTAGCCTTTGTCTCTTTCTGTGTGTGCCTTGCTTTTCACACTTGGCTCTGTCTGCAGCAGCTTGCCTGGGCTTGGTCTTCCTCGCATCCCTGGTAAACTGGAATAATTAGAGTTAAAAGTGCAATTAAAATGTTCCTGGATGCTCCGTGTGTGAAGGAGGCACACACCCCCTCCCAGAGAGGATCTTCCTGCTGAGCTGTCTTTGCTGCAGCGGAAGGCAGGTGGCAGGTGGGGCAGGTGGGGCGAGGGGTCAGGTGAGGTCCCTGAGTTTTGCGCCCCCACCCTGGCCAGCTGCCTTCTGGCTTGCAGGTTCTGGAACAATGTTTGCTGACGTCATCTTCCGCCCTCTCTGGTTTCTGTCTCCCTCTGCTCTGAGAGGTGTGTGTGTTGGGGGGTGGGAGGATGTGGGAGGTAAAGCACTTGGAATTTGGCTTTGGAATTCTTCCTCCTTCTGAAAGGGGAGCCGGTGGCTTCTGGAAGGGTCCTCCACAGGATGTCCGCTTGGGGAGGGGGAGGCGGCTGCGGGTGCAGAAGCCCAGGTGCCCTTCCTGCCCTGCTGGGTGGGCCTGAGGCCAGAAGTGCCTGGGTCTCCCCAGGCCTTGCAGCTACTGGAGGCCAAGGCCCTCCAAAGTCACTGCCACGGGAAACCGCCCATCGCCCAAGTCTGCAGGCGCTGGGGCATCTCCTCTCCTCTCATGGGCAAGGGCCCTCGGCTGTCTCCTCGGCCACAGAGCCACTTCCTGGCCTTTACACAGCCATCTCAAAGGCCCAGAGCAGGGGGTCAAGGCCTTGAGTTGCTCCCCCAGTCCAGGCTACGTCAGCAGGGAGCTGGCTCAGAGAGATGCAGGGTCTATGGTGCTGGACCCTCTTTGGGGTGTCTGCCTGCCCCAAATTCTGGCCTCCGTGGGAAGTGCTGGACTGAACAGCGGTGGTGTTCTGAGTCTCTGCCCCCGGTGGAGGAGCAGGGGTGCCCCTGACGCAAAGACAGCCCTGCCCTGAGCCAGGACCTGGGTCAGATCCCTGCCTTGAATCTCGCCTGGGAAGCAGAAGCTGGATCTGCTGGCCACGGGGGTCGTAGCTGAAGAATGTTCCATGGGAGTCACGAGGGAGCTGCAAACCCAGCGTGGAGGAAGCCGGGAACGAGGGAGCGGAGCGAGGGAGGCGGGGCCCTCACGCTGCTGCCCTTCTCAGCGGCCTGTGTTGGAATCCCAGCTCCCCTCCCCATTCCGGCTCTCCACTAACACACCCTGCAAGGCTGTGGTGATGGCTCCAGTGGTTGGGTCCCTGCCACACACATGGCGGGTGTGGGGGCCTAGATTGAGTTCTGGGATCCTGGCTTCGGCCTGGTCCAGCCCCCAGCGGTGGCAGGCGTTTGGGGAGTGAATCAGTGGATGCGACAGTTGGCTTTCTATCTCCCTGCCTTTCAAATAAATAAATGAATATTAAAAAAAAAAAAGCTAAAAAGAATATGTCATCTACCTTGCTTTCTGAGTTTTGGGGCGCCCCCTAAAATTGCGTGCCGGAGACACACGTCCCATGGGTCTCTCAGGGCCTCCCCCAGTGGACCTGAAACGCAAGGTCCCCACATGGGCAGCAGAGACTTAATTCTCCTGGGTCCCCGGCTGAACACAGCCCGGACGAAGCAGCTGCAGGCCTGGCCACATTCTGTCCTCCAGGCCTCAGGGGGACACAGGGCCCTAAGTGTCTGCCAGCGCTGCCCCTTCGCCACCCACTGCCCTGCTCGCTCTTCTGATGGACTCCCTGCTGCCAGCCTCTCCCGCCCGTTGTTCACCACTGCACTTGTCTCATCTCAGTGCCCTGCACGGACAGACCCTCTCCTTGACTAACCTTGAGTCACGCCTCTCTGGGTCCTCCTTGAACACTTTTGAAAGGCAGACACACACACACACACACACACAAAGTGTCGGGGGAGAGAGAATCTTCCATCTGCTGGTTTGCTCCCCAAATGGCTGCCAAAGCCAGGGCTGGCCCCGGCTGAAGCCAGGAGCCAGGAACTCTGTCTGGGTCTCCCATGCGGGTGGTAGGGGCCATCCTCCACCGCCTTCTCAGGTACATCAGCAGGGAGCTGCATCAGAAGTGGGGCAGCCAGGAGCCTGGACTCGACTCAGCACTCCAATATGAGCTGCAGGTGTCACAGTGGGGGCTTTAACCGCTGCACACCAGCCCCCGGGTCTCTTTTTGGCTAGGCCTCAACCTGGGCTCTGTCCTTTGGCCATTTAGCCCTGTTGTAGCGAGAGTCCTTCTGGGTCAGTTCAGCAAAATCCCCCCACCCTGGATGTCTGATCAAATCCCTCCTCCCCTGGGGTCGGCGCTGTGGCTCACTTGGTTAATCCTCCACCTGTGGCGCTGGCAACCCATATGGGCACCTGGTTCTAGTCCTGGTTGCTCCTCTTCCAGTCCAGCTCTCTGCTGTGGCCTGGGAAGGCAGTGGAGGATGGGCCAGGTGCTTGGGCCCTGCACCTGCATGGGAGACCAGGAGGAAGCACCTGGCTCCTGGCTTCAGATCAGCACAGTGCTGGCCATAGTGGCCATTTGGGGAGTGAACCAAAGGAAGGAAGACCTTTCTCTCTCTCTCTCTCTCTCTCTCTCTCTCTCTCACTCTACCTGTCAAAAAAAAAAAAAAAATCCCTCCTCCCGGACTCTGGCCGCCACCCTGGCTTGCCTGCAGCGAGACTCCGGCCGCGACGGCGCTGCTCGTTTTCTGCTCCTTCCCCCACCCTGCTCCTGGGCTGTAAATCTCCCTCACTTCAGACCTGAACCTCATCCACTCCCCTACTGCAAAACCCCAGTGTATCCGGCGCCTTGAATAACATCTTCCTCATCACCTTCAGCAAGTGACACGAGTAAGTTTTCCTTTAACAGAACAAGTTGCTTTTCTGAGTTGGCCCAGCTTCGGCTCCCGTGCCCTAGTCACCCTGCGCTCCTTGTGCTGGGGGGATGCGCGCCCCCTTCCCTCTGGCTTTGCACATGCAATTCTTTCCCTTGGTTCCCCTTTCTCTACAGGCCAGGGGCCTCCTCCGACCTGTGAGCTCCTGCAGAGCAGTGGGGCCAGCTGTCCCCCTGCCCCACCCCCACTCCCCGTACAGGGCCTGGCCCGGGCTGGGCATTGAATGAATGAATGAATGAATGGTAGGATACCGTTGTAGGGGGGAAAGCTCACCTCTCGCTGCCTTTCGCAAGGTTGGTGGTGGAGACGCCCGTGAAAAAGATGAGCAACAGAAAAGCATGCCAATGTCTACGTTTTCCATGACGTGGGAAATAAATATTCATGAATAAAACGCAGACCTAAAGAAACAAGGAAAACTGTGTGTTGGCACCGAGGGTTGAAGAATGGATGGTCTGTAGGAGGAGGCTTCCACAGGGCAGGGGAAGGATCCCCTGGTGTTAACAGGGTGTTGGGGGGGAGGGGTGTGGAGTTTAGCAAGGTCTGTGTGGTGCAAATCTGCCCCACTGGGTGTAGAGAGTGCCCCACCCCATCTGACCCGTTGGAGAGGAGGTAGTGTCAATTTCGCCCCCTGCAGGGCAGAACAGGGATGGCAGGTGTTTGGGGAGTCAGCGAGGCCCTCCCGCTTCCACTGTGTCCTTGGACTGGGGGGTGGGCAGATGTGTCACCTGCTTGTTTGCCCCTGGAGCATTTGCCGCCCTTGGGGTCTGAGCAGTGCCTTGATCCCTGGCCTCACGCGCCTTCCCAGGGGCTCCAGGGGCCCCAGGACCAGAGAGCAGGGGTGAGGAGGCCACTGCCGTGCGCTGGGCTCTTCCAGGGGAGGAAATGAAAACGAAATTGGATTAATTAGTCTTCCTTCAGAACTCTGCTTCTCCGGGGTGCCGAATGTCTGTTTAAACAAACAACAAGAGCGATAGAATCACTTCTGCCTTTTTTTTTTTTTTCAACAGAAGGGAAAAAAAAGTCGCCAAAGATGTTGATTTAAGATGCAGCCTGGGGCTGGGGGGCTGGGGGACTCGTGAAGGCGCCTGTTGTTTGGGGTCGGAGGTCGCAGGAGGGAGCAGCGCGGGGTCAAGCTCTAGGGCCAGAGAGATGGAGAAACCTGGCCCCACGCTTTTCCTCCGCGGACCCCGAGCCTGCTAACGGGAGCCAGCTGAGCGCGCGCGCAGGGGCGCTGCAACCGGCGCAGAGCCCAGCTTCCTCTGAAATTTCCAGGCCTCTTTTTTCCTGTCGGATTCCAGACAGATGAAATTTTCCTGGCCCCGGCCTGCTCCTGGCAGCATCTCCCCTCTGACTCACCATAAATCAGGGCTGGGGGTGAGCGCTGGGATTTTCCTGATTGACAAGCCGCTGCCCTGGTAAATGGGGCTCTGGTTCCTGGGCTAAAAATAGCTCTGGGGTGCTCGCGGGTCCTCCCCAGCCGGAGTCCTGGAGGTACCTGCTTTGTGTTCTGAATATCCCTACTGTCCATGAGGATTACTTTATGGAGAGGGGCTGGGGGCCAGCTGGGGGCAGGGTGGTCGTAAGCTACACCATTGTTCGCATTCCTCAGCGCCTCCATCATCCGCGGAGCCCCCAATGAATTTCCATACAAACACCGGATTTGCAGCCATAACACATGAGGTCACGTTGCTTTGTTAACCCGGGGTGAGGTGGGGGCCCTGGGCCCCTGGGAGGCTGGGGTGTCTGTCCTGCCTGGCTCAGCCAGGCTGTTTATTACAGTGGGGTCCCTGCACACTCGCGCTTTCTTTCTTACCTTCCTTCTCTCAGACGATCCGAACGTTCGATTCCTTCTGTCTCCTTCTTTTCCCAGCCCACGTCCCCTCGCCAGCCGCTCGCCTGCTGACCCCCACTCCCACAGCTCCCTGAAAGCCCCTCACCCTGTGTGCAGATGCAGCTCCATCCACCCAGTCATCTTTCATTTATTTTTTATTTACAGATTTATTTATTTATTTGACAGGCAGAGGTATAGGCAGAGAGAGGAATAGACAGACGGAGAGGTCTTCCATCTGCTGGTTCACTCTCTAAATGGCTGCAAAAGCTGGGGCCAGGAACCTGGAACTCCACCCAGGTCTCCCACGTGGGTGCAGGGGCCCCAAGCACTTGGGTCATCTTCTGCTGCTTTCCCAGGAGCATTAGCAGGGAGCAGGATCAGAAGTGGAGCAGCCGGGACTCGAACCCAGGCTCATACGGGGTGTTGGCATTGCAGGCAGATGCTTTACCTGCTGTGCCACAGCACTGGCCCCTATTTACTTATTTTTAGAAAGATGTATTTATTTACTGGAAGGGCAGGGTGTCAGTTGCCCACTGGGGTCTGTTGATGGAATGAGCTGTGGCCCAGAGCCCACTTGCTGGTTGCAGAGCTCAGCAGAGTAGAGGGCAGCTGCTGTGTTGCACAGGGGGTGCTGGGCAGGGAGCTTGCAGGGTCGTGAGTGGGGTCACCCCAGTTAAGGTGAACGAGTGAACGAGTGTACACCCCTACCACGCCTCCACGCGGGTCTCAGCCAGCCGGAAACAGGACGGCTGCCGGCCCAGCTGCCAGCCAGGGATGCCAGAGGGAAGAACAGGGAGTCAGGGTTTCGACTGATTTTCTCCCTCTGGGACCTGTGAGGGCTGAAGGAGGAAAGGCTATAGATGCTGAGCAGGGTGGCTCAGGCAGGATGCCACCGTCAGACAGACCTCCCCACTGCAAACAGCAGATTCCAGCCTGCCCTTTGGCTTAATAAGGAATCAGCCCCCGTTTTAACCCTTACAAAAAGTGGCCTGGTGTTAACCAATCCGCTTTCTTCCTTGTTCTGTTTCCTTTTTCCCACCTCACAAACTCGCTGTTCCAGGAGGGGGGCATTTGGGGCCGTGGTTAGGGTGCCACCTGAACACCTGCATCCCTGTTTTTTTTTTTCCCCCAAGATTTATTCATTTATTTGAAAGTCAGAGTTACACACAGAGAAAAGCAGAGGCAGAAAGAAAGAGAGAGAGAGAGAGAGAGAGAGAGAGAGAACCATCAACTGGTTCACTTCTCAATTGGCCACAACGACCGGAGCTCCAATGCCGAAGCCAGGAGCCAGGAGCTTCTTCCAGGTCTCCCATGTGGGTGCAGGGGCCCAAGGACTTGGGCCATCTTCTACTGCTTTCCCAGGCCATAGCAGAGAGCTGGATCAGAAGCGGAGCAGCCAGGTCTCAAACTGGTGCCCATATGGGATGCCAGCACTGCAGGCAGTGGCTCCACTCCAGCCTCTCTGCTGAGCCGCCCGCCTGACCTGCCCAGGTGTAATCTCTCTACTCAACCAAGTATCCTCACTCTCCCCCAGTCTGAGCGACTAGGCGCTCTCTCTCAGGTTCTGTCTGGAGAGATGCCCATTTTTTTTTTTTTTTTGACAGGCAGAGTTAGACAGTGAGAGAGACAGAGAGAAAGGTCTTCCTTCCGTTGGTTCACTCCCCAAATGGCTGCTACAGCCGGTGCACTGCGCCAATCCAAAGCCAGGAGCCAGGTGCTTCCTCCTGGTCTCCCATGGGGTGCAGGGCCCAAGGACTCGGGCCATCCTCCACTGCACTCCCGGGCCACAGCAGAGAGCTGGCCTGGAAGAGGGGCAACCTGGACAGAATCCGGCACCCTGACCGGGACTAGAACCCGGTGTGCTGGCGCCGCAAGGTGGAGGATTAGCCTATTGAGCCACGGCGCCAGCCCTGAATTCTTTCTTGCATGAAGACAAGAACCCTTGCTTCTCCGGTAACACAAGCACTTGGTTCATCCTCCGCTGCTTTCCCAGGCCATCAGCAGGGAGCTAGATGGGAAGTGGAGCAGCTGGGACTGGACCTGGACAGCCACAGAACTGGTCCATATCCTACTTCCCCTTCCACACGTGCAAATGCCTTTCCTATGGTTTCCTTGACCGTTTATTTTTTTTTTCAGATTATTTATTTATTTGAAAGTCAGAATTACACACAGAGAGAAGGAGAGGCAGAGAGGAGAGAGGTTCTCCGTCTGCTGGTTCCCTCCCCGGATGGCCGGCCACAACAGCTGGAGCTACGCCAGTCCAAAGCCAGGAGACAGGAGCTTTTTCTGGTATCCCACGTGGGCACAGGGGCCCAAGCACTTGGGCCATCTTCTACTGCTTTCCTAGGCCATAGCAGAGAGCTAGATAGGAAGTGGAGCAGCTGGGACTCGAACCGGTGCCATATGGGATGTTGGCACTGCATGTGGTGGCTTTACCCGCTATGCCACAGCACCAGCTCCCATCGACGGTTCATTTCCTTCAAACTTGCCGTCTCCCTGCCCAGCGCTCCCCTCAGGCCTTCTTTGCTGGTGGGCATCCAGCTGTCCGCGGCCACCTCTGAGCGGTGCGGATGCTCCTCTTCTCCTCTGGGCTCTCAGGCTTTGATTCTCACCCCAGATGCCCCACGGGGCTTCTCATTCATTCCCTCACCTCTGTTCTCCGGCCCGCAGCGCTGGGCCTGGTGCAGAGCTCCGTGGAGCCTGGCTCTGTGGGTGCTCCCTTAGGGCGGGGCTCGTTGGCGTGCACCTGCTCCTCTCTCGGGGACTACACTGCTGAGGGAATGGGTTGGGGCATCGCTCAGCCTTTAACTGCCAGAGCTGCTGGCTCAGCAAGGGGTCTCCCCCTGCAATCCTGGGGTGTCCCTAGTCAGCCGCGTTCTCTGCACAAAGGGACAACAGGCTGAGACTCCACAGTCCGTGAGAGGGGCTGGTCTGCTTCTTGCCACCCGTGGCAATTTGTTTGTTATCACTGTGCCTTGCTTTCTTCTGTAAAGTGGGTACAATAGCCTTCCCTACTGAGGCTGTGGCGAGGAATGAAAAGGGCCACGGGTCCCAGGCTTCAGGGCGGGGCTTGCTCGGGGCTGCCTCCCTCCGCCACCAGCTGCAGAAGAGGGACTTGGAGCTTTGTGTCCTTGAGGCCTGGAAGTGGTCACACCTGGTGCTCCCTCTTGGTTTTCCCTCCAGTAACCCGGGCGGGGGATGGGGGAGGAGGGGTCGGTCAGGTCTGGAAGGAAGCTCTTTCACCCAGGCTGATTTCAGCTGGAAAACCAGACCTCAGACAGGAGAGAGGAAAAATTATTAAAGGATTAAATCCAGAATAATCCTATAAGCCCCAGGAGGCTCAGAAAGCAATAAGCCACAGCCCTAAAATCTGATCTGTGGAAGTCTCGGGGCTGAATCGGCCTGGAAGGCAGGGAGCAGGTTGCCAGCGTGCATGTGGTTAGATCTTTGCTAAAATAAGCGCTCATTTGGGCCCCTCGGACAGCCGCTCTTTCCTCCTCTTGTCATGGTTTTTAATAACAATGAGCGAGCTGCAGGAATGGCGGAACTTTTGTTAAGGTTCCATAAAAATAAAAATTTAATGAAAATACACAAGTTGTGAAATTCCATCCTTGTAAAACGAGACATCTTGGGACTCTGCCCTGAGCAGAGTCCTCCCCGGGGGCCCTGGGTTCACACTGCGCACCCCCTCTGGGTTCACACTGCGCCCCCCCCCCCCGGGTTCACACTGCGCCCCCCCCCCCCCCCCCCCCGGGTCCAGATGGAGAAGACATGGCCTCAGCCCACACCGCCAGCTGAGCCGGAGGCATTTGCCAGCTCCTCCTGGGAACTCTCACCGGGGTCAAGGAGCTCTCCGAGGCCTGCCCAGAAGGGCCGGGAGGGTCACAGGGTCGGGGGCGGCAGGGGCTGAGCACCCTGGGTTTTTGGGTGCCTTTTTACAGGGCGAGGCAAGGGCACAGACCTGGCCACTGAGGCCCCCAGTCTTTCATTCTGGTTACAAAGCTGGGTAACACAAGCAACTCGCTTCCCGAGGGCCTCAGTTTCCCCGTCTGTAAAATGAGCCGATTCAGCTGGATCACGGGTTTTCCAAAGTGTGTGAGGAAGAGCCTTCACTCACAGTGTTTCCTTCACCCACCCCTGTCGCAGGGCGGGGCGGGGGGGGCTCTTTTTTTTTAAATATTTTTAAAGATTTCTTTATTTGAAAGGCAGAGTTAGAGAGATGGAGAGACACAGAGAGAGAGTCTTCCACCCGCTGGTTCACTCCCCAAATGGCCACAATGGCTGGGGCTGGGGCTGGGCCAAGCCAAAGCCAGGAGCCAGGAGCTTCTTCGAGGTCTCCTATGCAGGTGCAGGGCCCCAAGGACTTGGGCCATCTTCTGCTGCTTTCCTAGGCCATAGCAGAGAGCTGGATCAGAAGTGGAGCAGCCGGAACTTGAACCGGCGCCCATATGGGATGCCAACGCTGCAGGTAGCGGCTTCACCACTGTGCCCCTCCTGGCCTGCTGCCTTAGAAGATCAAGGCTGCCCTCCTCCTGCTGTCTTCCCCACTTCCTGCCTCACAGATGGGGTTTTCCTTTAAGATTGCACTTGAACAAAGTACACTGAGGATAAAAATGCTGGAAAACCTCTGAGGCCCCTCTGGCTGGAACAGCCTGCAACCCGTCCTTCCGTGTCTGGCTGTGGCTTCGCGCCAGCCGCTGGCCTCTTGCTCTAGTGCCCCAGGGCCTTGTCCTCTCCCTACTCCCATCTCTTGTATTCTTTTAAAAACTTTTTAAATTTTATTTTCATTTCATTTGAAAGAGGGCAGGGAGAATCTTCCATATGCTGGCTCATGCCCCCAATGCCTGTGAGAGCCAGGAGCCCAGAACTCCAACTGGGTCTCCCAGGTGAGTGATGGGCAGCCAAACACTTGAGCCAGCATCTGCCGCCTAGCAGGGTGCGCATTAGCAGGAAGTTGGATCAGAAGCAGAATAACTGGGACTCGAACCAGGCACACCCTCCCCTTTCTTTTATTCTGTCTTGTTTTCTGAGTCCTGGAAGTCTTTGAGAATCTGATGGAAGTTACAAGTCCTGTCCCTGGAAAAATGCAGAGAGGAAAGAACCCTACGCTCTGGGAGAGCTCGCTATTTCAGCCTTGGATCTCCCCTGGCAAGAAGCTGCCGTGGTGGGGCTGTGGGCCCTGGGGCCAGGACAGAGATGAAGGGGGAACCGAGGCCCGAGCACATGGCTGTGCACACAAATGGGGCCCCCTTTGTGGACCGTGCGCTTCCCTGTGGGGATGGCCCTTGCTCTGCTCCAGGCTCCCCCAGGCTCCCCCACACCAACAAAGGGTGCAGACTCGGCAGAAGGTCTGAGGGCCAAGAAGACAGAGTAGATGGACCCCGCCCCCCATTTGATGGACTCTTAATTGAAATTGCTGGAGAAAGAAAGCAGGAAAGCTGGGTGTGTCTGGCTCACCTAACAGGAGCTGCCAGTGGAGCGGGCGTGGCCAACTGTGTCCCACAATGCAGTGGGGCACATGGCAGCCTTCACCGTGGCTCACATGGGCCCCAGGCCTCAAAGAACACCTCTCTGTTAAAAAATTTTCAAAAGCCTTTATTTATTTTTAGCTATTCGAAAGGCAGAGAGTCAGAGACAGTGCAGAGAGGTCTTCCATCGGCTGGTTCACTCCCCAAATGCCTGCAACAGCCTGGAGTGCAGAAGCTCCATCCGGGCCTCCTGTGTGGGTAGCAGGGACCCAAGCGCTGGAGTCATGAGCTTGGGCCTCCCAGGGTGCGTGTTAGCAGGAAGGTGGCCCGGAGAGCAGAGTCGGGACTCCACTTTGGATTGGGCGGTCCCACCCCCTGTCCCACCCCCTGCCCCCGTCTTGCACGGCTCAGCTTCTTTCTGTCTTGGCTTCATCCTCTCGCCCTGCAGACGGCCTCAGCAGCCCCAGGCCCCCCTCACATCAGCTCAGTAACGCCCTTCTCCAGGGAATGTGGGACCACATTTGTACTGGGCTGGCCTGGGTCAGGCGCTCACTCTGTGGCTGGATACTGCGGGGTGTGGCATATAGCGATGCTTCCGGAAATGTGAAGTTGAAGGAAGGCAGTACTCTTGTAGGTGGTGAAAGGGACACTGGGCAGATAGCAACACACACACACGCATGCACACACACATGCATGCACACACACCACTAACACGGTGAATGTCAGCTCTGTCTTGCTGGTCCTTGAGCATTTAGGCAAGTCAGCAATGTGCTGGTGAAGGAGGAATACTTTTTTTTAAGACTCATTTATTTACTTATTTGACAGGGAGAGCAACGGAGAGGGGAGAGAGAGAGGAGTGAGGAGAGAGATCGTCCATCCACTAGTTACTCCCCAGATGACTCCACAATGACTGGGGCTGGGCCACACTGAAGCCAGGTGTCCAGAGCTCCGTCTGGGTCTCCCACATGGGAGGCAGGCGCTCAAGCACCTGGGACGTCTTCTTCTGCCTTTCCAGGCATATTAACAGGGAACTGGATCAGAAGTGGAGCAACTGGGACTCGAACCAGCGCTGTAATACAGGAGATTGGCGTTGCCAGGCCCCCTGTCATTTGTGTCGACGTCACGGAGAGGAACTGATTTCTATCTGGGTCAGCTTAGAGCAGACCACGGTTAGTGCCTGCAGGATGATGAAATGACCCACAAGCTGCATTGTCAGTAAAAACCAAGAGTCATTAGCCAGGGCCCAGAATCCCCGGGAAGGAGGGGTGCGTATGGGATGGGGTAGGGCTGGTTTCATTCAAACCCAAAGGAGCAGTATCTTAGCTGGAAGTCTGGGGACTCAGTGGGAACCCCCACACAGGGTCCCGCGTGCTTCTCTGGTTCACTTTCCTTTCCACTCTGTCTCTCCTTCATGTACTTCCTCGCACATAGCAGGTGCTCCGCTCCGAGATGTGAGGTGTACACCCCTGGGAAGTTTCGGCAGTCCTGGACCACTGCTCCTCTCTCTTGGGATGAGGCAGCAGCAGCCCCAAGAGAATAAAAATTCCCGCTGGCCCCCTCCCCCGCCACAGCCTAGGACCTGTCCATGCTGGTGATGTCATCTCTGGCATGCTGGCTGGTTAGCACGAGCAGCTGTGGGTCACCGACTGCAGGCTGCTCCCAGCAGCAGCACTGTCGCGTATTGGCTGCTGTGGGATTGACCGCTACCTGCTTTTCTTGGGTCTGGCAACTGCAGAGAGGGTGGGAGAAAGGAGTTTGAATTTTTCCCAAGGAAATAATTCAACAGGAGAAAAAGCACTGCAGGCAGGCGGGTGTCTGGTGGCAGGGAAAGGGCCCTGCTCAGCAAGCATCTCGAAGTCCAAGAGAGCAACCAACATTTGCCCTGCATTTCCCATGATGCCACCTGCCCCTCTCCACGAGCCCACGTGCTGGGTAGACACTCACCTGGAGTTCATATACATGAGAGGCAGGGCTAGGCTTCCAGCTGGAGCTATTTATTTATTCACTTATTTATTTTAAAAAAGACAACTGCTTTTATTTTATTTATTTGTCTTTTCATTTTATTAGAAAGGCAGTGATGGAAAGAAAGAGAGAGATCTTCTATCCTTTCCAAGCCAGGGCTGGGCCACACGCAAACCAGGAGCCCAGAACTCAACCTGGGCTCCTACCTGGGTGGCAGGGTCCCAAGTACATTGGCTGTCACCTGCTGCCTCCCAGGACTTACACTAGCAGGGCGCTGGAATTGGAAGTGCAGCCAGGACTCGAACCCAGTGCTCCAGTGTGGGATGCAGATCTTCCAGGTGGCATTGTAACTGCTATCCCCAATGCCAGCCCCACCTGAGTGTGTTAGAGAGAGGGAGACAGAGAGAGAGGGAGAGAGGGAGAGAGGGAGAGAGAGGGGGAGAGAGAGAGAGAGAGGGAGAGAGAGGGAGAGAGAGATTGAGAGATTGTTTATCTTTTGGTTTACTCCCAAATGTCCACAATCACTGGAGCTGGGTCAAGATGAAGCCAGGAGCCGGGAACTCCATCTGGGTCTCCCACGTGAGTGGCAGGGGCTCCGACACTGGGCTGCCTCTGCTGCCTTCCCAGGTGCGTTAACAAGGAGCTGGATCAGAAGCAAGGCAGCTAAGACTCAAGCTAACGCTCTGATATGAGATTCCAGCACCACAACAGGTAGCTTAACGTTCTGTGCCAGCACGCCGTCGGCTCTTGGCCATCCTGAACGCCAAACTACACCCGTGACAATAGTCCCTCCACACAGTTTTTATTTATTTTAAAGATTTATTTATTTGGGGGCAGGCATTGTGGCATAGCGGGTGAAGCTGCTGCCGTGAGGCCGGCATCCCGTACAGGTGTCAGTTCGTGTCCCGGCTGCTCCACTTCATATCCAGCTCCCTGCTAGTGGCCTGAGAAAAGCAGCAGGAGATGGCCCAAGTACTTGGGCCCCAGCCACCCAAGTGGAAGAACCAGAAGAAGCTCCTGGCTCCTGACTTTGGCCTGGCTGAAGCTGGTTCACTGGTCCACTGTCCACTCCCCAAATAGCCAGAACACCCAGGTCTGGGTCAGGAAGAAGCCAGGAGCCAGGAGCTCCATTCGGGTCTGCCACCTGGATGGCAGGGGCCCAAGTGTTTGGGCCACCATCTGCTTCCTCCCAGGCGCACTAGGAAGCCGGATTGGAAGTGGAGGAGCCAGGACTTGAACCAGGACTCTGATTGGTGATGCAATCATCCCAAGCAATGCCGTAACTGCTGCGTTGACTGCACACCCAACCTTGAGGTTTCCACAGCCCTAGCACCTGGGTCAGTGCCGCGCATGTGACGGGGTCTCGTAAATGGCTGTTGACCGCGTGAGTTAAACTGGAGAAGGCTTGAAGGAAGGCTGGGGGCAGCGCCAGGGGCCAGCAGAGCCCCACTGCCTCCACTGTGGTGCCCCACGGCCACCTGGGAACCCTGTCTCCCAGCACAGCATTTGTGCATTCCCCCGCTCATCTGTCTGTGGGTCCCAGGCTCTGCTGGGGCTCGGGTGCCCACACATTTCTTCAGTTTCTTGGGCAAGGTGCTATTGGGGCAGATTGAATGGCAGGAGCAGAAACATATGGTGTCCCTGCAGGCTGAGGCACAGAGCCGGCAGCTGTCACTTCTGCTTACATCCCATTGGCCAAATCGGTCACATGACCATGCCCAAGGTTACCGTGGTGGGGAAGTGTTTGCCACTCACTCTGCTGCCAAAAGGTCACAGGTGAGAGCAAAAGTCAAGACAGAGCCCAGGGCTGCGTTTACTCCTCCAAGGAGCATCCCACGGAATGGCCCCAGGTGCTGCTTGTGGTCTTGATAGCACTTTTCTCCAGGGTTTGTGGCCGAAAGGGACGATCACCCCCATCCCCTTCCCCTTTCCTTCTTTTCCAATATAGAACACCCAGCTCTTAGTCGGGCACACGATGCCAACTTGGAGACACATTTCTCAATCTTCTTTTTTTTCTGTTTTTAAAGATGCGTTTGTTTGAAAGGCTTTAAAGATGCGTTTGTTTGAAAGGCAGAGCAGAGAGAGAGAGAGAGAGAGAGAGAGAGAAATAGAGAGATTTTCCATCTGTTGGTTTACTCCCCAAGTGGCCACAACAGCCAGGGCTGGGCCAGGCGGGAGCCAGCAGCCTGGAACTCCATCTGGGTCTCCCACACGGCTGATCGGAAGATTCAAGCACTTGGACCGTCCTCCGCTGCCTCCCCAGGCACACGAACAGGGAGCTGGATCTGAAGCGGAGCAGCCGAGACTCGAACCTGACTCTGATTTGGGGTGCCGGTGTTCCAAGCGGTGACTTAACCCACTGCACCACAATGCCAGTCCTTCGGAGCCTTCTTTCCAGCTGCATATGAAGAGACCAGGTTGGTTTTCCTCTTCTGTGGCAGCCCAAGAACTAAGCACCTGCCGTTCACACGGTGGCTCCGGGTGCTGGTTCACGTGATGTCAGGCGACTACACTTGCCCAAGGAGACGATGTAGGCACCTCCTGACGACTGCTGTGTGTCCTCCTTGCCTTGGGCTGGATGTGGGTGCAGTGGGTGTGAGGTGGCCTTGACCTTGAAGACAAGGACAGTGCTGTAGTGGCTGCAGAGCTGCAGGATGGAGGGAGGCTGTGCCACACAGGCCTCGGGGTTTGCACGGGGCGCCTGCTTCACTCTGGTCTGTGAGAGGAGGAGAGCAGAACCCTTTCCTGAGCTAAATCTCCTGGCGCCTCAGCCATGGTGCACCTGTGGGAGGCCACTCCTGCTACGCCCACTTAATCTGCACACTGGCCCCCGAAGGGCTCTGTCCACCCTGTATCCCTTACTTCCCAAACCGAGAACCTAAATCCCTTTTCTCCATTTTCTTTTTTTTTTAAAGCATAAGTGAAATAGAATGGGTGAAAAAACACATGAGCTAAAAGAGCCATCAAAAGAGAAGTAAAATGCGAGATGAAGTCTAAACTTACCACGTCTGCCTCCCTCACCCCACAGGGCGTGAGCAGGGCAGTCTGATTACGATTTTTGCTTGAGGGGGCCAGAAATTTTAGAGAACATGAAATTTAAAGCAATAATTGCAACAAGTGGCAGAATGAAACATGTGTGACTTATATGCTAGTAGCACATGAACCCCTGCATTGACACAGAGATGAAGGGGTTTGGCTTGGCTGTGGCACAGTGGGTTAAGCCACAGAGTGCAATACCAGCATCCCATATGAGTACCAGTTCAAGTCCCCAGTGCTCCACTTCCAATCCAGTTCCCTGCTAATGTGCCTGGGAAAACAGTAGAAGATGGCCCAAGTGCTTGGGCCCCTGGCATTCACATGGGAGACCTGGAAGAAGCTCCTGGCTCCTGGCTTTGGCCTGGTCCAGCCCTGGCTGTTGCAGCCATTTGGGGAGTGAACCAGAGGATGGAAGACCTCTCTCTCTCTCCCCCCACTCCCCGTAACTCTGCATTTCAAATAAATGAATAGATCTTTAAAAGGGGGGGGAGGGTTGGCTCTTCCCTAGGAAGTTTCCAGAAGGCCTGCTGTTACCAACACGCCCCTCGTGATTCATAGGTGGAAAATCAAAGCTGGTCTGAGGGTGTGTTTCGGGACCTTGGCAGCCAAGATGCCACTTAGAGCTCCGTGTCCTCCCTTGGGTGACTCACTCTGCGGACTCTGCACCTTTCCCCCTCCCCAGAGAGAATTTCCAGCTGGTACAACACGTGGCTGCTTCCTGGAGCGCCTCGCTCCCCAGCCCCCAGGCTGCTTCTCTCCAACCCGTGGTGTCTTATTGCCCAGCTCCTCGGACCTGGACTCCTGGTCTTGCTGCTGCTTTCTTGCCCTCAACCAGAAAAGTCCCCCAAGCTCCTGGAACCCTTCTTCATCATCGTGGGATTGGTTCAGAGTCCCTGGTGCCATCTCCGAGGCCACTGCCAGGAACTCGGTAATGAACCCAACCAGTAACCCCTGACCCCATGTTTCCCAGAGTTCTGTAGGCATTTGACACTTGTAAACCCCGAAGTCTCACAAATTCTTAATTACACAGTATCTTTTGCTTCCAAGGAAGGAAGGAAGGACACACTAAATGAGCATCTACTATGTGCCAGCTTTTCCCGTTTGCATCCCCATCTAGCTGCAAGATCAGATGGTAAGAAGTGAGACAGCCAACAACTGATGGGGCTGGGATTTGAACCCAGGTCTGACAGACTCCCAGCCTGGGGTCTTTTCCTCCTGCAGCCTCCAGACAAGAGCACACACAGATGCTCTGAGGCCCGGCGGAGGCACATTTGTTCAGAGATGCAAGACGACAGAAGGTCAAATGGGAGTGGGCTCAGATGGGAGAGGACCGAGGTGGAGGAGGAGGGTCCCAGGGGTCTGCCTTCACAAGGGCTTTGGGGTGCAGGCAGGCGCTTTCTTCCATCCTGAGTCCTGCTGGAAGCACCTCCCATCCCCCCTGCTATGAGCTCACCACGAGTTGGCACTGACCGCCTCTCGTCTTGGCCTGGACTGGGACACACAGCATCTCTGCAGCAGGGATAAAGCAATAACAGGAATCTCATTTTTCTCTTTAAAATAATACCTCTCTGTTCTGCCAGCTAGCGGGCGGCTGCTCCCGCCCGCAGCCCTCTGGGAAGCCTGTTCCCAGCCCAGTAGCACTGGTCTGACACTGGCTTCCTGGAGCCCCCAGCGGCCAGCGCAGCCCACAGGTGACCTTGGGCTCCTGGCTGCAGATCCCCTGATGCCCTTCTCAGCCCTGGAAGGTCGTTCACCTCCATGTCCCCATCCCAGGCTCTCTGGGGCAAAGGGACACTGTCCTCACCCAGCCCCAAGCCCCCTGGCCTGCAGCTCCTGTAGACTCTCTCCAGGACACGAGCAATCTCCCACAAGGAAAAGATCACTGGAAAAGCCATCTTGAACAGGAAGAATTTAATTAATCCATTTTTTTTTTGGAAACAGGCTTTCCCCTTTTTTTAAGAAAAGAAAAAAAAAAGAGTCCTCATTTACCTAAAGGTCTGAGTGCCTGGAGCCTCTTCCCTGTGTGCACATTTCCTGTTCCTGGCTCAGGGATGGAAGGGCTCAGAGAATTCGGAGGATATTAAACAGATTCGTAGCGGCCCCGGCAGTATAAACACGTCTCAAGTGCAGACAGGAATGCCGCAAGCTCCTATTTGGTTTAATGTAAAACATGCACCAGTTGTGTCTGTGCTCCCATTTTACAAATAAACAAGGTGGGGAGATGGACTCAGACAGCGTCCCCCGGGAGCCAGGTGCCTCCGTTCATGGCAATTTGGAGGGCTTCTCCTGCCCACAAACAATTCGGAAAAGAACACTTAATGTAGGCCTGCAGATCCGGGCCAAAAGGCAGAGCCAATGGGAGATGCCCAGCTGCAGGGCCCGTGGTCGGGGGCCGCTCAGGGGCTGCTACCAACAGAATGGGTCCAGACAGCAGCATGTCCACAGGAGGTTGCAAGAGAGGCCTGGGTTCAAATTCTGCTTCTGATGCAACTCCCGACAGTCTGTGCAATCCCAGGCAACTGACTCCAGCCTCCAGCTCCTGCTGGACTTGCCCACCTGTGAGACAGGGTGACAATCCCAGACATGAGTGTGTCACCACACTGTCCCAGGCCTCCAGGAGACGAGTGGGTCCATGCCATGGGGTAAGCTGACAGCTCTCGGGACAGGCCGCTTTCCCACTTCAGTTCAAAATCAGCATTTCCTACCACCGATTCTTTCAAATCCAGAGTGGAGGGACTGTGTCCACATCTGGAAGTGTGAACACGGCAAGGCAGGATGACTAGCCTCACCCCCTCCCCGGCAGTTTGCAGCGGGGGGCATCAGCCAAACCAGTGGGCTGGAGGGCCGACCGGTGGGGCGGGCAGAACGGCCACCAGCGGCTCCTGCAGTGCCATCACCCACAGCTGCCGGCGGGTGGGGAGGCGTGGGTGCTGCAGCCAGTGGGCCTGGGTCTTGCTGTCGGACACAGGGTGGGATTCCTGGGCCTTCTACCTCACAGACTCCTTGGCTGCCACATGGGGGATGCGGGCAGGCCCTCCCAGGGGGCTCGGAGGGGCTTTGGAGGGCACCAGGCCCCAGCAAGTGCTCTGGGAGACCAGGGGCTCGGAGGCCTGGGTTAGCAGGTCAGTGATCTCGGGAACGGACATGTGCCCCTTGTAGTTCAAAAATGGCCTTTCCTACCCTGCTTCTTTCCAGTCCGAGTGAGGGGCACTGTGCCCCTGCTGGTGCTGGAACTCGGGGCGCCGACAGCCAAAGATTCCCAGAGAATAAACAAAGTTCTCAGGTGAGGAAGCTGAGGCTCGTAGATAGCACATGGCTGGCTGAAAGTCACTCAAGTTCAAGGTGCATTCGAGCCAGGTGCGGTGGTCATGGTCAGCCCCTGCTGATCCCTGCTCTCTGCTCCACGCATGGCGCCAAGCACAGCTTGTGGCTTCTGTAGTTAAATCCTTGCCACTACTCTGACAGGAAAACACCCCACCCTATTGTATAGCGGAGGGCACTGAGCCTCAGGGAGGGCTCGGCCGTTGGTAGCTGGGGGTCGACCGCGTTCTTCCCCCTCCGAATGCTCACCATGCCTTTGGCCAGGCCCAGGCACCAGTCCTTTTTGCATGGCTCCCCATGCCCTCGCCAGGGTCTGGGGGGCGCAGTCACCCGGGGAAGGGGGCACAGGACGGGGTGGCTTTGAGCTCAGCCGTGGGCCTGGAGCTCGTGTCCAGGGGACGGCACTGGTGTCTTGTGCAGAACTGCAGTTTTCCCAGGGTGTGGTGAGGGCTTGGGACATCTTCCCCAGGATTTTGACCGAGCCTTTGTCTTGGGCTCTAAGGAGTCTGTGTTCAGATAATAAAGAGCAGGTCCCTAAGCCTTCCAGAGATGCGGGAAGGGAGACAGTCGGCTGCTCCCTGGACGGAAGAGGACTTGGACGCTGCCCGAGGGTTCTGGCAGCCTGTCTCATCCACCCCCACAGACGGCCCCTCTCCTGCTTCTCGGACCCGGTGCTGTGTACGTTACCCGGCGCACTGCCTACGGAAAACAGAAGCCAGAGGAGCAGACGATGAGAGAGAAGGAGAGCCAGGAGGACAGGTCCAGCAATGCCTCCCGCTCCCCGTCACTTCCTAGGGGAGAGCTGAGCCCGCCGGGCAGGGGGTGCCTCCCGGGCCCTGGACCCGCTCCTCCCGCTGGTGTGGGGGTGCCCCTGCCCTGCGCCAGCAGCCCTTCTGCATTGTGTGGCCATCTTCTGCTCCATAGCCCTGTGTCCTCCTCCTGGGTCAGCATGGGCTTCTGCCAGAATCCAGCCTACCCAGGTGCACCCCGCTGTGTGACCTGTGGGCCCAGCTGCGCGTTTTCATGTGTGTGTGAGACGTGAGGGTTGGGGACCCTCACGCACCTGTAGGAAGCTCTGACTAGATAGGATGGAGCTGGTGGGAGGAAAGGAAAAGGGGTGGGGCCAAGGCCAGGGTCTGGCTTCTCCGAATGCCGTGGTGTCCATGACTAACTCCGAGGATTCGAGGAACTCCAGACTCAGACCTGGCTAAGTAGGCTGAGCCTCTGCCTGCGGCACCAGCATCCCACCTGGGCGCTGGTTTGAGTCCTGGCTGCTCCTCTTCTGATCCAGCTCTCTGCTACGGCCTAGGAAAGCAGTGGAAGAGGGCCCAAGTTATTGGGCCCCTGCACCACATGGGAGATCTGGAAGAAGCTCCTGGCTCCTGGTTTTGGATCGGCGCAGCTCCAGCCACTTCAGTCATTTGGGGAGTGAACCAGCAGATGGAAGATCTCTATCTGTCCCCCCACCTCTCTATATATAATTCTGACTTTCAAATAAATAAATAAATCTTTTATTAAAAAAAAAAAAAACCCTCCCCCTCCAGGCTGTTGTGAGAACACTTGTCAGAGTGAGTGGAAGCCGATTGTCTACTTGGAAGGATTCAGACCTCAGGGGCTGGGCTGCCCTCTGCACCCTCGTCCTGAGCCTGCAGCTATGGGGTGTGGCCAGGTTTTCGGACCCCTTTCTCTTGTCCCCCAGACACAATCTCGGTGGGTGGCCACTGTGACCCCTGAGCAGGGTAGAACGGTCCTCACTGCAAGCCGAAGCCTGAGGCTCAGGGCAGTGAAGACGCTGGCCCGAGTGTGCACAGCTGGGCAGTGGCAGCACCCGGATGTGGAGCGGAACCCTCCAGCCCCCCAGCTGGCCCTTGCTGGCCTCCTGGCCCCCTTCCTGCCCTGGGGCCCCTTCCTCTTCCCTCTCAGTGGGTGCCAGGGAGGAGTGGGCAGCCAGGCAGACGGGGACACACTCAGGCTGGGTCGGAGCATGTCAGCGGAGGGGGCTCTGCCCCTTAGAAGAAGGAAAAGCGAGAGCCGTGTTGCTCGCTGGAGAGGAGGTTCCTGACGATTCGGGTTTCAAAACCCTGACCTCCTCAGGGCCCCCCTCCCAGGGCTCCCCTCGCCCAAGACACAGAGTTTTCCATTGTAGAGTGGGGAAGAAATGCGGCTCTAATCCCCTCCGTTCCATGATTTCATCTCCTCCTCGCTCTTCCCGGGGGACTGCAGGCAGCAGTTGGAGGAGGGAAGCCGGCACAGGGAGGGGAGCTGAGGCCGGCCTTCTGTGGGCTGGAGGGTCATCCGGGCTTTGGGCGGGAGTGGGAGCAGATGGATGGGACAGGCCATCCCCCTCTCCAGCAGCCAACAGAGCTGGAAAGCTGGGAAATTCCAGGAGGCCTCCCGTCCCCCTCTCTGGCCCCCACGCCACTGCTGTCACCTCTGTCCCCAGTGACCCATCGCCTACACTTGGTGCCGCCCCAGTGTGGCCGCATCATTTCTCACTGGAGTGTGCAGCCAGCTGCCCAAGCGGCCTCCCGGACCCCAGGGCTGCCTGTCTTGGGTCCTCAATTCAGCTACCCAAGTGAGCCACCAGGTCGCCCTCAGGGCTCCATAGCACCTGCGGGATGGAAGCCGGGCTCCAGTGCGGTGCCCAAGGCCCTCCTCGTCCTCCGCCTGCTCCCTGCTTTCTCTCCAACAGTCTCTGCCATGTGCTCGTGGTGTGTGCTGCAGCAGCCCTGACTTCTTGTGGTGTTGTGCTGGCCTCTGCAGTGTGGCCTCTGTGCTTCAGACACGCGCACACACACACACATGCACACACACATATGTACACACACATGCGCACACACACATATACGCACACACACATGCGCACACACACTCTCTGATGGATGACCCCTTCTCTCTGGGGTCCTGTAGTCCCCTGTGCCAGTGTTGTCAGATGGCTGGGTCCAGGTTCTAGTCTCTGATGAAAAAAAGAATTTGAGGAAGGCCAGCGCCACAGCTCAGTAGGCTAATCCTCTGCCTGTGGCGCTGGCATACCGGGTTCTAGTCCCCGTCGGGGTGCCGGATTCTGTCCTGGTTGCTCCTCTTCCTGTCCAGCTCTCTGCTGTGGCCTGGGGGTGCAGTGGAGGATGGCCCAAGTCCTTGGGCCTTGCACCCACATGGGAGACCAGGAGAAGCACCTGGCTCCTGGCTTCGGATCTGCACCAGCCACAGCGGTCATTGGAGGGTGAACCAACAGAAAAGGAAGACCTTTCTCTCTGTCTCTCTCTCTCTCACTGTCCACTCTGCCTGTCAAAAAAAAAAAAAAAAGAATTCAAGGGTGAGATGCAGGCAAAGGTTAGCTGAGATGGGGGGTAGGGGTGTGGCTCAGTGGATTAAGCTGCCCCTTGGGATACCTGATCCCCTGTGACTACTACTTCCCTTCCGATCCAGCTCCCTGCTAATGCACCTGGGAAGCAGCAGCAGATGGCCCAAGTACTCAAGTCCCTGCCACCCATGTGGGAGACCTGGTTGGAGTTCCTGGCTCCTGGCTCCCGGCTTCTACGTGGTCCAGCCCTGGCTGTTGCAGGCATTTGGGGAATGAAACAGCAGATGCAAGATCTCTCTCTCTCTCTCTGCCTTTCAAACAAATAGAGCAACAAACAAATAAAACTTGTTAAGAAAAAGTTATCAGAGAAATAAGATTTATAGTTAGCAAAACAAAAGTACACACTGGAGAGAGAATTGCACCCCTGCGGTTTGGGGTTATCCCTGTGTACGACCTGGAGGGACTGGCTATTTGCAGGGGTGGTGTTGGGCGGGCTTTGAGTACTGCCCATTTTCCTGCCCTGTTTGGGCATCTCTGAAATGTCGCGGCATCAGGTGCATGACAGGAGTAGGGGTGTCAGCCATGGTGATTTTGTTATAAGGCTGTGCTCATTAGCGCTAGGTCGTCATGGGGGCTTGGCCAGCAGCCGTGCCAGTAGGTTTTCAGCTGGCACCAGCTCTGGGCGGTTTCTGCAGCACGGAAGGGGGGAGATGGGTGGAGCAGGCAGGGGCGGGGCTGGGCGGTGACTTCTGCTCTCTCCTTGCTAGTCACCTGCCAGTGTGGCTGCTTTCTGTCGCGTTGTTGCGTTCACTTAACCATGATTTGTCCACCCAGGCATCCACTCGCCTCTCGCCCACTGAGCTCCTGCAGCGCGGATCCTCTCCGCACTTCTCCATGTGTGCTTCCCTGGCCCTAGCGAAGATCGGGCCAACCAGTCTTCCTCCCTGGTCCCACTGGGAAGCCGAGCAGCTGCCGCTCTCACCTCCCTTTCTCACCTCCAGGCTCCAGCTTTCCCGCCGCCCAGCCTGACCCCATGCACAGCCCTTCTTCCCTCCCGTTTCGGATGACCGACGGGGCGGGTGTCTGGCCCAGCAGTGAAGACCCTGCCTGGGAGGCCCGCTCCCCACACTCGCGTGCCTGGTTCACCCCCAGCTCCTCTGCTCCGGAAACAGTTCCCTGCCAATGTGTACCCTGAGGGGCAGCGGGTGATGGTCACACACAGGGGTCTCTGTCACGCATGGGGGTAGCCTGAATGGAGTTCTGGGGTTCTAAGCTCAGCCTGGCCCAGCCCTGGCTGCTGTGGGCATGTGGGGGTGAACCAGCGGATGGAAGGCCTCTCTCTCTGTCTCTGACTTTCAATTCAAAAGAAACATTTAAAAATTTATAATAAAGACAGCTGATGAACACACACACACACACATCTGCTTTTGTCACTTCCAAGCCAGACTCTCACTAATAAAACAGAATTTTTTTTCAAAAAGGCATAAAGTCACAGGAAGAGGGAAACTGGAGTCTACAGTGACAGAAGCTGGGAAGCTTGGGAGAAGACAGACTGAACAGAATGGAGACAACTCAAGCTTACGTCAGCCAGGGAGCCACGAGCATCCGGGAAATCCTGGGACCGGCGGCCTTGGGACTCCCTGGACCTTCTGGGGAGACGCGTGGGGGCTCAGCTAAGGCAGGCTGGCTGGGATCTGAGAAACAGGAGCCTGGATCCCTCGTGTACGCGACCTCCCGGGCCTTCGCTAAGCTGAGCGGAGCACACACCCATTCGGAGTCCCCAGGAAGGGGGTCAGCGGGCAGCGCTTCCAAAATGTGAGGCCCTTGAAACTTGTTTTCCTACCATTTAACAGCTTGAGGAACACAGCTTGGGCAAGACCAGTAAAACTGACTGCTGGCTGGGAGAGACGGTGGGAACACACATCCGGTCTCTCACCCCCTCATTTTCTGCAGTTCTTTGGTAAAAGACTCACTGTGCACCACGCTTGGCATGCTGTACAAGCAAAGATCAACAAGACAACTTCCCACCCCCAGGGGGCCGGCCTCCTGCTGCGGGAGCCCTGGGCTGTCCCTCCCCGGTAACAGAAGGAGCTGGCCTGTCCCCTGCGCTCTCCAGAGCTACCCCTGCACCACCCAGGGAAAGTGGCCTTGGGGGTTCCTGGGTTCTCCACGCACCTTCTCTGGCTCCACCCCTGCTCACCCAGCTCTGTCCGGGGCCTCCTGGAGCTGGCTGCGGCTCCTCCCAGAGCTCGCTGACCAAGGCTGGTGTGTGCTTGGGGCCACGTGGGGTTCTGGGCGGGAGCCACTGCAGAAGCTGACTGTCATCCATTGCTACCCCAGGGTCCGCAGGCTTTCACTGTGAGGGCCAAGCAGTAACTGTTGTAGGCTTTGTGCTCCAAGAGCAAAATCAGGGGTATTATGTGATCATTTGTGTGCTTATTTTTATTTGTGAGACAGAGAGAGACATAGACGGAGAGACCGCCCATCTGCTGGTTCACTCGCCAAATGCCCGAGAGCCTGAAACCCAGTTCAAGTCTCGAGCTGGGGAGCAGGGACCCATCTACTTGAGCCATCATCTGCTGCCTCGCAAAGTGCACACAGCAGGAAGCTGGGGCTGGAGCGGAGCTGGGCCTTGAACCCTGGCTCTCGGGTGTCGGATGTGAGTATCGTGTCTTCACTGCTGGACCAAACATTCACCCCAAAGTGTTTTTTTTTTAACTTTCTAGAAAATATTTATTTATTAACTTGAAAGTCAGAGTTACAGATGGAGGGAGGAAGAGAGAAAAACTTTTCAACTGGTGGTTCACTCCCCAGAGGGATGCAACCGCAGGGTTGGGCCAGGCTGAAGGCAGGAGCCAGGCAATCCATCCTCGTCTCCCACACGGGTGGCAGGGGCCCAGGTCCTTGAGCCATCTTCTGTTGCCTTCCCAGTGCATTAGCAGAGAGCTGGATTAGAAGCAGAGCAGCTGGGATTTGAACCAACACTCCTGCCAGCATCACCAAGTGGCGACTTGATCTGCTACACACAACAGTGCCCTCTCTCCCTCTTCCTATAGAGCCACCAGTCCTACCTTCGTGACCTCACCTCGCCCTGGTTACCTCCCAAAGGCCTGCCTGCAAATGTCATCAGCATAGTAGTTGGGGATTAGCTTTCCTATGCGTGAGTCTCGGGGACACATTCAATCTGTGGCACAGACCTGGACACTCACCAGCCCTCGCCTGCTGCCCTCTCTGGTTCTCTGGCCAAGGCCTTGGCCTTGGACTGAGGTTACACCTTGTTCCCTCACGTCTAAGGTCTGTGGACTTGGACTGAGCCATGCTACTGGCTTCCTTGGTTCTTTTGCAGAGGGCACATTTTGTAGGTCTTCTAAGCTCTCCTGAGTGAGTCAATTTGCCTAATAAATCCCTTTTTGCCTCTCTCTTCATATTTTTCTTTTTCTTTTTTCTCTTTGGAGAACACTGATAAATACAGGATTTAATGCAGCCTTAATCAAAATTCCAAATTTTTTTTATTTTTTTACAAACAGAAAATCCAATCCTCAATCTGATATGGAATTGCAGCAAGCCTTCGATAATCAAAAAATATTGAAAAAGAAACACAAAGTTGCAAGACTCACATTTCCAGATTTCAAAACTTACTACAAAGTGACAATAATCCAACCAGTGTGGTACTTGAGTGAGGCTGGGTATACAGACCCATGGAACAGAACTGAGAGCCCAGGAATAAGCCTATGCACATATAGCCGGTGATTTTCAACAAGGGTGCCAAAGCCACTCAGCAGTGGAAAGAACAGTCCTTCCACCACGATGCTGGGACAACTGGGTAACCACGCGCCAAAGAATGAAGCCGGACCCTTACCTCACTCTAGATACAGAGATTAACTCAAAATGGATCAACCACTTAAAGATAAGAGCTAAAACATAGCAGAAAATATAGGGGAAAGTATTTTTGTATTAGATTCAGTGACAGATTAAAAATGCTATTTATTTTTATTTACTTGAGAGAGAGAGAGAGGGAGGGAGGGAGAGAGAGATCTTACACCTACTGGTTCACTCCCTAAATGCTTGCAACAGCCACGGCTGATCAGGTTGAAGCCAAGAGCCTGGAATTCCATCGGGGCACCCATGTGGGTGGCAGGGACCCATGTCCTTGGGCCATCACCTGCTGCCTCCCAGGGTGCATTAGCAGGGAGCTGGATCAGGGGAGGATGCAGGATTCCCTTGAACTTGCACCTGATATCCGATGCAGGTGTCCCGAGCAGCTGTGCCACAATGCCCACACAGGCAACAAACTAGAGATTTGACACAAAGGCACATCAAGCAACAACAAAAATCAGATAAATGTGGCATCACAAAGATTAAAAACTTTTTGTACCCAAGGAGATTATCAAGAGTGTGAAAAGACGTTTGCAGAATGGGAGAAAGCGCGTGTGAATCTTGTATTGGACAAGGTTTCAGGAGCTAGGATACGTGAGGATCTCTCACAGTGCAGCAACAGAAGGCTGCCCAACTGAAAAGGGGTAGTGACCTCTCTTTTTTTTAAAAATTTTATTTATTTATTTGAAAGCCAGATTAGAGAGAGAGAGAGAGAGAGAGAGAGAGAGAGAGAGAGAAGGGTCTTCCACCTGCTGGTTCACTCCCCAAGTCGCTGCAATGGCCAGGGCTTGAGCCATCCAAGCCAGGACCCAGGAGCTCTATCCAGGTCTCCCATGTGGGTGCAGGGACCCAAGCATCTGGGCCATCCTCTGCTGCTTTTCCAGGACATTAGCAGGGAGTTGGATCAGAAGTGGAGCAGCTGGGATATGAACCACCCATGTGGGATGCCAGTGCTGCAGGCAGTGGCTTTACCCACTACATCACGATGCTGGCCCTTGGGTAGTGAAATTGAAGAGACATTTTGCCAATGGAAGTCCTCATCTGGACGATAAGAACACAAAGAGGCGTTCACTGGGCATTAAGGAGCTGTGCATCAAACACGGGGAGTAGGTTAATCCTCCACCTGCGGTGCCGGCATCCCATATGGGCGCCGGGTTCTAGTCCGAGTTGCTCCTCTTCTGATCCAGCTCTCTGCTGTGGCCTGGGAAAGCAGTAGAAGATGGCCCAAGTCCTTGGGTCCCTGCACCCACATGGGAAACCCAGAAGAAGCACCTGGCTCCTGGCTTTGTATCGGCTCAGTTCTGGCCATTGCAGTCATCTGGGGAGTGAACCAATGGAAGGAAGACCTTTCTCTCTGTCTTTCCCTCTTACTGCCTGTAATCTACCTTTCAAATAAATAAATAAAATCTTAAACAAACAAAAAAAAAAAAACACGAGGAGAGACACTTCACCCACTGGGACGTCTGGAATGAAACAAGCGAAGACGGCGAGTGCCGGCAGCCGGAGGGTGGGACCCTCGGGCACTGCTGGTGGGGGTAAGATGAGCGGCTGGCCTGGAAGGCGGTTTGGCATTTCCTCAAGAAGCCAAGCCTGGGATCCTGCCTGTGACTCAACAGTGCCACTTCTAGGTGTCCATTCGCGAGAAATGACGCAAAAATTCCACTTGTACGTATACAGCCACGAAAAATGAAAACACATGTCAACCAGAGACGCGTACACGGGTGCTTAGAGCAGCGTTATTCATAACAGACAAAAGGTGGAAACAATCCAAACGCCCATCAACATGAAGGGAGGGGAGAACCAGCTGAGGTCTACGAGCGCAGGAGATGATTTTACTGTGAAATAGAAGGAGGCTCTGATACTTGCTACCCCATGGACGGGCCTCAAAGACACGCTAAGTGCAAGAAGCCAGACACGAAAGGTCACGTATGAGTGTTTTATCATTCCTTTTACGTGAAATATCTGGAATTGGCAAATCCATACAGATAGAAAACAGATTAGTGATTTCCAGAGAGTGTGGGATTACTGCAAGGGTGTGGGATGTTCTGGAAGCAGAACTCTGAAACTAGAGAGAGGTGGCAGCTGCAACGCTGTGAGTGCACCAAATGCCCCCCTGAATCGGCCACGTTAGCCTGGGTGGTGTGTGCTACACGGATTTTTAGCTCAAGAAAAGAAAAGCTGCCTTGGCAGCTATTGTGGCCCAGAGGGTTAAGCCCCTGCCTGTGATGTGGGCATCCCACATGGGTGCCGGTTTGAATCCCGGCTGCTCCACTTCTGATGCAGCTCCCTGCTAGTGTGCCTGGGAAAGCAGCAGAGGATGGCCCATGTGACATTCCGTGGGAGATCCAGATGGAGTTCCAGGCTCCTCCTGGCTTTGGCTTGGCCCAGCCCTGGCTGCTGTGGCCATTAGGGTAGTGAACCAGCCGAGGGAAGATTTTTTTTTTCTCTCTCTCTCCCCCTCTTTCTGTAACTACGCATTTCAAATAAATAATCTAAAAAAAAAAGCCCAGATTTCTGTCAAGACCCCTCCCCATCACATTTGATTGGCATGTCTCTAACTCTCTTAACTGCTAAAGCAGCCCCCTCCTCCTCCTCCCCTCCTTTATTTCCTTGACTTTATCAAGAGGCTTGGCCGGTTGCCCTGCAGCAATGGTTCCGTTCCTTTTCGTTTAACTAGCTTCCCCATCTCTGCCCTTCTGGCGAACTGGGAAGTAGGCTCAAAGATTTGAGTCAGACCCCATCGACAGAGCACTCCCTGGCTCTGGGGACGCTGTGTGTCGCGGGTCACCAGGAGGTGCGGCTCGTGGCTGTCCTACCTGTGTGCTGCTGAGTGGACCCCTGGGGCAGCCTGGTCTCTCCACGGCCAGTGCTCCCCGCTCCCTGCTGTTAACTGGCTGTTAGGGGTAAAATGGGCAGGATGCGACTCTCCAGGTTCCCACAAGAGTACTCTTTCCATCTCCCCAACACCCCTGCTGTGGACATCATTAGAACCCACTTCATAAATAAAGAAGCTGGGCTTCAGGGAGATGCAATACTTTACCCAAAGCCTGGAGAGATTCACTTGTATTGCTCTCTTCTTTCTTTAAAAAATTATGTATTTGAAAGGCAGAGAGGGAGGCAGCGATATCTCCTATCTGCCGGTTTGCTCCCCTAATGCCTGCAACAGCCCGGGCTGGTCCAGGCAGGATTCAGGAGCCAGGAGCTCCATCCTGGTCTCCCACATGGGTGGCAGGGGCCCAAGCCCTTGGGCCATCAGCTGCTGTCTTGGAATGGGAAGCAGAGGCACTGGGACTTGAACCAGGCACCTAATGTAGGACGCAGGCACCCCCAGCTCAGCCTCACCCGCAGCCCCAAATGCCTAGCCCACTTGCATTGCTTTCCTTCCTTTGTTCTGCCCTTTTGCACACCGCCCAAAGCCAGCAGACAGCCCCGTGCACCTGGGTGCCTCGTAGGGTGGACAAGTTCCGCCTCCCCTAATACAGTCAGTCCTGGCCAGCCCTGTCCAGCCCTGACCACAGTATGGTCCTAAGGAGGCTGAAGACCCTGCCTGACCCCCTGAGGGGCCAATGACGCCTGTCAGGGAATGGACTCCCTCAAAGGGCATGATGGGAAAATGCCCCTGGGCTTCCCCTGGCCCCCAGCCTCACATATCCAGCAAGAGGAGCAGACCACATCTCCTGAAAGGGGAGGGGAAGAAGAAAAAAAAAAAAAAAAAGGAAAAACTTCTCGCATCTGTTGAATATTAACCTGTGAACCATTTAACCAAACATTGGCTTCTCCTGTCATTCGATAAGGTGTATCCAGCACAGGGAGATGAGAAAATTGGGAGGTTATTCTTTTAAATTACATCAGCAGGGGGCTTGTTCCTGCTGCAGGGCTCCGAGGGCCCCGTCTGGGACATCACATCACCACCAGCACACTCAGGACGGCCTTCACTGCTTTCCTCTGCCTGGGAGTTCAGGCAGTCACGGGGATATGAAAAAAAAAGCAAGAGGGATTTTAAAATAAAGTCCATGCGCGGCAGGCTGTCTGCCCCGAGCCGGCGCTGCACGAGGGCTGATTACGGAGGAAGGCATGGTTTGTGTCACCGTCACACAGAAGCGTCCGGCAGCTTTTCTGCAGAGACATCGCCTCTCAGTCTTCCTGGGACTCTGTGTGCAGACTTCCGGAGCTGTCGGGGACCCTGAGGCCATCCTGCCTGCCCCGGCCCCCCTTTGAGTCGGGGTGCTCTGCAGGATAGGCCAGTCTAGACAGATAGGGACCTCCAGGGCAGGCCGGCCAGCTTCCGCTGGCAGGCTGGACCCGTCGTGGGGACATCAAGCGCTGGACGGAGGGTGGGAGCCCAGCCTTTGGCTGCTGCCTCTTTTCTGACCTCCCACTGGTAGGACCAGGTTATCTGTCCCATCAGGCCTGTTCCCGGCCCCACGCGGGCTCTGTGGGAGGTGTGCTGCACATTCTTCTGGCTGAGATTTGTTCCTGGGTAAGACCCCTTGAGGCCCGTGGCAGAGCAGGCACAGCGCGGGCTCTTCCTCCAAGAACTCGAGTCCCAGAAAACGGTCAGGGCGTGGCCACAGCTACCCGGAGCCCCAGGTGCCGTGCCTGTGACATCACACCCGGGCCGTTCCCATCGCAGCCGATGCCCAGAGAGCATCGTTTTGTGTGATGGGTCCCACACAGCCCAAGTGGCTTGGAACAAGGAGCCATCGTTTTTTTTTTTTTTTAAATGTGTCCCATATATATATATTTTTAAAGATTCATTTATTTGAAAGGCAGTTACAGAGAGGCAAAGGCAGAGAGAGAGAGAGAGAGAGAGAGAGAGGTCTTCCATCTGCTAGTTCACTCCCTAAATGGCCACAATGGCCAGAGCTAAGCCGATCCAAAGCTAGGGGCCAGGAGCTTCTTCTGGGTCTCCCACACAGGTGCAGCGGCACAGGGACTTGGACCATCTTCTACCTGTACCCCAGCCATAGCAGAGAGCTGGACGGAAGTGGAGCAACTGGGACTCGAGCCAACACGTATTTGGGATGCCAGCACTGCAGGCAGCGGCTTTACCCACAAAGCCACAGTGCCGGCCCTGGAGCCATCATTTTTAACACAGAGTAGCTGTGGGACCCTAGGCAAATCCCTCCCATTGTGAGAACCTTGCTTTTCTCATCTGCACAATGGGCATGAGATAAACCTCCTCACCTTGGCAGGTGAAGGGGGGCAGTAGCGGCGAGAAGACCTCTGCTATGGTCTGAATGTGTCCCCTAAAAGTTGGTGTGCTGGAAACTGAACCCCAAAGTTATATGCTAATGGACTTGCGAGGTGGTTAGGATCCGACGAGATCAAGAGGGTGGGGCTCCCAGCAGGGCATTAGTGGCTTTCTGAGAGGGAGACCCAAGCTGGTGTGCCCGCTCCATCTTCCGCCACTACAATTCAGCGAGGAGCCCCCGCCAGCTGCGGCCACTGTGCTCTTAGGTTGCCCAAGCCCTGGAACCGAGAACTGAACCAGCCTCTGGTCTTTATAGATCACCCAGCCCACGGTACCATAGCAACAGCAAACAGACGAGGATGCCACTGGCTCTGACGTGAACAGGGCCATTCCCCTTGCTCTCACAGCGTGCATTGCAGGCGTGGCCGTGGCCGACAGCCTCTGGCAGCCGTCTGGTGGATGCACACCAGCCCCCAGCCTCGACCTCCACACCCGGCGGCCTTTCATTCTCCCAGCAGAGCTTTCCAAAGGCAGGTTCACAAGTGTGGAAACTGAGGCTGAACCCTGATGGCTCCCAGCTTGTCGAGGAGTTGGGCTCCCCGTCTTCTTGTCAGTTGGACAGAGCAGGCCTGTGAGGTCAGCTCAACGGCCAGCTGCAGCCCAGATGTGGAGACCTGGCTGGCCGCAGAGGAGGTGGGTGGGTGGGAACATCCTCCCGCTTCCTCCCTGGAAGACAAATGGTTCAGGGGCCACTGGAGGCTCCGCAGGCTGTGGCCGGCTCAGAAGCCTGGGTGAGGTGGGAGACGTGCTCCCCGTGAAATCGACTCCTGCCTGGACGAGGCTGCTCGGAGGGTGGACTCTGGAGGATGGACTCAGAAGGCTCCCGGCCGCACTCTCTCAGTAGCTTTGAGCCCACCTGCTTGCTGGCCTGTGCGCAGGCAGAGATGCGGGAAGAAAGCGCCAGCTTCGTGTGGCCCTGCCGTGAGCAGATGCACAGGCACACAAACACCGAAAACACCCACACGAGGCCCACGCCCATGCGCCCGTCCATTGTGCACACACAGCTACATGTGCACCCACTCACACAAGCCCCATGCCTCCCAGGACAGCCGGGGGTTCCCTCTGGCTCCCGGAGCCCCGTGGGACCAGCCCAGAGAAGGGCAGGAAGCTGTGTGTCATCTATCACTCCTCTCCAACAGGCAGCGTCATCCTTTCTACCCCAAGCCGGCGTGGGGCAGCCGGCAGCTGTGAAGTGGTCCCGGGACAGAGCCCCCCCCAGCCCATATTTCATGGACACCCCAGACAGAACCCGCTGTCAGGACTGCCGGCCAATTTCCTGCCCTGACTACGGCGCAGATCCCCCGACAAAGAGGGCCATTGTGTCGTCCTCCCCACCCCGTGTCTGCTCTGCAGAGATCGGGTGGGGGCCCTCGTGGGGGCCCTGGGGGATGAAGTTGCTGCCTCCCGCACCCCAGCCCCCGGAAGGGCCACTCATTCTTGAGTTGAGAGAACCTGGTCCTGGCCGAGGTCACGCAGCCTCAGAGGCCTTGACCACCAACTGCCCCACACTGTCCAACAGTCCTCCCAGGCCCCCAAGGCTCTGGCGACAGCTTCTCCACCACGGGGAAGTGGCTGAGCACGGAAAGCATTTTCAGGGGGCCAGGGCTGCCCCTGGCTCCTGCAGGGCCCTGGCCGCTGGGAAGTCAGCTGCCCCTGACTGCCTATCTCTGGGTCATTCACAGGTTGGTCCCTCTTTTCTTTTTAATTTTCATTTCAAAGTCAGAGAGGCAGAGACAGAGACTGAAGTAGAGAGATAGCGTCCATCCACAGGTTCAATCCTCAAATACCTGTAACACCTGGGGCTGGGCTAGGCAGACACTAGCAGGCAAGAACTCAGTTCGTGTTGGGGGTGGGGGGCAAGTCCCTGAGCCATCACCTGCTGCCTCCCAGGGTGCACATTAGCAGAGGAGTGGAGCTGGGACTCTGCCCCCTGGGCCTTATCCCAGCGGCCTGCAGAGCCCTGGTGCTGGAGACCGATGGCTGCAAAATGTTCCTACAGATAGACCCCGGATTCGCTCACAGGCCGCCAGGGAGGTCCCACTCATTCATTCATTTCACAGAATATTCCTTGAGTGTCATCTCCATGGTCAGCCCCGGGTACAGGGGGCAGAGTTAGAGCCAGCCTGTTCCTGGAACCATGGGGTGAGTCACACACAGAGACCCTAGGACAGTGCCTGCTCCTCGGGGCTCTCAGTGGGAATGAGCTCCTGTCTGTCTGTCTCTCATTCACCCAAGGGTTTGAATCCCGAATCCGCCAGTCCCCTAAATCCGCTCTCTCCCCCAGGCCTGTGTGTGTGTCCGTGTGTCGGGGAGGGGAGGAAGGGAGAGGATATTGAGGGAGGAGGCCTGGTTGCACCGGGGGTCTGCAGCTTGGACCCAGGCTGCAGCTCTTGTCCAGGGGTGCTGGCTGCTTCAGGCAGGACTCGTGTTCCTGGAAAACTGGTTGCAAATAGGATTTTAAAAACAAATATGGGCCGGCGCTGTGGCTCAGCAGGTTAATGCCCTGGCCTGAAGTGCCGGCAGCCCTATGGGCGCTGGTTCTAGTCCCAGCTGCTCCTCTTCCAATCCAGCTCTCTGCTGTGGCCTGGGAAAGCAGTGGGAGATGTCCCAAGTGCTTGGGCCCCTGCACCTGTGTGGGAGACCCGGAAGAAGCTCCTGGCTCCTGGCTTCGGATCAGCGCAACTCCGGCCGTTGCGGCCATTTGGGGAGTGAACCAGCATATGGAAGACCTCTCTCTCTGTCTCTACCTCTCTCTGTAATTCTGTCTTTCAAATAAATAAAAATAAATCTTTATTTTTTTATTTTTTTTTATTTTTTGACAGGCAGAGTGGACAGTGAGAGAGAGACAGAGAGAGAAAGGTCTTCCCTTGCCGTTGGTTCACCCTCCAATGGCCGCCGTGGCCAGCGCACTGCGGCCGGCACACCGCGCTGATCCGATGGCAGGAGCCAGGAGCCAGGTGCTTTTCCTGGTCTCCCATGGGGTGCAGGGCCCAAGCACCTGGGCCATCCTCCACTGCACTCCCTGGCCACAGCAGAGGGCTGGCCTGGAGAGGGGCAACCGGGACAGAATCCGGCGCCCCAACCGGGACTAGAACCCGGTGTGCCGGCGCCGCTAGGCGGAGGATTAGCCTAGTGAGCCGCGGCGCCGGCCAATAAATCTTTAAAAAAAATAGACAAATACAACCGTCCTTTAGAGCCGCCGGGGAAGCGAGCGTCTTCCTGGAAGCTCACAGCAAAGTGACTTCTGTACCAGGAGGGAGCTCAAAGGGACAGGATTTGCCCTGCTGGGTTCTTCCCAAGGCATGAATGTGCAGGCTCCCGCCAAGATGAGCACAGACGCGCGGGTTGACGCCCTTCGTGGGGGTTCTGTCTCTGGCTGAGCCGGCTCCCTTCCCAGTAACGCTGGAGTTCAGCCCAGCCCTGGGCCCCAGCTCTGGGGACAGGCTGCAGTCGTGAGCCAGCGGCTCCGGTTAGGAAATTAATAAAGAGAAGCTCTCGCAGCCAGGCCCACGGCGAGAGACGAGTTAGGTCATGTCTCTTTCTGTTCAATCGGATATTACTCCCAACCCTGATGTCACCTTCAAGCTATTAAGCATCACCCTCAGAGACACGCCGTTATCAGGCCGGCCTCGGAGCCATGCTGTTGTCAGGGGTCGGGCCCTGGAACCTGTTTCTTTGCCAACTGCGGGTCACAGGCAGGAGGCTTGTGCAGACTTTAGAAGGGGCTCAGGGGGTGGGGGAGCAATTGACAGAGGATCTTGGTCCCATGACCAGAATCAGAGCATTTCCCTGGGATGCAGAAACAGCGTTGGTGTCTCCTCTTCAAGACCATGGCCAGCCAGACCCTGTGGTGTCTGAAGGCCTGGTTTATGTGCAGCCATCCGACCAGCTTTTGGCCAGGGCTTCTACACGGTCCATGTGTCCAGCAATGGGCACTTCTGAGCTGAGAAAGCCAAGCGATGCCACTAAGTTAGCCAGGCAGCCAGCCTTCCACCCACTAACTCTCCATGGAGTCTTCATTAGGCGCCAGGCATCGTGCTGGTAGCTAGGACTCCAGCGGTCAGAGAAATCCATCCCCTTCCTTCCTTCCAGCGTGGAAAGCAGACCACCAATGAATAAACAAGCAAACAATGGAAGGATTTTACATCATGCTGGGGTCCACGCAGGAACACACATAGGATGGGAAGACAGAGAAAAAGGGATGCTAGTGGCTACGGGTGATAGAAACATCAGAGGGGAGTGTGGATGTGAGACATTTTCCAAGGTGTTCAGGGCTTGCAGCACCTGGGGCTGGGAAGGGCGGCCAGTGAGAGAAGGAGCCACCCCTGCTGTGGTAGCCAAGCAGGACACGGCTGGCCATTGTTTCTTTGGCAAGGCACAGGTTCTCCTGCCTGGCAGGGAAATTCTTAGCTGTTAATGGGAAACATTTCCACCCAATGGAAGGAAAAAAGCCACCCACTTGGGCCCACCCAGTTACTGGTGCACTTTGGGGGTGCAGACAGGAAGGGGGGTCCCTGCCGACGCTGGTTGTTTTCTTGGAACGGCAGAAGAGCTGTCAGAAATGCATCCGTCCGTCCCTCTGCGGCCTGGCCCAAGCAGGTGACAGATTTCGGCCGCCCTGAGTCCCTCCGGGCATTATCCGGAAATGGATTCTCTGCCCCTTTCATCTCTCTCTCTCTCGCCTCTCTGCCTCTCCCACAAGGGCAGCCAGGCACTCGCTCGTCCTTGATGCTCTCTCAAGGATGGAGAAACTCATTACCCAGGCTACCGTCTGGGAATTCTCAGCTGTTCGGATTCCTCCCACGTCGCCATCTCTGGGCACAGTCACTGTCACATCAGGGAGTCACCAGCGGGTGGCCTTGCTTGCCAGAGGAAGTAGAGGGTTTTTACCTACTCGGAGAGCAGCTGGCCCCAGCTACTGTTCTCCCAGTATTGGCCAATTAGGTACCAATGCCAAAGAGGGAAAGGGGACCAGGGAGTGTTTGCAAAGCAGAGAGACAGATTCGCAGAGGGGTCTTCCATCTGCTGATTCACTCTCCAGATGCCTGCAACAGTCAGGGCTGGGCCAGGCTGAAGCCAGGAGCCTGGAACTCAATCTGAGTTTCCCTCGTGGGTGGCAGGTACACAAGAACTTGAGCCATCATCGGTTCTTCCCAGAGTGCACAGTAGCAGGAAGCTGGATCGGAAGCGGAGGAGCCAGGATTGAACCAGGCACTCTCCTATGGGACGCAGCTGACCCAAGCAGCAGAGTAGTAGCCCCACTGGGGGGACGGGGCTTTCCCTGTAGATAGGCTGCATCCGAGGGGTCCTCCAAGGCAGCAAAGGGCAGTAGGCCACTACATCGGAAACCCCAGCTCCCACACTGGGGGCAGGGAAGTATGGGCCTGGGCCTGGAGTGGCTGGCTCTTCACTGGAGCTTTCTGAGGTTGTGCACCTGTGACCCATGACCCCAGCACACTTATACATCCTTACTGGCACACAAAAAGGCCCTGGGGCCAGCTGTAGCTTTGCTCTACATCTTTCTCGTTACAGAGGCAGGTTAAAGGGGGAACCCCCATCTCAGCCTCGTGCAGGGGCACAGAGAATGTGAGAGCCACACGATGACTCTGCGTACGTGGACAGAGCAACTTCACCTCTACTCACAGTGAGTTGGCCAAAGCAGGTCACAGAGGCAGCCTGTTGTCAGTGAGGTGGGGCAGGACACCCCTCCCACAGCAGGTGCATCACGGGGCAACAGGCCAGGAGGTTATTTCCCCAGAGAGGGAAGAAGATGATTGGGCCCAATGATCCGACCCACTGCAGCCCCCAACTATGAAGCCTTAGCTTCCTTAGGGTCTCTCTGCCTCGGTCACCTCATCTGTGAATCGGGAACAGTAGTGCCATCTCTTAGGGCGCAGAGAGAATTCCCTTAGTTGATACATGTAAAGCACTCAGAACAGAGGCCGACCGGAGTCAACACTAAATGTAGGTGAATGGAGGGAGGAGATGGGGGGCGAGTGTTTTCAGTGGGCACAGAGCTGCCGTATGAGATGAGGAAGTCCTGGAGTGGCTGGTGGGGACGGTGTGTGAATGTACTTACCGCCACTGAGCAATGAAAAATGGTTAACATGGTGGCTTTAATGTTCTGTATATCTTACCACATTAAAAAAAAAAAAAAAAACTAGGCAGATGGGATCATCTCGGGGCAGAGCGAGGAGTCGGGAACAAGGAATCCTTGGGAACCAGCTGTGAGGGCAAAGTGTTGTGGGACAGAGCAGGAACGCTCAGGACAGACAAGGAAAACCGGAAGTCCCTGTGGATGGAAGATCTGTGTGTCCATCCATGTTTCTCTGCCTTCCAATTGAAAAATAAAAACAAAGACACAGCATTGGGGACATTGTTCCTCGCGTGGTTTGTCCTTTTTTCTCGTTTTCCTCCAGACACCTCAGGCCGGGTATTGGCTGAGAATCTGAAGGCTGCCCACAGAACTGTGGCTCTCAGCTCTGCAGAGAAAAAGGCCTGGGAACTTTGCTTTTTTTAATTGATTTTATTTCTCCAAGAGTTTTCTTACAAATTGTCCTCGCATAGCTAGATTGATGTAATCTTAAGAAAATATATGAAGTATGCTTTAGAAAAAAAATCACACACCCTCTAACCAGCCATCTCGTCTGGCAATCACCCTCACAGCTCTTGTCCTTTCTGGGGTGGGAGGCGCAGTTATTTTTACACGTGGGTGATTACATCCCCACACCAGAGCTCCAAACTCTTGCTGACCTCTGTCTGCAGCAGCGGCTGCGGCTGGGAGAAGGCGCCGGGGCAGGCAGGGGCGTCTCCGTCCCAGGCTGCAGGCACCCTTGGGCTTTCAGTCCCCCAGAGGCGTGCACAGAAGTCCTGGCAACACGTGAGCCTCCCACAGGGGCAGCGTTACAGGAGCACACGGGACGGGAGGGGCTGACTGCACAGGGTGGGGGAGAGGGGCTGCTGTCCGGGGCCGCCCGCAGTCAGATTCCTGGGAGAGCACAGCACACTATGGCTGGAGAACCTTCTACTCCAGGGCTCCCTGGCCCTGGGCCTCAGCTGGCGGCTGTCACATGATGTCCCCTTATTTATGACACAGCGGCCACTTTCCGGCCTTTCACAGGGGGAGCACCTGGCAGCATCTCAATCCAGAGACAGTGCATGAAAAGGAGTCTCTGCTCCACTTCTGGTGGTCGCTGCCTGGCAGTCTCGGCTACGTGGGCCTGGCTCCTTCCCAGCCACCTGTGATGCCAGCATGGCCGGGCCTGGGGGATCTACAGCAGGCGATGTCTCGGTCTTTTCCCGGTTAAGACGCGTGGCCACTGGATCTGGAGCAGGGGCGGGTTTCTGAGCTGCAGACGAGAGGCTGCCATCCTTCATCCTCTGACAGATTTCCCCTGGGGCTTGGGGACAGCTAAGGACCCCCAAAGCCTCAGACATGGAGCCAGGAGGAAAGCTGGGCCAGGGTACGCGCCACCAGCGCTTCCTTTCTTGGGGAACCTTTGCTGTTTACGGGGCGCCAGCTGTAGGCGGACTCCTCTCCCTGCAGGCCAGGTGGCGTCCAGACCCGGAGGAGGCCTGGCTGGTGCAGACGGAAGACTGCAGGAGGAGGTGTGGGTGGCGGCCAAGAGATCCCCGGGAACCAGTGTCCCCGGGGCTGCTTCCAGATTCGGCCGCTCCAGTAGATGCTGGATGATTCCACCAGAGTGTGGGAAGCTCAGGCCCTGGCGAGGGCGCAGCTAACGTGGAGCAGTGCTGGACAGAGCGTTCTGGGAAGCCTCAGGCTCCCAGGAATGCTGGGCGCCTTCGCATCCAAGAGTCAATGCCAGATGTGGAGAGGCCGCCCTGGGGTGGCCAGGGAGAGGGTGAAAGTGGGACTGGGCTCGGGCTGTGTGCAGGGGGCTCAGCTCTCAGCTTTTTTCCTCCGGGGGGAGCCTTACTCCGAGCTGGGTGAGGCTGCAGAGTCACCGTCCTCGGGGTCCTGCCCGTGGGGGGAGATGGGCTGACCTCCCTTCACACGTTTCCACTTCATCCTTCGGTTCTGGAACCACACCTTGACCTGAGGGAGGAAGCAAAGGAGCCCAGTCACCCAGGGCGGCTGGGGGCACCCCTTCCCAAGCCGAAGCCCACGCCAGCCAGGGCGCAGCTCCAGGGAGCCCGGTGGGAAACCTGGCTGTTTTTTCTTTTTAAAGATTTATTTATTTGAGAAGCAGAGTTACAGATAGAGAGAGGGAGTGAGAGAGAGAGAGAGAGAGAGAGAGGGGTCTTTCATCTGCTGATCCACTCCCCAGATGGCCACAAAGGCCGGAGTTGTGCTGATCCGAAGCCTGGAGCCAGGAGCTTCTTCCGGGTCTCCCACATGGGTGCAGGGGCCCCAGGACATGGGCCATCTTTTACTGCTTTCCCAGGCTACAGCAGAGAGCTGGATCAGAAATGGAGCAGCCGGGACTTGAACCAGCGCCCATATGGGATGCCGGCACCACAGGCGGAAGCTTAACCTGCTACACCACAGCGCTGGCCCCAGGAAACCTGATCTTGCTCTCACTTCCCACAAAGGCCCCAGAACCTGAGACTATAGGGAGGCCGCAGTGCCTGCCCAGAGGCCTGGCTTCTTGTCTGCCTGGAATTCACTCTGCGGGGCTGGTGTTGTGGCACGGTAGGCTAAGCCACGGCTGCAGTGCCAGCTTGAGTCCTGGCTGCCCGAGCTTCCCACCCAGCTTGCTGCCTGGGAGGGCAGTCACGGTGGCCCAAGTGCTTGGGCCCTCGGCACCCATGTGGGAGACCAGGATGGAGTTCCAGGCTCCTAGCTCTTGTGGCCATTTGGGAAATAAACCAGTGAATGAAAGATTCTGTGTGTGTGTGTGTGTGTGTGTGTGTGTTGTCTCCTTTTCTCTGTGGCTCTCTCCCTCTCTCTGTCACTCTGCCTTTCAAATAAATAAATAAATCTTCAAAAAAGAATTGCATGGTGCAATTTAGACAGCTCTGCTCATCTTAGCCTCATTGGCACCCACAGGCCGGGATACAATCCTGTGACCTACGTGAGGTCACAGGGCCAGGAAGGGTAGCAGCAGGATTTGGATCAAAATATTCTGATTCCGCCGGCGCCGTGGCTCAATAGGCTAATCCTCCGCCTTGCGGCGCCGGCACACCGGGTTCTAGTCCCGGTCGGGGCGCCGGATTCTGTCCCGGTTGCCCCTCTTCCAGGCCAGCTCTCTGCTATGGCCAGGGAGTGCAGTGGAGGATGGCCCAGGTGCTTGGGCCCTGCACCCCATGGGAGACCAGGAAAAAGCACCTGGCTCCTGGCTCCTGCCATCGGATCAGCGCGGTGCGCCGGCTGCAGCGGCGGCCATTGGAGGGTGAACCAACGGCAAAAGGAAGACCTTTCTCTCTCTGTCTCTCTCTCACTGTCCACTCTGCCTGTCAAAAAAAAAAAAAAATATTCTGATTCCAAACCCAGCACTAGTGCTGTGTCAACTGAAAGCTGCTATCAATTATTATTATTATTATTATTATTAATTATTATTGCTCCACACCAGAGCATGGGGGTGGGTGGGCTGGGAGGCACCGAGGGAAAGCTCAAGCACAGGATCACAGAAGCTTTTCTGAGTGCTCCAGGAGCCAGCTGCACCGTCACCCCACCCAGCAAACTTAGTAGAAGTCCAGATTCCCGGGCCCACTCATTGCAACTGCAAACCTGGAAGCTCCTGACCGTGTCTGAACAAGCACCTCAGTGACTCCCAGGCCCACCGAGTCTGGGGAATCACTGGATTAGAAGCTTCACCCCTGACTGCACATGATGCCATTTCAATCACTGAGCCAGGAGGACACCCGGGCTTGGTCCAGACCAATGGAGACGGTGCCCAGCGGCCGAGCCTGGTCGAGGTGGGGTTCACGTCTCTAGGTGATGCATGGGCACAGCCAGAGCTGAGACGCACAGGTCAGGGTCGGGGGAGAAGGTGAAGAAGGTCTGGAGTGGGAGTCGGGTGCAGGGGAGGGGGCAGCCAAGAGGAGGGGCCGCACCTGCCGCTCGGACAGGTCCAGGTTCACGGCGATCTCGTATCTCCGGAGCCGCGTCAGGTAGTTGTGGTGCGCGAACTCGGCCTCCAGCTCCCGCAGCTGCTCCTTGGTGAAGGCCGTCCTCTCCTTGCGGGCTTTGCTGCTGCCGTCCGACTTCCCACGGTTGTCCTGGGTGTCTGGGGGAGACAGGACCCCAAATGGGAAGACGTGAGCCTCGGGGGCGCCCGTGCCCTGAGGTGTGTCCTCGGCAGCCTCCCCCAGTCTCTGATCTCCGAGGGAGGCCGAGGAAGATGCTCCTCTTCCCCTTCATCTCCTCTAGTGTCTGACCCCCGCGACAGCCGGCAAGCGTTTCGGGTCCCAGCCTCAGGCGTCCCCCACTTTAACCTCTCCTGTCAACTCCCAAAGCATCTTTAATGATCTCCGCCGCCCAGCACTCCTCCCCACGTGGCATCACCAGGGGCTGCGGCTTGTGGGGGGAGATGTGACAAGATCTCCAGGGGCAGCCAGCAGCATCCGAATTGCCGAGCAGCTGGTAGAGGCGTGGAATCGCAGGGCCTGCTCCAACTGGGCCCAAGGGCCAAGTCTGCAAGGCCGTGGGGTTCCCGGGAAAAGGCTCTCGGTTAGACACATCATTGCCAACAGAGCCACGGGCACACCCTGTGCCGGGCTTGCTTGCTAGCTTTCTTTCCTTTTTTTTTTTTTTTTTTAAGATGTATTTTATTTATTTGAAAGAGTTACAGAGCCAGAGGGACAGAGATCTTCCATCTGCTGGTTCACTCCCCAAATAGATGCAATCAGGAGCCATGACCTTCACCAGGGTCTCCCATGCAGGTGGCAGGAGCCCACGCACTTGGGCCATCTGCTGCTGCTTTTCCAGGCCCATTAGCAGGGAGCTAGTATCAGAGCAGCTGAGACTCCAACAGGTGCTTAACCCCCGTGCGCTGCAGCACAGGCCCCTGGGCCAGGCTCTCAACCACGGAATCCTCACAATAACCCAACCAGCTGATCTAGGGTTAATCCCAGTTTGGAGACCAGAAAACTAATGTGGAGAAGTTTTGTCCCAGCGCATCCAGCCAGTAAGTGGCAGGAACCAAACCCAGAAGGGTTGCCCCACACACGGGTGCAAAGGCGTGGCAGGGAGGGTTTAGAAGCCCTGAAATGCCCCGCAGGTGAAAGGGCTGCAGGGCCGAGGCGCCTCCCCTTCCCTTCAGCAGTGGTGGCCCGTGGAGGGCGTGGGGAGGAGCCCCATCCACCCGCACAACTCGCGCCCGCGTGGCGTGAACGCAACCAGAGCCGTTCACGCCAGGCTCCCACGCACGGCTCTTTCATTCCGTGAGGCCGTGGCTCAGGCAGGTGCTTTACCTCCACCTTGCTGGGGTGGGGGCGGGGGTGGGGGGCAGCCTTTGTTCTCCGAGGCCGGGTCCAGGCCCACCTGGACTGCAGCTGGAGGGAATCAGACGAGGATGACGTAAGTCAGGGGCCTGCCCGCGCCCTCGGTGAAGCAGCCAAACCGCGCGGGGGAGGGCAGGCGGAAACCCCACAGCAACCCGGCCACCCAGTGTGGGACTCCGAGCCTGGCTGCTTCCCGTCTCACCGCTTCCTCTGCTTTCCACTCAATCCCTTTGCATTTCGGTTTCCTGGCCCTCCGCCCCGCGCCACGCTGCACGGAAGCCTGGGAGAAGTCCCAGGTGGGCGGCTTGGCGGCGCGCCGCGAGGCCCACCCCGCAACTGCGCGTTCGCGCCCCGCGCCTGCAGGAGAGTGGGCGCGCCGCCGCGGCCCCGCAAACATGAGCGGGCGGAGGGGCTCGGTGTGGCCCCGACGCCCAGGGACCCAAGCCTGATCGGGGTTGGTCGTCCGCAGCCACGGGAGCAGGGAATGGGGGCGAGTTTCCGGGCGCGGGCTGCCTGGCCGGCGGTCCCTGTGTCCACCCCCCCCCCGCCCCTCCCGGCAGAGAAGGCAGGCCCAGACCCCTCCGGAAGCGGGAGCGTGGGCCGGAGGGGAAGGACGAGCAGCCCCGAGCCGGGGTCCCGGAGGAGTCCTCCGGCCTTGGCCGGTGCCGGCACCGCGCCCTGTCCTGGCTGCGGGCCCGGGAGTGTGGGTCACGCAGCGGATGGAAGGCCTTCCCGGAGCACGTCCTGGCCCGCGGGCCAGGAAACACGGGCAGCGGCTTAAATTCCGGGTGTGGCTGGGGCGGGGGTCGTTTCACGACCTCCTGCTGTCCCCAGCCTGCTTCATAGTGCCCCAGGCCTGCCTGCCACGGCCTCGTCGAGTCGGCAGCCCGGAGGTCTGAATCCTGATGACCTTGATGGAGGTTTTGAGGCAGCTGCTTTCTCTCTCTGGGCCTCAGTTTCATCAAGAAATTGGGGCAAATAGAGCACCCAGTTCCGAGGGTTCCTAGGAAGAGCTAATATGTGTAGAAAATGTCGGTAAACACGAAACATACTGGGTGCTTGCAACTCCGTGAGCCGCCAGCTAAGGGCTGGACACTGCTGGATGTTCCCCGCTCTCACCCACAACCTCCAGCGCCCTGTGAGGGGGCCCGGTGGTTGCCCCTTCTGCACTGCACACCCTGTGTGAGGACAGTCTCATTGCAAGCTCCCTCTCTGGGGAGACTACGCCCCCCCCACCCCCACCCCCGCATTTGACCCTTGGTGCTCCTGACCCAGGCCCACACGAGGGCCCTGCTGAGCATTTGTTGGTCTTGCTCTGTGCTGAGAAGAAGCGGCCTTAGAGAAGCCCAGAAACTGAACCCCGATCTACCTGCCTGGAGCTGAGGCCCACAGCCCTGGCGTCAGATGCCCTGTCTTCCCACTGGCTTCCCTGAAGTTAGCTCACGGCTTCTCCCCATCTCTACCACCAGGGCTCCCGGGGCTCCCTGTGGCCTGCCTGGGTGTGCTAGGAGCCCATGGCGTCCTGAGCCCCCTTCCCTAGAAAGCCCCAGGAGGGCTGCTTTTGCATTGGCCGGGTGGGCAAGCCAAGCCCCCTACCCACTTCTCCTGCCCTGACTCTGCGTGTCCAGTGTAGACCCTGCGGCTTCAGAGCCTACTTCCAGAGGAAATGAATGCTGAGAAGCAGCCTGGGTTAGGAACGGAAGACCTCAGCGACTCACACCTACTAGTGGTGGGCGAGAGACCCCGTCGGTCCCCAGCTTCCAGAACGGGATAAGCCTCCCTTGCTGTTGGGAGCTCTGAAGACACTGGGAGTGTTGCACCCGAACTCTGAACCCTGCAGTGGAAGCTAAGGTCCCCTTGTTCTGCAATGGGAGAAAAACGGCACCCTATTCACCAGCATTGAACAGAAGCACCCAGAAAAGCCACGAGTACTTTCTTGCCATTTCTGGCTGGGGGTGTTGGGTCTGCCAGCTCAGGTGTGCAGTTCGTGCACCTCCCCCCCCACACGCATGGAAATAACTCACAGCCCCAATAGAGAGCTGCTTCCTTCCCCAGACGCCTCTCTCCCCTCTCTGGGCCTCAGTTTCCCCGTGTACAGAAGAATGGGTTTGGTTTACATTCTTTCACCCCTGGGAAATTGGTGGCAGAGTTTGTGCCCTACACACAAATCCTCTTCCTTCTCCCCCCCGCCCCTCCCTTCTGTTGAGAATGCCTGGTCTTGAACTCTGAGTTCTCGTTTCAGCTCCTGGTTCCTCCCTGTGGCCAGAGCCGAGGGCTGGCCATGTGCGTTCGTCGTTCCAAAGCGCCACTGCCCCTCCATCCTTCCCACGTCCTCAGCCCAAAGATGGAGGCCAGGCCGGGGACCCTCCCTCTCCTCACCCTGGCCGAGTGCAGGGCGCTCACTCTTGCAGAGGCATCTGAGGCCCTGCTGAGAGCTGGGCCTTGACACCCAAAGGTGCTGGCTCCAAAGAGGCGTTTCCTGAGCCTCAGCTTCCTGTCTACACCACGGGAACAGCTGTGCCCACTGTGACACAGGCTGGGGAGGAGGTAACGGGAGAGCCGTGCCGAGGGTTGGCCCCCAGCTCGGGTGCCTGGCATGCGTTTGCCACTGAAAGGGCCCTCGGAAAAGGTCCCCGGGAGACGATGGTGCAGAGATGGTTCCCGGCGGGGCTCCAGTAAGCTGCGTCGTCAGGCGCCCGTGTCCAGACCTGTGCGAAGGGGCCGGCTCTCACACGGCTGGCCTCTCGGCTCTTTTCCCCACTCTCCTACTTTTCTGTGTCTCTTCGTAGCTCTGTGGCCACCATCAGCCACTACTGCGTCAGCCCTTCGGCAGTCCGTGCTTCCAGGGCCGTGGCCAGATGTGACCCGGATGACCATCCACTTCAGTCTTCCTGGTGTTTCTCTCTCCGGGGCGGCTGGTGCCGCTTCCAGGCGCACTCAGAGGCAGGATGCAAGGTCTCAGCTGGAGGAGACCCCCCCCCCCCCGCTCCCCAGCCCCTGCACGGCCTCAGGATCAAGCAGGGCCACGAGGGAGCAGTTGACTGTGCCCAGAGAAATGCAAACAGGATGTGTGTGTGACTGCGGTTTCCACCGCGAGCTTTTACACCCTGCGAGGCAAACCATTTCAGAAGGAGCTGTCACGTGGGGCGGGGCTTCCAAAGTGAGCAGACAGCTTCATCGGGGCCACGGGGGGCTTCAGTCAGACCCAATGGCACATGGCCCGCCCCTCACCACAGACTGCTCTCCGAAGCCACAAGAACAGCCATGAACCCCGAGGAGAGCGGTGATTTGCCACTGACTTCCGGCCCCCGGCCCCGGGAGCAGCTGCTTTTGGATTTGCACGTATGCAGCAGATTCATAGAGTAATAAAGCTCCAGGAGGCTTGAGATGATCCGCTGCAGCCTTTTCATTTCCTGGGCGAGCCTGGAGAAGGTTCAGGACTCCCTTAAGGACATGCAACAGACTAGCGCCAGGGTTGGGGCTGGAACCCGCATTTTCTTTTTTTTTCTTTCTTTTTTTTTTGACAAGCAGAGTGGACAGTGAGAGAGAGAGAGACAGAGAGAAAGGTCTTCCTTTGCCGTTGGTTCACCCTCCAATGGCTGCCGCAGCCAGCGCGCTGTGGCTGGTGCACCGCGCTGATCCGATGGCAGGAGCCAGGTGCTTCTCCTGGTCTCCCATGGGGTACAGGGCCCAAGCACTTGGGCCATCCTCCACTGCATGCCCTGGCCACAGCAGAGAGCTGGGCTGGAAGAGGGGCAACCGGGACAGAATCCAGTGCCCTGACCGGGACTAGAACACGGTGTGCCGGCGCTGCAAGGTGGAGGATTAGCCTAGTGAGCAGCGGAGCCGACCATGGAACCCGCATTTTCTTGACGGGAAGCTGTGTCCACACTACAGGGCTACTTCCCATGGTTTGGTCTTAATTGTTCTGTGAGGTAAGGGCCACATCAGCCCATTGAACAGAGGAGAAAATTAAGACCCTGAGATGAAATGGCTTGCCCAAGGCTCCCAGAACCAGACCAGGGCTACAGCCACACGTTGCACTGGGAGGCTGTGTCCACTTCAGCTCTGTGTTCCTGGGACTCCCCGGGGAGAGCAGGGGAAGGCATGTTTGGGGGGTGATGTCAGTAGGCGAGGCTGGCTCCCGGGGCTCTTGCTACGTGGCCACGTCAGCTTCTCACCAGGTCTGCTACCTTCAGCTTCAGGACAATCTGCTCATGCAGAGGGGAGAGACTTGGATGGAGCCACCCCGGGACCAGCTGGCCACTCTCCCTGGTCTCCCGAGGCGATCCTGTCCCCCCCACCCCATGTCCAGGCCCGTTCCCTCTGCTGTGGGCGCCTCTCAGCCTCTTTGAGAAGCCAGCAGTGGGGCTGGGGAATGCAGGGTGTGTTTTCTGGGAGATACTTAAACTCTTCTAGAATGGGGATGCCTGGTGTTGGAGTGGATTTTGCCCAGAGTCCCAGGTGGGGTGGGACAGGGAGGATGGGCAGCGGTGATGGAGCCTGGGCCAAGCTGCACGATGAGATGGAGTGTGGGGACGTGGGAGGGGAGTCGGAGGCGAGGGGCAGAGAAGCGGCAGGGAAAGGGGAGCAGCAGCAACCTTTGAGAGGGGCTGGGGGAGGCCCGGACGACACTGGCCTTTGTGTTTATGCGTCCAGATGTCGCCCTCAGCTGTCACCAGTGGAAGTGTGGGCTCCCGGACCCAGGCTTACTACTCACTCCGTCCCTCTACCTTGCATCGTGTGCAGAGACAGGGTCAGATGAGGTGAAGTGACGGGTGGGGGTGGGCCCTGGCCAGAGGTCGGAGCTGGGTCGGGGAGGAGAGGAGGACTGGACAGGGGCTGGCCCTGGGTCCTGCCTCTTGAGAGGAAGGGGCTGTTTTGCCTCTGACTCACCCCACCTCTCTGGGCCCAGGTGCCCCTGCTGCATTGAAGCCAGAGCAACAGGTGAGCCGGGCAGGGCCCCTGGGCCCCTGGCAGCACAGGGCAGTGGGCAGAGCTGAGGCAGCCCCTGGCTGACCTTCTCAGGGCCCAGGGGCACTTTGGACTTGGAGGCTGGTCAAGATCCAGCTACCATGGCAAGAAGTTACTTCGCCCAGAACTTTCTGACCACCTGGTCAGGAGCCTGAGCAGGCCCGGTCACAGGATTGGTGCTGGTGAGGCCTGAGGTCCCGGCCTGGGCTCCCATCTCTCACAGAGGAGGAGGGGCAGGGCCTGGAGCCAGGAGGCAGGGGACGCCGGGAGAGCCACGGGCCAAGGGGGAAAGTGCGCTCTTTTCTCCCACACTGGTCCCTCTGAGCCTTAAGGATTCTTCCTTTCCCAGGGGGTTCTGGGATTGGGTCAGGAGGGCTCAGGGCACAGGAGGGACAGCCTCCTCAAAGCACGCCCTGCCCAGGTCTGCAGCGGCCCGGGCCTGGCTGGCAGCACATGGCCAAGGCTCTGACCGAGCTCGGGTCACTCTGCATGGCCAAGCTCTGAGCGTGGGCAAGCTGGGACGCTGCCAGCATCTGGGGAGACTTGGAAGATGGAGGCTGCATATCTGTCTCCACACGTGAGCCCGTGGAGGGCTCCTGCAGACTCTGCCCAGTCTGCACGTGGGTGTTCGTGTGTCTTCTGAGCCCAGCACTCACTCTGACCCAGGGCTGGTTTTATGGCTGCAGCCTGGCTTTCTGAAAGCCCTTCTCATAAGTGGAACTGTGAAAGTCCTGGACACTCAGGCCAGGCAGCGCACCCACTGGCGGGGGCGGGGGGTGGGGGGATTGAACGGCCGACTGCCAGGCCTGGTTATGGAGGTTTCGCTAGGTGTAGGGAGTCTGAACAGATGATCCACGTGCCACTCCCGCCCCCAGGCATGTCGATTTTGGGGGGAGAGGCAGCAGCATGCACCTCTAACTCTGGAGGCAACGCCAGCTGTGGTTTGCAGCTCCATGTGTGTGGGAAGGGAGGGCAAGAAAGGATTCCTGGACACCCAGGAAGAAATTGCCCCAACATCGTAAAGTCTCCATGTGAACGCCCACCGCCGACGTGACGCTCAGTGGTGGCGAATGGGGAGCTTTTTCTCTTAGATCAGAACAAGGCGAGGATGCCCACTCTCGCCACATCGTTCAAGAGCGCACTGGAAGTACTAGCCAATCAGGTAAGAGAAAAGAAAGAGGGGCCGTCGCTACAGTGTAGTGGGTGAAGCCGCCACCTGCTGTGCTGCTATCCTGTATGGGCGCCAGTTCTAGTCCCGGCTGCTCCACTTCCGATCCAGCTCTCTGCTGTGGCCTGGGAAAGCAGTAGAGGATGGCCCAAGTCCTTGAGCCCCTACACCTGCATGGGAGACTCCTGGCTTCAGATCAGCACAGCTCTGGCCGTTGTGGCCATCTGGGGAGTGAACCAGCGGATGAAGAAGCTCGCTCGCTCTCGCTCTCTCTCTCTCTCTCTCTGGCTCTGCCTCTCTGTAATTCTGCCTTTCAAATAAATAAATAAATCTTTTTCTAAAAAAGGAAAGAAATAAAAGGCATCTGAATGTGAAAGGAAGAAGTGAAATGATTCCGTTTGCAGATGACAGGAGCTTGTTTGTGGAAATCTCTACGGATTCCACCTGCAGAGGAGGCACAGCCTCATAGCTGAGGTCAGCAAAGTTGCAGCCTACAAAACGACACACAAGGTCAGCCGCGTTTCTGTGGGCTACCCGCGAGCAACCCGAGGGAAATCGAGAAGACGGTCCCATTCACAGGAGCCTCTGAAAACCAAAATGCTTAAGGATAAACTCAATGGGCCGCCCAGGAGAATAAAAAAGGTGATTTCCAAGAGAGATTTACACATCCACATCACGGCCACGCCGTCCACAGCTGCCAAGAAGTGGAAATAACCTAAATGTCCATGAACAAATAAAGGAGGAAAATGCAGTGTAGACATACAGTGGGATAGCGCTCAGGCTTATAGAGAAGGAAACCTCATCGTATGCTCCAACCTGGACGATTTATTTGAAAGGCAGAGTGAGAGAGAGAGAGAGAGAGAGAGAGAGAGAGAGAGAGATCCTCCATCTGCAACTAGGGTTCCACCAGGCCAAAACCAAGAGCCTGGAACCCCGTCCAGGTCTCCTACCTGGGTAGCAGGGACCCAACTACTTGAGCCATTGCTTGCTGCCTCCCAGGGTGTGAATTAGCAGGAAGTGGAAGGAGAGTGGGACACACGGAGGCTGAGGAAAGGTGGGGGCGGCCGCGCGGGAGGGCAGCGCCAGCGCGAGAGCGAGCAGGCGGCTGGCCCGGGCGGCCGAGCCCATTCACCTGTAGCCTGGCGGATCACACGCAACCTTCCCTTGAACCCGTCAGGAAATCGCCGCGAAATCCCTTGTTCCCATAAATTAAAGACGACCACGGTAGCAAGACAGCGAGGGGGAACAACAACAGCAGTGGCCTCGCAGCTGTCGGGCCAGCAGGGGTCTTTAACACCCATGGCCGGGGTCAGGGAGTGGTGAGGGTAAGATAACATGCCCCCCCCCCCCCCCCCCCCCAGTCTCCAAGTCGGCTCTACGCACGCAGTGAACGAATGGGGAGGGTCTCAGGTCTCCTGGTTGCGTACTGGATCCAATCAGCTCCAGCTTCCAGTGGGGACGCGGGGGAGCAGCAGGGGCTGGCGGGGTGGGGGGAGAGTGGAGGACATTCCACTCTTCCTTTGTCAGGGGGGCCAGCCAGGATGGGAAGTGTTTGTTAGGCACAACCCACCTCAAAATCTCCCCACCAGACCGCTGAGCTCCAAGCTCCTGCCTCATGATAACTGGAATTTCAGGCCAAGATGATGGCAAGAATTTCCCACGTCTCCTACTCCAGACACGATTTCTGACAGCAATTTTGGAACGTCCCATTCCACTGGCCCCCTCAATACGGAAATCCCTGTCAGACCCTGCGTTCTGAAGGCTGATTCAGGAAATATGGGCCCAATACCGTGAGCAGCAGCTACGGACTGAACCCTTACGCTGGGCCAGGCCCTGTGCTGATCGCCTGGATCCCTGCTCGAACCCTCCCAGAGACTCGCCGCAGAAGGTGTCCCCATTTCACAGCCGGGCGAGCAGAGGCTGCGAGGCCTTAAGAACTTCGCTGAAGTTATGAAAGGGCCCCAAGACCTCAGCAATCACCATTAATATTATGTCAACCATTGTTTTTTAAAAAAATCAAACAATGCAAAAAATCCACAGTGGACATAGTCTCAAAAGTTTAAATGGAGAGAGGATTCCACCCGTGACTTAGGCCTGGTGGGGTGGGGGGGTTCTTTGTGGGTCTGGCTCTCCGGAGCGGAATTCCAGGTCCCCGGAGTCGGTTGTGAGCCTTACTCATCACTTTCCTGTCTCTTCGGGCTCCTGCAAAGCTCACCTTCCTGCCTCCTCCTTCCTTCCATTAAATTCCAAAAGAAGAATCCAGCAACCGGGTAACAAGGATTTGCATGCTGCACAGGGAGCGGGCCTGGAACCGGATGGGAGCTGAGCCTGCTCCTGAAGGGACCCCAGAGGACAGCCCAGAGGCCCAGGAGGAGTGCCAGGCGTCAACACAGAGCGCATGCTCTGGGGGCGGTCAGCGCCAGGCCTGTGCGCTGACTCCCTCGCACGGTGCCATCGGCCAGTGGCCAAAAGGAAAAATGGCATATCTGGATTTTGCAGCAACTCAGAATGATGAAAGATTGTGCCCGGGCCCAGCCGGCTCTTGGCTTTCTGTCTCTTCCCAGTGCCCTTGGTTCTCCGTTCCCTGGAAAGCTCGGGATGTGGGCAGAGAGGGAAGAGCCGCAGTGGCAGGCTCTTCCACGAGGCACAGGGCCGGGGGGCTGAGAGCTCCTGGGGAGGGGGTGCAGGCAGCGCCCCATTCGTGGCCAGTCCCCAGGCAGGGAGAAGCAGCTGACTCCCCAGGCAGGGATTTAAAGGGCCCTGGAGGGACCAATGTCATTGCTAACTGAGGACCATGCTGGAATCGCCACAGGATCTGGCCCTCGCACCCACTTCTCTGCTGGTCTCCCCGCCTGGCTGGCCCGGGACCCAGAGGTTTCCCAGGACACAGGACTTTCCGTCCCTATGCTGGAAAAATCCCAGGCAAACCGAGATGAGCTGGACACTGTCTCTCTTTGACATGCATAGGATCAAGACACTGGTGCCTCCCCCTCGAACACCCGTGGGTCTCCACGGAGCCAGCTCAGTGCCTGCTGTCAGCCCCTGCAGGCCTCTCCCCTGGGGAGACCCCGCTTATCCACCCACGCACCCCCAGTGTTTGGCCAGAGGCACAAGGTGGGAGCAGAGCTCTGCGGATCGAGTACCAAGAATTCTCAGCGCTCACTGGCGCCCTCCAGTGGGAGGGTCCCCCAGAGGCGTCCGCGAGGACAGGAGGCTGGGGCGGGACAGGGAATCAGATGAAAGGTGAGTGGCAGTGAGAGAAGCCCAGAGGGCCTCCTGGGAAGGTGGGGGAACAACAGGCTCCGCCTCCGGGAGGGGCCTCACCCCACCCTCAGCTTCCGGGGCTTCAGTGCAACTGAGTCTCCCCAGGCCTGCACCCCTGACCCAGGAGGGCGCCTCCCAGGGCAGCCCACTGGGGGCAGCCAGACCTCAACAAGCTGAGCTGTGCCTGGGCCTACAGCGTGACAGCTTAGGGGCGATGGCCCCAAATCTCAGCCCTCCTCCCCTCCTCGCCCTTTGCCTCCCCCAGCCCAGCCCTGCCTCTGGGCTCTGGAGGCCAGGGTCTCGGCCTCAGTCCTGGCTGACTTCCCGGAGGCTCTGGGACCACTCTGGGACCTCGGGAAATCAGCCAGGGCAGGGGAAGGAGAAGAATGCCCCAGGGGCAGCCCGAGGGCGGGAGCGCCCTCCCCAGCTCTTGTCCGTCTGCACCCCCAGGTTCCATCCCTGACCCCCCAGATCTCTGCTGATCCTGTTTCATTCTCCTGCAGGCGCATCCTCCCTGGGACAAGGAACGCCGGGGATGTAGCCCTGGCTCCCATCATCAAAGAATCCTGGGACTCTGAGTGGAAGAAACCCCAAAATCTTTTAGGGTTGGACAGGTTAGTACTGCTTGACATTTGTAATCAGGGCACCTAGGTTCAGAGAGGGTGAGTAACTTCCCCAAGGTCACACAGTAAAGGAATGGTGAGCTCCTCCCCGGCCACCTACCTGAACTCTCCTTTTTCCGTCGAGACGATTTCTTCTCTGTCTCATTGGCAGTGCTCCCAAGCACCCCGTAGTCCTCGCCTGGGCTTCCTGTGGCGTCCACTAGGCTTGGGCTGCTGGCCCCCATCTCCCTGGAGCCCCCAACAGGGCCCGGGTTGAGCCGTCGCCGGGCCTCCGAGACTGGGAGGTGCCAGTCGGGGGGCTGTGGGAAGGCGGGGTGCTGCTCGCTGAAGACACGCTCTTCCCGGGGTAGGCTGTGCGGGGCGGCCGCCAGGCAGGAGGCCGAGAAGTCGGGGTACGCGGCCGTTGCTGTCGCCGGGAAGTCTGGCTTCTGGTGGAAGGAGAACGGGGTCGGGGGGTAGTGGGGCAGCCCGGAAGCCCCGTTGCCTTCGGAGTGAGGGTTCCGAAGGCAGCCCCAGACAGAGGCTGGGGGGTGAGCGCTGCTCATGCAGCTGCCGGCCACGGGATCCATCTGCTGCCCGCTGCCTGCTGCCCGCTGCCCGCCGCCGTGCTTCCAAAGGTTGGACTGTTTACACGTTTTATATTCAAATGTCTTTAAGTGCCAAAAATATATATATAAAAATAAATAGGAGGGGAAAACGTTCAACAGAAAATTCACCCCAGGATCCAAAGCAAAAACCAAAACTAAAGTTTTTAGCTTCAGGTACACACACCTGTGACCACTCAGGGTGGGCACAGCAGCCTGCTCACTGGGGTCCCGCGCATGCGCACTGGCCGCCCAGGACACTACACATTTTCACTGTCCCAGCCCAGTCACCTCAGCTGATAAGAAACTCAAACTCCACCCGGAGCCCCGAGCAAATGCCTGCAGAGGGCCGCAGCCCAGAGCCACTTTTAAATCCTGCGGTGGGAGAGAGTGACAGATTTCTGAAGTGAAATGTGAGAGAGGAGAGGGAGGGGTTAACCGTGCTCACAAGGTCCCCTCCAACCAAAACGCGAGCAGGCAACTATTAATCACCAGAAACCTTATATGCACATCTAATGGGATTTGCAGATGGAGACTTTTAAAGAAACATTGTCTGAATTTTTTTTTTTTAATTTTAAGGAGAGAGCACAGCACACACACACACACACACACACACAGTGTCTTTAGTGTGCCTCCTGTAACACCATAAAGTTATTTTTATTGCACTGTTAACAAAATTCCCCAGGTCCTGGATTTGGAAAAAGCCTTAAGTCAGATCCAGAATCCATCGTATGCCAGATTCCGGGGAGCGGAGCAGCGACTAAGCGCAGGAGACAAGGCTGGTGATTGCCCGTGATTTAAGGGCCCTTCGGCCGCTGCCTGCAGAAATGGAAGGTGGATTAGGAGCGATCTGGTTTGCAAGCCTCGGCGGCCCACTGCGGGTCTGCAGGATGAAGAAAGGCACACTCCGAGAAAAAGCCGTCTCCCCTCCCCACGGTGACAGTCTCTCTCGGTATCTTATGACAGACAACAACCGACTCTCCCTTCTGCTCCCAGCCTCCCACTGACTTGCCAGGTCCGTCCCTGTTGGCCATGGCAAGGGCAAGGCTTTGGGATAAGGTCCCTGAAGTTCCCGCCAGCCTCGACCACCTGCTCCCTGCCCCCCCCCCGCCCCCACCTGCTTCCTCTCTCCGTCCCCCGGGGTGCCTGCAGCCTGCCTGGGACACCAGCCCCGGGGCTCCTCCTTTCCCCCAGGATGTTCTCCCTTCAAGCAGCACTCCCAGGCAGACGGCCCAGGAGCCACCCGAAGGGTCCCGGCCACCTTCCTGACTGTGCCTTGCTCCCATGGCAGGGGGGAGGGGGGAGGGGTGTGTGTCAATGGAATGTCTTAGAAGATGACACCAGGAACCACAGGGGCAGAGCACCTCTCCCAGCAGGGACCTTGACAGCACGGCCTCTGCTGATGGGTGCCTAGGGCACCGGGTTCCCTGAGTGGGGGTGGGCTAGGGTCTCCGCGGGCTGCAGGTGGGGCACTGGGGGAAGGGAGGGGACAGGAGGCAGCAGGCACAGGGCAAGAGCAAAGGGGACCCAGGTGGGGAGTAGAAGCCAGGTCTTGCCTGCACCCCAGAAACTCCAGGGAGATGGGCAGCCCAGGGGACTCCAGGAGATGCTGGAAGGTGTGTGTGTGTGTGTGTGTGTGTGTGTATGCACGTGCCCATGTATACACGCACTCTTCATGCGAAGATAGCCTTAGGGGCCACAGCCACAGACCACACTCCCTTGTCTGCTGCATCTGGGGCTTGTCTGTTGCACCCACAAGTCTCTTCCTAACCTCACATCTCTCCTATTAGGGGCGACATAAGATTCTCTTTACATGTCACAGGTGAGACCCAGACCGGTGCCTGGGCTGCTCAAGGCAGCCCACCTGTAGCGTCAGGTGGTCCTCCTTGGGCGCTGGCTGTCCAGTCTGCAGAGGCCACGTGCAGAGGAAGGGACACGGGATTGGAGGCTAAACGCCCGCACTCACTCCTGGGGTCTGCCACTTCCCAGCTGTGTGCCTGGGACAGATCACCTCACCTCTGTACTTCCGTGTTGCCTCCTGGGGATGAGGGGTGAGGCTGGATCCCACTCTGATCTCAGCACTTTACACAGGATCACCCCCGCGGATCCTCCAGCACAGAGAGGCCGTGCGACCTGCACAGGGTCGCCCAGCGGAAAGCGGCCGGCCTGGCTGTGTGGAGCGGCTGTGTGGAGGGCAGGGTGGGCGAGAGAATGTGGCCCCCTCCCGGCGGGTCCAGGTCTCCACGAGGGGAGGCGGGGGGGGGGGGGCTAGGAAGTCCCAGGAGGCGGCTCACTGAGGCCCCGTGGTGGGGGTGGGGGGCCCGGAAAAGATCCAGGGGCGGCCTGGAGGACGATCTCTCCTGTGGGCCTCCCCATTCCCGGGCCTGGCCGGGCAGCTGTAACCCGACTCTTGCCCCGGGCCTCCGCATCTGGCCCGGGACCGCATCCCAGAGAGGCCCCGACGCCTGGCCCTTTGCCCCTGGAAGGGGTGGGCCCGGGGTCATGGTGGGGTGGGCGGAGAGGTCAGGGGCGCCGGGGGCGGGCGTGTGGGCCGCGGGGGCTCTGCGCTCTGAGCTCAGGGCCGGCCTCCCCCACCCCCTGGCGGCACCGCAGCTGCTCGCATCCGTCAGCCCCCTGCGGGCCCGGCTCTGGCCCCTGCATCTTCCTGTCAGCCCCTCCTGGGGCCGGCGGCAAACAAGGTGGCTCCTGCACTGGCTGCCGCGAGTTCGCTGGGTAAAGGCTGGGTCCCTGCACCTTCAGCCTCGCGTGTCCCGGCCTGGCGGCCCAGACACAGAGGCCATGGGGCGCGGGCGTCAGGAAGAACCGTTGAGCTGGCGAGCACCCCGCACCCAACAGGGACCTGGGGCTGCAGGGTGACCCCGGAAAGGACCCGCCCAGGGGGCACGAGAGGCAGCAGTGTCAGGGGCAACCTCGCAGGCCCCTTCCCCGCTCTGAGCCTCAGTTTCCCCCTGGCCAGTGGAGCAGCCAGCCAAGGGTGCCTGAGCTGATGGCCCAGGAAAGCCTGACTGGCTGGTGGGGGGGGGGGGCGGGGAAATTACCTGCCTTTTCTTTGCTGAGGCCCCTGGGACAGAGGGCAAGGATTGCCCATCCAGGCCCTGGGTTCCTTCCTCCGGGGCTCCATGCACAGGAGTCAGGAGGGCCTGGGTTCGAATCCCTGCCCTGCCTTCAGTCCATGAATGGCCTCGAGCAAGGCACTGCATCGTCTGAGCCCCGTACCTTCCCTCTCCGTGGGGTTGCCGCGAGGGTCCAGGGAGGTGACCTGTGAGAGCGCTTGGCTCAGCCTGGCCCACGGGGGTTCTGTCTAGACGATGACGGAGCTTTTCCTTAGAGTTCTGTACTAAGGAAAACTCTAGAAGGTCCCTGTGAAATGGTGGTGGGCCACCTGGGCGAGGACAGGACAAAGCCATGAGCATCAGCTCACATCTGGGTCACCGCAGGTCCCCAGCAGGGCCTAGAGAGGTGGGACAGGCGACAGACAGACGCGTGGTGAGCCTGGGATTTACTGGGAATGTGTGCCCTTTGCTTGCCAGGAGGCAGCCTGGTCACTGCTGTCAGCCTGCCCCACGGGACACAGCCCCTGTGGAGTCCCGGATGCCCCCGAAAAGCCTGCAGGGCGGGGCCCCTGCATTCCGCCCAGGGTCTTGTCCTGAGTCCTGGGGCTCGTGGGGCCTGCGGGAAGGCCTTTTCTCACGAGTGTATTTTTTAGTCCCTGGGCGCCGGTCTCTCCCTGGGTGCCACCCAGAGTGTAAGCGGACGGCGGGAGAGTGCAGTGCACAGAGGGCCCGGCCTCTGGCCTGGCTCTTGGCAGCCACGTGGCGTCAGTGTCCCAGGGTCAGACCAGGTCCGCTCTCGTGCAGAGGGAGGGAGAGGGAAGCGCTGGCTGATGAGGGGTGACTTGTGTCAGTGAGAACCTGTAGGGCAGCTGTGGGCACAGAAAACCCCACACCACAAAGGGGACACGGAGCTTGTTCCCACCAGAGGCAGCTGGCCGGGCAACCCCTGCAAGCCACCAGGGACCCTAGTGCTCTCTCTGTCTCTCTCTGTCTCTCTCTCTGTCTCTCTCTCTCTCTTTGAGATTTATTTAGCTGAAAGGCAGAGTGACAGAGAGAGTGGGAGGTCTTCTATCTGCTGGTTCACTCCACAAATGGCCGCAATGGTCAGGGCTGGGTCAGGCTGAAGCCAGGATCCCAGCAACTCCATCCGGGTGTCCCACGTGGGTGCAGGGGCCAGTACTGGGGCCGTCCTCTGCTGCCTTCCCAGGCACATTAGCAGGAGCTGGATCAGAAGTGGAGCAGCCGGGACTGACACTGGCACTCCGATGCTCGGATGTGGGATGTTGGCATCGCAGACGGCTGGGCGCTGTCTTTCTGCCCTGCTCGCTCCAGCACCTCTCGACCTCCTCTTTCAGGTGTGACAATCAACCCACGCTGCCGGGAGTGGGCAGAAGAACCAGCGGGCTCCCCCGTATCTCTGCCCCATTTGGAGGAGGCTTTCCGGAAGTCTCGTCCATCAGATGCACTGTCCACGTGGCCACGTGCGGCTGCAAGGCAGGCTGGGAGATCGGGGCCCGACAGCCCTTGGCACTTCTTCCCTAGCAGAACCTGTTCCCAAGCAAAGGGGCCAGGTGCAGCCCCAGAGAGAAGGCGGGGCACCCAGTGAGCAGCGAGGCACGGCCCCCGGAATATGGGGCCACGCTGAGGCCAGAAAGCCAGCCTTTCTCTCAAGGGCACATTTAACGCCGCGTCCTTTTTGCTCTTCTAAATCTGTCACCCCTGATCTGAGGCTGCACTGCTCTTCAGAGTGGAGAAGGTCTGGCCTCACCTTTTGAGCCAGGAAGCAGCACTTTGACAGAAAGTTCTGGAAGGAAACTTTGAAAGGGCCCTTCCCTGGGGAGGGATGGCAGTTGGGCAGGCTGGCCTCGGGCTGGGCTCTCTGGTGGCTGGAGGAGCCCAGCATCCCCTGGGAAAGCCGTCCCTGGAGTGCCGGGGAGGGTGAGGACGAAGGCTTGGCCCCTGGGCAGGCTGGGGCGTGCAGGGCAGGGCAGGGCAGGGCAGGAGCAGCCTGGGATGCCCTGAGCCCACTTCCCAGGGCCTTGCTGCCCAGCCCCTTGCACTGGAGGCCAGAGCACCGTTGTTTGGGGAAACAGCTAACCAGATAGGACAGCAGCCCGGGATTTATGTGGTGTGGGACAGCTTGGGCTTCCCTCACTGTTTACCCAGCAGTATTTTTTAAAACAGAAATCAGCGTGTGGGTAACCGCAGCTGTGAGTTACGGGCTTGGGCAGTGGCGGGGCGGTGGGGGGGGGAGGTCCCTCCACGCTGTTGCTCCCGTCACAGGCCTGGGAACAGCTGAAGAAATGTGCCCCTGGCCAGCTGCGTCTAGGTGAGAAGGGGGTCACACCCTGTCCCCAGGAAAACGCTGGGGCCAGGCCAGTGGGCACTGCGCAGGGAAGGGGCCCAACGGCAACCTGGCATGGCCCAATTCCACCAGGCGTGGACCTGGGCCCTGTTTTCTCCACTCTTTCCATTTGTAAAGAGAAGCCATCATTCTAGATTTTTTAGTTTTAGAGGCCATCTCTCAATATTTAAATGTTGGCTGTGAGTTTAAGATACTGTTGGGGCCGGCTCCGTGGCTCACTAGGCTAATCCTGCGCCTAGCGGCGCCGGCACACCATGTTCTAGTCCCGGTTGGGGCGCCAGATTCTGTCCCGGTTGCCCCTCTCCCAGGCCAGCTCTCTGCTGTGGCCCGGGAGTGCAGTGGAGGATGGCCCAAGTCCTTGGGCCCGCACCCCATGGGAGACCAGGATAAGTACCTGGCTCCTGCCATCGGATCAGCGCGGTGCGCCGGCCACAGCGCGCTGGCCGTGGCAGCCATTGGAGGGTGAACCAACGGCAAAGGAAGACCTTTCTCTCTGTCTCTCTCTCTCACTGTCTACTCTGCCTGTCAAAAAAAAAAAAAAAAAAAAAAAAGATACTGTTGGCCAACTGCACGAGGCCCGTGGGCAAGACTCGGCTCCCGGATCGCCAGCTGGCAGCCTCTGATCTTGTCCCAGGCCCCGTGCTCCACATTTTACAGGTGAGGAAGCCGAAGCTGGGGAGGCCCAAGGACTCGCCGGGAGCTGCACCGGCTGCCACCGGAAAGCAGGGCTCGGAGAGCCGGCTCAGCGCTCACATCCCAGCCAGCGCCTCTGCTGGCTGAGACCAGGGGCTTCCCTGCTCATTTGCATAGGCGTGACATCGATAAACACACTCACGACACCCATGACCTGCTGAATTCTGGCACCGGCCTGAGGGAGCAGAGCCGCAGGAATCCCATTTCCACCCGCGAGAACCCGAGGGCCCGGCAGCCTTGGCCTTGGTCTAGGACGACCAACTGGGACTTTAGGCACCCCCAAACTCTGCCAGCCCACAAAAGGACCCGGCTCCTTGGGGGATACAGGCTGACCTGGCTCGTAAACTCCTTGTAAGAGAGCCGTACGCGGCTGGGATCCTTGGGTGAACTGAATATTCTTGTAACTTCAAGTTAATTGAAAATCCATAGGTTATCAATTTTCCAAGCAGGAGGATGAAACGGAGGTATTTCAAAGAGCAATTACTCCAGGCCTGGTTTGATCTGTCCTGGACGGTGTGCAACACCTCGGGACAACACACGCATCGGTGTGAACCCCCCTGGCGTTCGGGTGTCCTTGGGGAGGGCTGCACCCTGGGCTGCTGCTGCACGGCCTCCGTCCATTTCAGGCCCATGGCGGGGGAGGGGGATGCTACGGCTGCTTCTGACAGTATCGACTGCCACCCTGCCCGGCTCTGCTGACGGAGGGCCAGGCCAGGCGCAGCAGGAGGTGCCACAGCCCAGACGCGAATGCTGGAATGGGGGATTTCTGCTTCCTCGATGTCCCTGAATGCCACTCTGGGGCAGAGACCGCGGGGATCTCACAGTGACATCCACAGAGACACACACGGAGGGCAAGGGCTCAGACCTCCCAGCCCTGGCACAGGGGCCGTCTGCTTCCTCCTGGCACATGCCTCAGCGCAGGGCAGGAGGGACCCCGGGGGCAGCTGAGACACCTCCCTGAGGTTTAAGGCTTCATGCACGTAGTGTTGAGTGTGCCGCCTCCAAGGGTCTTTCTGCTTTTAATTGAAGAAATAAACAATCTCCCCTCAAGGCACGCCTGGCCGAGAGGAGGCGTGTGCAGCATTCAGAGGATAGCTCTGTGTCATGAGGAGGGAAAGGCAGCGAGCTGGCCCTGCCCGGGGCCGGAGAGCGGGGACACGCAGGGTCCACACACGTCCGCAGGTTCCCCTCTCCTCCCAGGACTCTGAGAACCCCTGCTCAGGGCCACAGGCCACACAGCATCCAGTGCACACGGACTCCGTGTACTGGCACACACGTGTGTCCGTGACGATGCTCTTAGAGACGCTACTCGGCGTGTCTGCTCACCCATGCGGGGGGGGGGGCAATGTCCATCTGGGTCGGGCAGGAATTCCAGGGCGGGGCAGGTGCATAGAGTGCACAGCCACAGACGCCCAGTCCAGGCCCTCCCAATACCAACACACACGCATACGCGCACGCACACACACACACGGCCAGGACAGTATTCCCAGCCCTGACGCCACCTCCCCAGGCTGGGAGTCCTGTCGGTCCAAGCTCACCGCCCCCAGCCGGGGGTTGTTTCTGAGAACTGCATGAGCGATTACATTTCAAACCTCCCTGGGCTCCTGTACATCACAACTCCCACTTTGGCACCCAGACAGTTAATACCCAGCCCCTGGGCCCGAGAACCATCTCACCCCATGGCCAGAGGGCCCTGCCTTGCCGTTGCTGGAGGGGCTTTGCCTACACTAAGAAGAAGAGTGAGAAAAAACTGGGTCCCGGGTCTGGGCAGAGGCATTTCAGCATTAGGGACAGGGCCGTGGGTCTGGGAGCGCCGTCTGGTGGTGATTATTAGAAATGCAGCATATTCTGCAGCGGACCCTTGCTTGTCTGGCCTGTGGGACCCACTTAAGCCTAGAATCACGGTGGAAGGATGTGTCTGCCTCGTTTACCCCATGGGGTCCCAAGAAAGCACCTGGAAGCTTTTGTGGCACAGGTGGGCACCCCTAATAAGGAGAAAAGTATTCCCGACCCACAAAGCTCAAGGGTGGGTGTGAGGATGAAGCTAATCGGGTATTTTCCCATTGTGAAATGCTGCATGGTGCCAGAAGCAGCTGGCGTGAGCGCTGACTTTTGGGTCGGGCCCAGGCGCAGCCACATCCTCCCCCACGTTGCCTGGAGACGGCTGCAGGGCAGACGCTTGGGCTGGGGGAACCCCAGTCAGATGTCTTCACGGGGCACGGGGTGACTTGGACAAGGGGACAGAGGCTCCAGGCCTCATCCTGCCCCTCCACTGCCAGCCATGTCCTGGAGGCTTCTCTGTGCAGGTGCGATGTGGAGGAACAGTGGCATGGTCTGGAGGCACAGATGGGACCCGGGGCGCAGGGCAGCAACGAAGGGCTGTCAGGATAGGCTTGTTGTTGCTTTGGGATTTCCTTATCTTTCTCTGAAAGACAGAGCTACAGAGACAGAGATCTCGAATCTGCTGGTTTACTCCCCCATTGGGTGGCACAGGCCCACGTAGTTGGACCATCTTCCACCACTTTCCCAGGTGCATTAGCAGGGAGCTGGGTTGGAAGCAAAGCAGCCAGGACCTGAGCTGGCATTCTGATCCAGGATGCTGGCGTTGCAGGCGGCAGCTTATCCTGTGGCACTACCGTGTCCTTGTCCCAGGACGCGGTTGGCCTAATCAGATCTCCACGCTGGAAATACGTCATTGAGGTAGTGTCTGGCTCCACGCTGGCAATGCAGGGACACTGTCACCTGCACAGCCCTGGGTGACCCAGGGAAGCCTTCCCAGGGCCCAGGTGAACGCTGTCTGCGAGGGCAGTGGTGGGCGGCCAAGCACCAGGCTGTCCAGGACAAACCACCTGACCTTGGGCCTGTGCCTTAGCTTATCCAAGGTCAGTTTATAAGTAGGGACAACAGCTGAAACTCAAATTAAATATGAGTGTCAGGGCTCTATCCACTGTAAAGCAATAATTAAGTGCTTTTTTATTTAATGAATTATTTTTATTTCTTTGAAAGAGTTACAGAGAGAGGTAAAGACAGAGACAGAGGTCTTCCATTCCGCTGGTTCATTCCCCAGATGACTGCAATGGCCAAAGCGGAGCTGATCTGAAGCCAGGAGCCAGGAGCTCCTTCCGGGTCTCCCACATGGGTGCAGGGGCCCAAGCACTTGGGCCATCTTCCACTGCTTTCCCAGGCCATAGCAGAGAGCTGGATCAGAAGAGAAGCAGCCTGGACCAGAACTGGCACCCATATGGGATGCCGGTGCTGCAGGCCAGGGCTTTAACCCACTACACCACAGCGCCGGCCCCAGTGAAGTACTTTTTAAAATTCTGCCTATTGATTTATTCTTCTGTTTTTTAACATGTGCTCATTTACCCATCAGGTGACAGGCAGAGTCATGCTAACCGCAACTCTTCCCATCTCACAGGCCCTGGGCACAGGGCCACCCCAGCTGTACCTGAAGTCCCCACGCAAGTCCCTAACTGTCAGACACCGCATTGTTAGCGCCGCCCCTGCTGCTGGACCGGGGCCCCAAGAAGGGGTCTCCGCCTGGGGCGGGGGCATCCTCAGGGCTCCCAAGCTGCTGCTTCTTGAGGGGCCTGAGCAGAGCCCCCCCCCCCAGCTGTGGGTGCTCAGCCCAGGCCCTGGGGCCGCCACGCCCGCCACTGAGATGAAAACGGGACCGGTGGGGAACTGGCTGGACTGGCACCCAGCGGCCTCCTCGCCAGGCCCCAGACCGCCCAACCAGGGCCACAGGCAGGAGTGCACCCCAGCCTCTCCAGTCAGCCGTCGTGGGCGCGTGGCCTGGCACCCTGGGGAGCACAAAGGCTCAGAGCCATGGGGCCTGCGTGTGCACCGCCCCGGCCACCCTGACACTGCACTTCCAGCCTAACCTCGGGACCCCTGTTTCCAAGCGGCTTCACCAGGTAGATTTTTTTTTAGACCTACTGTGTGCAATTCGAGATGCAGTAGGGCGTCTCGATGGACCTGGGAGCTGGCATTTTGCAGGCCTGGGGTTGAACACTCCCCGAACCCTTGCCTGGCTGGGCATCTGTCAGCAAAGACGGCGACCACAGCGACGCAGCCCAGCACCCGGGGACAGTGGGTCGTGGAGCCAGACCCGGAGGACTGCAACATCCAGAGAGGGGAAGGGAGTGGACCGGACTCCGGCAGACTCCCGGCCGCTGCTGAGACCGCGTGGGGACGCGGCGTGCGTGGAATGCACCAGCCCAGGCTGAAGTCTGCACGCAGGCGGAGCGGCTGGCCGCCTCCTTTGCAGCAGAATTTCCCAAGCAGTTGGTTTCTCCAAAGTACACGAATCCTTTCGGAACCAACTTTATTCCCCACGCACTGTGGGAGTCGGGGACTTCCGGAAGGCTGGCGGCAATGGCAGGGTCCACCCACTCGCAGACGGAGCAGCCACCTGGGGAGGGGGGGTCAGGAAAGGTCTGGCCCAGGAGCTCTGCAGGAAACGGCCAGGGGAGAGGTGTGGGGTGGACGGGGTGTGGGCACTGCTGTTCTGGGGGGGGTCTCCTGATAGGCGCTGGCAGGGGGAAGGAGGCTCAGGAGCCAGGGGAGGAGAATGTGAGCAGGTGGCAGGGCGCATGTGTGCATGTGTGTGTGTGCGTGTGTGTGTGCATGTGCGTGCACGCAGGGAATGGGAAACAACAAGGCACGAATGTGCCCGGTGCATCCTAAAGTCAGGGCCCCAGGGAACAGGGACCAAGCCTTCTGGCTCACAGGGGACATTCTGGAAGAAAACAAGGATAGAGCGTGTCCCAGCAGCTGCAGAGGGCTGGGCGGGATCAGAGGCAGGCAAGGAGGCTGTTGGGGGATGTGGGGGAGGGAGAGCAAGGCCCCGCTGCAGGCCAGGGTGGGGGCGGGAGGCTGGGGGCTTGCAGGAGCCTGTGGGAGCCTGGAGCAGCGCGCACCTGCATCCGTGCTGTCCCCAGGAGCTGTGCAGCAGCGCCGCGAGCTGGGGCTCCAGGACTTCGCCTCGAAGGACAGCTGTGAGGCCCTCTAGGGGCGGGCTCTGGTAAATCCGAGGGCTGAGGGCGCCCCCGTGCCGGGGCTGGGCAGCCCGGCAGGCCCCTGAGCTCCGGAGCAGTCAAAGCCAAGGGCAGAGGAAGGGCTGAGGGCAGCCCTCCCCGGGGACGCAGCTGGCGCTGAGGGGCTCCCTCTCCTGTTGCGTCCCCTGCCCTTCTTCCTCCTTTCCCCCTGACTCAGGAGCCAGAAAAGCAGCTCTAGGGCTGGCCCTGCAGACCGTGCCTCCCAGTGCGGGAGGGGGCTGTGAGCACTCGGCGGCGCTCCCCGATGTCCCCGCTCCTGCGACAGGGACCCTCACCCCATGCCGCGGGCGGGCCACGTATGGCGGAAGGCTGTGGGAATCGTGTTGCGGGCTAGTCTGGGGTGGGCTAGAGGCCCCGCCTCCCATCGGCGGTTGGGGTGGTCCTCGGCAGTCCATACAGGGGCTGTCCCAGAGTCTGACAGGGAGCCCGGGGGTGACACAGGGGTCTTTCCTGTGCCCAAGGAGGGACTGGAGCAGCCGCTCCCCAGTCCCGTCGGGCCCCCAGCTGGCCACGTGCCCTGTGCTGCAGGAGCCAGCACCGGGTAAGCCTCCTGGACCAGGCGAGGCTGGGGCCCTGTTGACCTCCAACGGCCCCGCTCTGCCCCCGAGGTGGGGGCGGGGGCGCCTCACCTCAGATCCCCCAGTTCACCCCACTGGGGACAAAGCCCTGTTTTCCCTTCTTTTCCCTCCTGAGGGAAAAGAAAAGAGGGCCAGGGAGGAAAGACCCCAGGGCTTGGGGAGCTGGAAGGGGACAGAGGCCCCACGAGCTCCACCGCCAGCCCCAACGGGAACCCTGGCTCCCGCCTGCGCCGCCGTGGTGATCCGGGGCCTCGCTCACCGCTAGTATTTGCACTGATTTCTCTCCCGCAGCAACAGCCAGGAGAGCGCGTTCCTTTGGGGCCAACCAGAGACCACGGTGCCTGCAGAGCGGCCGCCCTGGCTCTTGGGGTCATGCGGGAAACCGGTCCCGAGAAAGCCGCAGCCTCCCGTGGCCGGTTGCCCAGCGCAGCAGCAGGGCCCCGAACAGGCGCCTCCTAAGGGGGTTCCCAGTCTCCGGATCCGGCCGTGTCTGGCCCCGCCTCTGCCCACAGGCTCCTGGGCAGCATTCGAGAGGTGATCCGCGGGCCGCACACACCGCAGCGTCTAAGCCGAGAGCGCCCGGTCCAGGTCCGCGGGCCGCACCCCCGCGTCTGCCCGGGACGCCCTGGCCCAGGGACGCAGAGCCGCAGTCCGTGGCCTCGGCGGGGCGCAGGCGCCCTCTGCTGGCCGATCCCAGAACGACGCCGTGCCCTGCACCTCTCTGCGCGTGGACTCCCAGAAGCCAGCCCCAAGCTCGCTCCGCAAGAGGGCGAGGCCTCGCCTGGGCTCCAGCTTGACCGTGCTTGACCGTGCCTCTTTTAGCTGCATGATCTTGGGAAAGCCAAGGAGCCCCAGAGCCTTACCTGTGAGCAAGGTCCTTGTGAGGATTACCCAGGAAAAACCCGGCGTATATCTGGTGTCTTCAACAGAGAGGGAGAGAGAGTGTGTGTACCTGCGCCCGTCCCTTGGCTCATTCCTTAAACGCCTGCGATGGCTGGGGCTGGGCCAGGAGGAAGCTAGGAGCCGGCTCCCAGTGTAGGTCTCCCACGAGGGTGGCAGGGACCCAAATGTTTGGGCCATCACTGCTGACTCCTTCCTAGCAGCAGGAAATTAGAGGCAGGAGTTAAGAGCCAGATCAGGGATTCGAACTCAGTCCCTCCCATTTGGGACATGGGCGTCTCAACCTGTAGGTCCAACACCTGCGTTGGTAGCTATAGCTGAACTACCCATGTCACTGGGGTCTGAGATGGCGCCTTTAAAAGGTAAGATGAGCCCCAGCTCTCACAGAGGGCAGCTGAGGGTTACCTGGGGGGCCCTGGGAGACCTGAGCTTTGTAATGGAAATGAAACGTGTTCATTTTTGTTGTCTTGCTTGATCTTCTGCCCGTTCTGGGGGTTGGGGTTGGGCAGGTGATAGCCTTCCAGGGAGGGCTCCAGGACCAGCCACAGGCTCCCGGAGAAGGGCTGCTGTCTCTCTGTTGCCCGTATTCCGTTTTTTTATATATATATATATTTATTTTTATTTATTTGAAAGGCAAAGTTACAGAGAGAGGTAGAGACAGGGAGAGAGGTCTTCCATCCGCTGGTTTACTCCCCAGATGGCCACAACGGCTGGAGCTGCACCGATCCGAAACCAGGAGCCAGGAGCTTCTTCTAGGTCTCCCATGCAGGTGCAGGGGCCCAGGACGTGGGCCATCTTCTACTGCTTTCCCAGGCCATAGCAGAGAGCTGGATCAGAAGAGGAGCAGCTGGGTCTCGAACCAGCACCCATATGGGATGCTGCTTCTTCGCGGAGGTTCAGCAACTGCGTGATAGGAGCCCCAGGGAGGACGAGGAGTGGGCCAGGGGCCAGGCAGGCCCCCAGGCAGGAGGGTCTGGCGAGTGCACAGTGAGAAGGTACAGTGACAACTGTGTTTGCCAGAGCTGTCACCAACCAGTGGCCATGACCGGGGCCCAGGGTCCCACGCTGTGTGTGGCCAGGGTTCTGCCGTTGGGTCACCCAGCCTGTCCCCAGGGGGGACTTCCACTTTGGCTCCATCCACTGCCTCCCCGTGAGCCCCAGAGAAGCAAGCCCTGGACACCTGGGAAGCCGTGGAGAGGACGCAGAGAGCTCAGGGACTCGGGCCAGGGACGTCCCGCTCACGCACGGGCCCTCGGGAGGTCTTGGCCAAGGGTCCCACACCAAGTGGGGGCGGGGGTGGGGGAGGGAAGGAGAGAGAGGGGCAGAGAGGGACTTGGGCCAGTCCGCGGCCCCCTGACGGTTTACGCAGCCGTGGCCGGCGGGGTCACAGCAGGCCAGGCCCTGCGCCTCTCCCTGTCCTGGCGCTGAGCCGTTGCTGCAGAGAAGTGGGCAGCTGGGGGCGAGGGCGGGAGGGAAGCAGCTGCCGCGCCCTGGGCATTAACTTGATTGAGGAGATGGACAGGTCGCCCCCTCCTGACTGAGAGCCATCGGGGAGTGAAGGTCTGTGGCTATTTCCAGACAGAACTGCCTGATGGGATGAAATAGCTCAACTCCTGCCCATTAAGCCAGGAAGGCCACGGCCATCGTAAATCTCCGCTCCCCTGTCCCCGCCAGCGTGGAGTAGCCACCTCGGTGGGACGGCCCCGCCCCTGCTGGCCGTGCCCCCTGGGGACCAGGCAGGCTCCTTGCAGGGCTCACGGACACCCGCTGAACACACGTCACTCTTCTGGGGTGACCTAGAAGTCTGCCCGGCCCCCCGGCTCAGATCCTCTGTGGTCCACACCGACCCGCTGGGCTCTGCCCTCCATGGCTCTGGCCGGGCCAGCCATTCCCTGAGCACCTGTCTGCTGTCCTGGGCCCCGAGCGGGGTTCCCTGGGATAGTGGAGGAGGCGATCGGGGCACAGTACCTCCTGTGTTCCTTCCTTGTAAGGCCTCGCTCAACTCTGTCCCCTCTGTTGGGGGTGCCCTTCCCCTACCGCCTCTCTGGCCCATTCCTCCCTGTCCCCAGGGGCCTCCTCTGCAGGGGGTCCCACAGATCCCCCCAAGGTGTGAAGGCCCTCTGCTCTGTGTTTGGGGAGGCAGCTGGGGTGGAGAAGGCAGCTTCAGATGGAGGAATATGGAATAGGGGAGATAAAATTTTGGAGCTGAAGACATAGATCCTCTCCTGGACTGGCCTACTGAGGGAGGCCTCCTGGTGGACACCAGGCATGCAATTCCACTGGTGGCCACCAGGTGGTTGTGGGGTCCCTGGGGCAGTTCTGATGAGAGGAAGCCCATAAAACAAAAAGCAGTGTAGGGTTTTTTTTTTTTTTTTTTTTTTAAGATTTATTTTATTTATTTGAAATACAGAGTTACAGAGAGAGGCAGAGAGAGAGAGAAGTCTTCCATCCACTGGTTCATTCCCAAAATGGTTGCAACAGTCGGAGCATGGCCTATCCAAAGCCAGGAGCCAAGAGCTTCTTCCAGGTCTCCCACGTGGGTGCAGGGGCCCAAGCACTTGGGCCATCTTCTACTGCTTTCCCAGGCCATAGTGGAGAGCTGGATCGGAAGTGGGGCAACCGGGACTAGAACCCGGCGCCCATATGGGATGCCGGCGCCACAGGCAGAGGATTAACCAAGTGAGCCACAGCGCCGGCCCCAAAAATGTATTTTTTAAAATTTATTTTCACTGGCTGCCCGCTGGAGAGACAGACGGGAGAGACCCCTGCCTGGGTCCTTGCAGCGGGGCCCAGCGCCGTGCCACAGGCATCTCATTATGGGGAATAAAACCCACCCTGAGATTGGTTGAAAATTAGGCGGGGGTGGGTGTGTGCGCCGGCCACTAAGCTACTACCTGGGACGTCCACGTCCCGTATCAGAGAGCCTGGTTCAAGTCCCAGCTCCTCCGCCTCTGATCCAGCTTCCGGCCGGTGCTGCACTTGATGACTCAACACGTGGGTCCTTGCCACCCTCAGGGTCGCCAGGCTGGAGTCCCGGGCTCCTCCTGGCTTTGGCCTGGCCCAGCCCTGGCTGTTGCAGGCATTTGGGGAGTGAACCAGTGGACGGAAGATCTCCCCCTCGTTCAGCCTTTCAAAAACAATGAAAACAAATTCTTAACAGCTGGTTTTGGATGGAGGGAGGGGCCTACCTTTTCGATTTGCTCTGTGCCTGCAGGTCTGGCGGGGAGTCGCTGCATTCCGGAGGCCCCTTGCCAGTGTGCGACCCCCTCCCGGACAGGCCGAGCCCTTCTCTCTGCATGAAGAGCCCCGTGCGCAAGGCAGTGTTGCCCGCCCGCACACCGGCTGCCCTCCTCGCCTGGGGGTGGGGTGTGGGGGGGTGTGCGGGGCGAGGCTTCGCTGTCTCACGCATGCGCCACATAGGCCCTGTCCTTGGCCGCAGGACTCAGCTCTTGCTGACGGCCCGGGAGCGCCCAGCCCCACGTGGGACCAGGCGATGTCTCCTGGGCTCCGGGTGTCTCGCGGGCTTCTACAGCCTGTGTGTGGTACACGTGGGGCCGGCGGGCAGCCCCCAGCAGCTCCGTGAGACTGCCGGAGAGGAGAACCTTCGACCCATTGCACAGACTGGGAGACCGAGCCGCAAGGCGTCCCTCAACGCCTCCCCGAGATCCCAGGCCTGAGGGAGGCGGCCCAAGCTGCGCGCCTCGACCCCAGAACGGGCCTCTTTCTTTTGATCTCGTGGGTGGGTGGGCAACAGTGTCACATTCCCCGGCATCCTTTGAGGGGGAAAAAAATCCAAAACCCCCAAACTGTCTCTCCAGGAAAAAACAGGGGGTGTCGGGCTGTGATTTACTCCGAGGGTGTGGCCGGGGCCACGAGGGGCCACACTTCAAAGGACTGGAGCTCATTTCTCCACGGTCCGGGCTCGGAAATGCCCGGATGCCTCCCTGCCCTGCCCCGCCCCTCGGCCGCAGGCAGGTGACACCTGTGTTATAGCTAAGGGTTAAAAAGCCCCTGAATCAGTAAAAGCCATTAATGAGTGTTGGTACCTCGAAGGCTACAGATAAATTCTTCTACTCAGTCAGTTCAACCCCATAAAACAGCTCTCCGCTTTCAGGCGCGGCGTTCATTTGCTAGGAAATGTGCACAGGTCTCACAAAGGTGACCTCCTAATTGCCTGTAAAATAAAAGGCAGATGGGAGCTTTATTACAGCAGGAGGAAGTGGGGAATATTAAGGTAAAATGTCAAATAACAATTGATTTTCCTTCGACATAAAGGGCTGATTTATGGCTTCCTAGTTACTACAAACGAGAAATTATTTGAAGTTCTAAAAAGTACGAGAAGAAATAAAGATTAAATAGAAGATGAAATCATCGGGATTTCTCTGGGAGGTGACTTCAGAGCCCCCGGAATCCGTGTGGCCGGGGGCCCAGACCGCAGGGCCTGGCTCGGCCGGCTCGGGATTTGGAGCTTCTGCAAGGTCTGGGCAGGGGCTGTCGGCCGGGTGTGGGGCTGGGGCGGGGTTGCTGTCTGGGGGAGGCCCAGGGTCCCCAGCTGGGCAGGACACCACCTCGCCGGTCCCTGGCCAGCAGTAAAGCCACAGCACCGCCCAAGGTGGCTTTGCCTCATCTGTGCCAGCCTGTTCTCCTCGGGGCAGAGGAAAGAGCACTCATAGTCCGGCGCCGCGGCTCACTAGGCTAATCCTCCGCCTTGCGGCGCCGGCACACCATGTTCTAGTCCCGGTCGGGGCACTGGATTCTGTCCCGGTTGCCCCTCTTCCAGGCCAGCTCTCTGCTGTGGCCAGGGAGTGAAGTGGAGGATGGCCCAAGTGCTTGGGCCCTGCACCCCATGGGAGACCAGGAGAAGTACCTGGCTCCTGCCATCGGATCAGCGCGGTGCGCCGGCCGCGGTGGCCATTGGAGGGTGAACCAACGGCAAAGGAAGACCTTTCTCTCTGTCTCTCTCTTTCACTGTCCACTCTGCCTGTCCAAAAAAAAAAAAAAAAAAGCACCGTACCCCGCGCTGGGCTGGGCGCTTCAGGAGGACGAGGGCGCTGGGGTATTTATGCACCAGCTTTGTCATCCGCTGGCCGAGGCTGCTGGTGTAGGGCCGGACACGCGGACCCACAGCCAGAACAGGTTTGTTCAGAGAACAGACCCGAGAGGGGCTCCCTCCCGCCGGACACACAGCAGACCGAGCACCTGCCCGCACCAACTAGCGGCTCACATAGCATGAAGGTGTTGGGAGAGCCTGGGCAAAGGCTGGACTCTCAAGGTCGTGGTAGGGCCAGCGGCTGAGGCAGGGCAGGGCTGAGCCCGCTGCGGAGGATACAGGGAGTGGGGGCTGCTCCCAGTCACACGGGTAAGGGCCTGAAATAGACCTAAGGCCTTTGTCCTTGCTCCCTCAGCTGGTTGGGGGTGGGAGCATTAACTCCCTGGCACTGACCCTCAGGCAGTCACAGGTGAGGTCCCTCTGGCTCCAAGATGATGGGCACCGGGGGATGTGGGCAGGGCCCCTCGGCATCTGCCCTGTGCTCTGTGTGTGTGTTTTAAAAGATTCATTTATTTTATTTGAAAGGCATCCTTTGGGGTCAGCACTGCGGTGTAGCAGGTAAAGCCGACACCTGCAGTGCCGGTGTCCCATATGGGTGCCGGTTCGAGTCCCAGCTGCTCCATTTCCAATCTAGCTCTCTGTTCTGGCCTGGGAAAGCAGTAGAAGATGGCCCAAGTCCTTGGGCTCCTGCACCCACGTGTGAGACCCAGAAGAAGCTCCTAGTTCCTGGCTTCAGATTGGCACAGCTCTGGCCATTGTGGCCATATGGGGAGTGAACCAGCAGATGGAAGACCTCTCCCTCGCTCTCTACCTCTGCCTCTCATAACTCTGCCTTTCAAATAAATAAATAAATTTTTAAAAGAAAAAATAAAGGCATATTTACAAAGACAGAGGGAGATACAGAGGTCTTCCACCTGCTGGTTCATTCCCCAAATGGCCACATTTGCCAGGGATGGGCTAGGCTGAAGCCAGGAGCCAGGAGCCAGGAGCTTCTTTTGGGTCTCACACATGGGTGCAGGGGCCCAAGCACCTGGGCCATCCTCTGCTGCTTTCCCAGGTGCATTAGCAGGAAGCTGGATCAGAAGAGGAGCAGCTGGGACTTGAACCAGCATCCATATGGGATACCGGCGCTGCAGGCGGTGGCCCCAGGGTGTTCATGTTAATCCTTGTAGTTGCCGGCACAGGCACACCACTGTCCCCAACTCTGGAGAAGAACAGCAGAGCTTGGGAGTTAGGTAACGTCCCTGGGGCCGGGAGTGGGGACACTGGCAGGGTGCACCCAGGGCCCTCCCACTGCTGAACTTGGAGTCAGCAGACACATCCAGGAGTGTGCTGAGCTGCGGATGCCCGCCCACCTCAGAGGCTCTGCTTTGACAAGGGGTGTTTAGGGGTGTTCAGAAATATGCACTTTTTAAAAATTATTTATTTATGGGGCCAGCATGTGGCACAGCAGGTGAAGCCACCTCCTGCTAAGTCAGCATTCCGTATGAACTCTGGTTCATGTCCCAGCTGCTCCACTTACAATTCAACTCCCTAGTAACGCACCTGGGAAAGCAGTAGAAGATGGCCCAAGTGCCTGGGCCCCTGGAGACCTGGATGAAGCTCCTGGCTCCTGGCTTCCAGCTGACCTAGCCCTGGCCATTTACAGGGAGAGGGACACACACACACACACAATCTTTTATCTGATAGTTCACTCCCCAGATGGCTGAATACCTGGGCATCGTCTGCTGCCTTCCCAGGTGCACTGGCAGGGAGCTGGATCAGAAGCAGAGCAGCTGGGACTCAGATCAGTGCTCTGGTGTGGGATGCCAGTGTTGCAAGATATGACTGAACCAACAGCCACAACGCTGGCCCTAGGAAGATATACTTAAAAAAAAAAAAAAACTATTTTCTTTCTTTCTTTCTTTGAGAGGTAGAGTGACAGAGAGATGGAGAGACACAGAAAGAGGTCTTCCACCCACTGGTTCACTCCCCAAATGGCAGCAATGGCCAGAGCTGAGCCGATCTGAAGCCAGGAGCCAGGAGCAGGGGCCTAGGGACTTGGGCCATCTTCCATTGCGTTCCCAGGCCATAGCAGAGAGCTGGATTGGAACAGGAGCAGCCAGGATTAGAACTGGTGCCCATCTGGGATGCCAGCACTGCAGGGGGAGGCTTAGCTCACTACACCACAGCAATGGCCCCAAGAAGACACTTTTAATAAACTGTCAGCCAGGTGAGACAGGACATGGTCAGGCTCTTTCCAGGTGCTTCCCTGAGAACTTTCTGGACTGATCTCTCTCTTTCTCTCTGTCTCTCAGTCTCTCTGTCTCTCTCTCAGGGCCCAGGCATGGAGAGGCCTTGCCAGCTGGTGCAGGCCCCTAAAGTAGAGTAAGGGGGGGGGGGGCTCCTGCTCTGTGGCTCTCCAGGTGAGGGGTGGTGGCCAGGGTGGTGGCTGAGAGCCAGGAATGGCCTGCAGGGAAATGGCTTTGACACACATTGTTGTCCCCTTAGCTGCCCAGGCTAAGAAAGGTCTTTACATTTTTAAAAATTTATTTGAGAGAGGGAGAGAGAGAGAGAGAGAAAGAGAGAGAGAGAGCGAGCTCCCCCTTAGCTGATTGACTCCCCCAGATGCCTGCAAAAGCCCAGTTTGGGCTGGGCACAGGCTGGAGCTGGGAACTCCATCTGGGTCTCCCACGTGGGTGACAGGGACCCTGCTGCCACCAGAGTGCGCTAGCAGGCAGCTGGACTCCAGAGCTGGAGCGGGGACTTGGAGCTGGGCACCCTGCCATGGCACCCAGGCACCTTAAACACTGCACCAAACATGCACCTGTAAGAGAAGTCCTTGGGGGCAGGGATGGGGGAAACACTGGCGTGGGGGTGTGGCTTCCTCACCCAAGGCCAGTTGCAGAAAAGCCGACCAGGCGGGGTCTGAGGAGCACAGTGCAAGACAGCCCCTGCACCCACGTAGGACCCCATTGGCGCTCCAGGCTCCTGGGTTCACCCTGGCCCTCCCTGGCTGTTGCAGCCATTTGGGGAGTGAACCAGCAGATGGAAGACCTCTCCCTCTTTCAAATAAATAAAATAAAGAAATAAACATTTAAATTAAAAAGGCAGTAAGAGCAAGGTGTCTGGAGGCTGTGCTCCTGCCGGGGCCCTGCGGTAAGCCGGCCCCTGCCCTTCCCAGCCTCTCCAGCCCTCCCTGGGCCCATGCCGCCCTGGCCTCTGCTTCTGGCCACTTCTTTGCCGACTCTCCTCCCCGCACCCCCCAGGCTACACCCCCCCACCCCGTGCCTTCACTCTGAGGTTTTCAGTGGGACAGGCTGGGGGGGGGGGTGCAGCGTGCCGGGCGCCGCGTGTGTGTTTAATCCTCTGCGTTTGGATATGATCCTAATCCAATAAGCGTGGGTAAGAAATTCCTGCAGAACAGATTAATTTCTCCTAGAAAAAAAAACAGAATTGGCCGGTGTTAAGGCCACTGCCCTGACAAATCTGCCTTGGCCGTATATCTGAGAAAGCAAAAGACCTGGTGCGCTCCCCATAAATCCGCCACCCTCGCCGCGGGGCCCCGTGGAGCGCTGGGGGAGCTTTTCTTCCCTGATTTATCCTTCATTAATAAGCTCGATGCTATATTAGGATCAGATTTATGACTCTGCCTCGCTAATATTTCTGACATTTCATCTGAAGAGAATTGCAAATGAAATCTTGAAGCTTTTCCACTGTTTCCCGTGGGGCGGGGCGGGGGGATAGGGGCACAGAGTGGCTTCGGGAGGGGCTGGTGGGAGAGGAGCCCCAGGGGACCCCCGGGCACAGGGGCGGAGTCGCCTTCGCAGAAGCAAGGGACAAGTAGCGGAATGGCCGGGGTGAGTCCAGGTTCGCAAACAGCCCTGGAGGTGAAGGCTCAGGCGGGGTCCACACTCCCGCAGCAGCCCCGGACCCCGCAGCATTTGTTCCAGGCCACCACGGCGCCAGGCACAGCGACCCACTCATTCATTCATTCATCCAGCAAATAGATACTTGAAAGATTGATTTGTAAGGGGGAGCGACAGAGAGAGTGGGAGAAGTAGAGACAGAGAGAGCGAGAGCGTTCATCTGCTGGTTCATTCCCCAAAAGGCTTCAACACTCTGGAATGGGACAAGCCACAGCCAGGAGCCAGGAGCTCCCCCCAGGTCTCTCCCGTAGCTGGCAGGGACTTGCGCTGTCACCTGTTGCCTCCCAGGGTGGTCATTAGCAGGCAGCCAGGGTCAAGGGAGTGTGTTTTTATGTTTTTATTCCAGGCCTCACCCTGCATGAGGTTGGAGTTCAAAGTAGAGTGAGGTGGGGCCGGCGCTGTGGCATAGGGGGTTAAGCCACCGCCTGCAGCGCCGGCATCCCTTATGAGCGCCGGTTCAAGTCCTGGCTTCTCCTCTTCCGATCCAGCTCTCTGCACTGGCCTGGGAAAGCAGTAGAAGATGGCCCAAGTGCTTGGGCCTCTGCACCTGCATTGGAAGACCCGGGGGAAGCTCCTGGCTCCTGGCGCCTGGCTTTGGATCAACACAGCTCTGGCCGTTGTGACCAACTGGGGAGTAAACCGCCAGATGGAAGACCCCTCTTTCTTTCTCTCTCTGCCTCTTCTCACTCTGTGTTAACTCTTTCAAATAAGTAAATAAATCTTTAAAAAAAAAAAAAAAGCGGAGTGAGAGGGGCGCACCAGGGAAGGCACAGAGGGGTGCTCCTGTCCGTGGTCACCTTTATGGCGTAGCAGTGAACTACCTGCCCCTTTCCGTGAGAGAAAGGCTTGAGTCAGGGCCTGGCCATCTCATCCCTGTGCTGCACCGGCCCTTGGCCCCACCCCTCGACCCCAGCTCCCCTTGCGATCCATCTTCCTGACCCCAGCATGGCCGTGGTCTCTTCTGCACCGCATCTCCTCCGAGGCCCCTTGTGGGGCGATGCAGGCTCTGCACTCCCACCCAAAGGGCCAGGGTGCGGACCTGCCTGGGGCATGTACGGTTCATCAGGGAGACGCTGGCTACAGGCCAGAGCCTGGGGGCCGGCACTTTGTAATGACAAGTGTCCTAGAGGCCACAGTAGCCAGTGGTGCTTCTGCCGCTGTCCCCAGCACCTGGGGTGGCAGGAGGGAGGGTCCTGCCAGGCCCCTGCCATTCTGTGCACACACCCACAGTGGGCTCCATGGGGGGTGGTGGCATAGCGCTGTTGTCCTCCCCAAGCCCACCATAGTGGACAAGAAAAATAATTCACAAAGATGCGAATCCTGGGCAGAAAGGGACAAAAGGCCTGGAGGAGGCCGTGACTGCCAGGCCAGGCAGGGGCACAGAGGGGCTGGGAAGGGGACGCCAGGGGGCCGATCTGCATGGGCGCAGCTTGAACCCCAGCAGGAGGCTGAGACAGAAGGGGGGGATGATTTCCCGGGGCGGGGGGTGCTTGGCCTTGATCATGGGGAGTCAGAGTGGCCTCCTGAGCAGACAAGGGCGAGCTGAGAAGCCGAGCGGGAAGGGAGAGGTGGGGCGTCACAGCAGAGGCGGGGCTGGGGGCACAGACGGCTCCACGCCCCTGCCCGGCAGCCTTGCCCGTCCCTGCCCTGGGCTTGCTCCGGTCGGGAGGTTAAGACGTCAACGCTTCAGGATGAGCATGAGAAGCTCACACAAAGGGCTCTGGGACGGAGCGCAGTGTGCGTCCTGCAGACTCTGAGAGGCAGGCGGAGGGAAATAGGCAGGGACACCCTGCAGGAGGCCCTGGGCTGAGAGCGGGGTAGGGGGGTGGGGGGTGGTGCTGGGAGGCAGGGGCGGCCCAGCAGATGGCAGTGAACGGTCAGAGCTGGGGACGGGAAGAGGAACTGCCTCTTAGGGAGTCCTTTTGGATGCCGGGAGTGGCGCTGGGCAGGGTCTTTATGGCGGGGGGGGGGGGGGGCTAAGGCACGGTGTGATTAAGTAACAGGGCTGAGATGGTCCGGTCTGTAAGGCGCAGAGCCTGGATTTGGACCCAGGAAACTTAACTCCAAGTCTGCTAAAGCCAGGCTTCCCACACCTGCCCCTCTGGGGAAGTCACCTGCAGTTTCTTGCCAAGGTATACTCCCAGGCCCCTCCCTCATGGCCTGGAAACTCCTGCCCCCTCCTGCCCCCACCTGCCACGCAGAGAGAGCGCACACCCTTGAGCACCTGCAGGGCCGGGCTCCAGGCTCCAGGCTCAGCCCTGTATGCTCAGGACGCCACTTAACCTTCTTGACAGCCTGGGAGGAGACAGCCAGCCTCACTTTGCAGAGGAGCAAACCATGGCCCAGAGAGGCTGTGAGACTCGCCCGAGGCCACACAGCTGGGAAGAGCCGACACTGAGCCAGCTTCTGTCTCACCACGCCGCTCTGCTCCGTCTCCGTGCTGGTCTTTGGTCTGGTCGGGCTCTGCCTGGCTGGCAAAGGGGGCTTCTCCATCTTCGGCTGCTGATGCCATGGGGCTATGCACCCGGGACTGTGCACGTCACGGTGGTTCCCATGTGTGTCCACGCCAGCTGCTTGTCCTCAGAGAGCCTGACTGTGTACTGTGACTCCATGTGCCCGAGAGCCCACCCCTTGCTGCCCCCTGCCACGTCCTGTGGAGAGGACCAAGGAGTTGGGGGACCTGCAAGTGGGAGCCCTTCGTGCCCCTTCACGCAGGGCGTCCAGGCAGCAGTGCCGTTGATGTTTGGGGACCAGATCTTTCTTGGAGGTGGGGGAGCTGTTGTGCTGGGCAGGGCATCCCACAGCATCGCTGGCCTCTGCCCACGTGGTGCCGACAGCGCCCTCCAGTTGGGATGACCGAAAAATGTCTCTAGACGTTAGCAAAGGGGGCAGGGCAAGATGGCCGTGGGCTGAGAACCACTGCTTTAAAGGGGAAGAAAGGACTCCTCCATCCTCCACCTACGGCCCGAACTTCACCGACTTTTCTCTAAAAGAGCGGATTCTACTTCCAGATTCAAATTTTCTACCAGCTGCCATGCAAGTTCTTACTAAGGCACAGATGAAATTTAAGGGCACTAGATTTCCTGGTGTCAGTAAGCCAGATGGGTTGTTCTGTCCGCTGTCCAGAGGCTTTGGTAGCTCAGACAGAAGTGCAACCCCAGAGGCTTGGGCCAGCACCTCGGCACCCCGTTAAAAGCATCTGTCCTTGGAGCAGCCGCAGAACTGGCCAAGCCCAAGACCACAGGCCTCCCCCTCATCCCCTCGAGACTGGCTTTCCAAGTCTGTGATGAGGCCCTGGTCCCTGCGTGTTTTGCAAACCTGACAAATAGCGCGGATGGGCGTGCCAGTCTTCCACAATGCAGCCTCCACCCTTTATGATCCTCTTCCTCTCTGGGAATCGGTTGCCCATCCCTGCCAGGATGTAGTTCTAAAACTGGCCACCAGATGCCGCTTTTCAGCCACAGTTCTCGCCTGGCGACCCTGCAGGAAGGCAGGTGCCTTCATGGATAGCCAAGCAAGAGGGGGAGCATCTCGGCTCCCGCTCAGGCACAGGTTCTAGGGACGCGAACGCGCTCCCCCTGATGCACAGTTCTAGGGACGCGAACGCGCTCTGCTTCCCGGCCGTTCCTGTCCTCCAGCGAAGGCTCTTGGCAGCTAAGAGCTGGGAGCCACCAATTTAGCCATTTCTAGTTACTGCTGGGTTCGGAACCGCACAAAAGGGACAATCACTAATGCTGAAAGGGAGCTGAGAGCACCTGGCACAGTGGGCTTCAAACTTTTTTAAAAAGATGAATGTGTGATCTTGGATGAATTAGCCAACGTCTCCACCTCAGTTTTCTCATCTGTAAAATGGGCTGAGTAGAACTCGCTGGTACAGGACGACGAGAATGAGTGCTTGCAGGGCACGTGGCTATGTGCTTCCTTTTGCTGACATGAGAGCTTCGCCTATGGGGAAACTGAGGCTGGGTGAAGGGAGCGACTTGCCAAGGTCAACAGTGAGAGGGTGGGGTTTGGGGCACAATTGGGAATTCCTGACTCCCACTCTTCGGCTGTTTTCAGTGCTCTAATTTTTCCTAGAGAAGAAATAAAAACCCCAGGAGACAGGACCGGAGCAATGAAAGGCGGCATGGGAGGAAGAGCCCTGACTCTGGCCGCAGGATGTAGCAGGGCTCGGGGTGTCTCTGCTGCAGGCTCATCTAGCAAGTGGGTGCTGGGGCATAAGCCTTGGCCCAGCAGGTGCCCGCAGCCCACCCTGCAGGGTCTGCCTGCCAGTCCCGGCTCCAGCTCCCTTCTCATGGGAGGCAGCGGGGTAGCTCCAGTAGTTGGGCCCCTGCCACCCACGCGGGACACCTGGGCTGAGCTCCTGGCTCCTGGCTTCAGCCGCAGCCCAGCTCTGGCCTCTGTGGGCATCTGGGCATGAGCGCTCACTCTTTCCATCTATACCAGAACATGGCTGCTGTGCCTCCCTGGAGCGGAAGGGATCAGCCAGAGCACCAGAGAGGTACAGCGCTGGCCGGTGTCAACCTCCCTGTGAGTCACAGACCCCTCCCCTTTCCTCCAGGGCCCGGGCCGGGCGCCTTGGGTGAAATCTGGCTCTGCTTCCAGTTGCCCTTTGGCCTTCTGTCGATCATGTCCTCATCTGCAAGTGAGGGGAGTTGGAGGGATTATTTGGGGGGGGGTCCTGGAGCCCTGGGTGCCCCCCGAGGAAGGGCTCCCCACTGGTGCCCCTCTGCCCCTAGTGACAGAGAGGGCAGAGGTGAGGCCCGGCCAGGAGGCAGCAGGGTGGAAAGGATTGTATCTACTTCCTTCCCTCTCTACCAAGCCTCACCTGGGAGCCCTGGAGAAGCCTCGAGTGAGCGGGGCGGGGGCTGGGGGGCAGCAGAGAGCCGCAGCCCTCTCAGAGACCGATCTGCCAGCTGCTTGCACCCCCACCCCCAAGGCTGCTCGCGTTAGCCTTCTTCATTTTTAGACACATTCCAAAGTTTTCAGCAAATTACAGTGTTTGCCAACTGGCCGTCTGGGGCCCGGGAGAGAGGTGCTATTTATAGTGCGGCTGGGACGCTGCCACCCCCCCCAGCAGCCTGCTGAGAAGTGGGGCCCGAGCTCTGGCGCAGGGCGGCCCACAGCAAGGCCCGCCCAGCGCATCCCCACGCCCGCCCGGGGCCCTGGGGCCCGGGGCCAGCCCATCGAGGGCTGCCTCTGAGCTCCGTGGTGGTTCCTGAGACGCCGCGAGAGACAGCGGAGCTGCCAGGGCCACTGAGCACAGTCAAGGTCAAGACTGACCAGAGCTCAGCTGCAGGTCACTCTGACAACAGCCCCATCTGCCTTCATTCCTTCCTTCCCGCCCTCGTGCCTCAGGGTCTGCCTCCAGGCTCTGTCACTCTCGGGAAGTGTCAGCTCACCTCCGTGTGACCTTGACTTCCCCATCTGTGCTAAGGGTTGAGCTGGGCAGCCAGGCCCCTTCTAGCCAGATGTGTGAGACCCCAGCAGTGCATAACACGCAGCAGGTGCACAGTAAGCGTGCTTGCATTCCTGCTCTGCTCAGTGACGGGCACGGGCACAAAGAGAAGCAGGAGCCCACGTGGCCCCCGTCCTGTGGGCTCGATGCCCGAAGACCTGCCTGGAGAAGGAGACCACACGGGACAGCAGCAGGTGCTCACCTGTGCACCGATGCCACCGCCTGCTAAAAGCTTCGATGGTATCTGGAGTTCCCCCAGATGCTGCAAGGCAGGTGAAATGCGGCAACGCCCAGTCCCGATCTCAGAGCGGCCCCTCGGAATGCTCAAGGTCACGCAAACCCCACGACCCAGTCCGGAAAGAGCCGGGCCTCTGGGCTGTTTTACCAGGGCCTCCCCTCCGTGCCCCTGCCCCCACTTTCCATTAAGAACCCGGTTCTCTCCTCTGTCTTCTCCACCCTGGGCACCCGCCGGCTTGCAGAATAGGCTGTCACTCGGTCCTGCTTGGCGCCTCCCACTGGGGACTGGAGGCCCAGGAAGGCGAGCGGCCGAGAGAATGCCTTTCCCGGGGGCAGGGCTCCACGTTCTGAGATGGCGCCGTCTGTTCCTTCTTGCTTTTCTGTTCCCCACAGTGAGTGTGCGCGACTCCTAAAATGCACACAGGACATCATCGTTTCCAGCACGGCGTCAGGATGCTGCTTGGGGCGCCCGCGGTGGGGAGGGGCAAGTGAAGGGCCAAGCAGCTGGGTCCCTGCCACCCACATGGGAGACCTGAATTGGGTTCCTGGCTCCCAGCTTCAGCCTGACCCAGTTCCAGCTGTTGCAGGCATTTGAGGAAGTGAACCAGCAGAAGGAAGATCTCTCTCTCCATCTTTCAAATAAGTAAAAATAAACAAATTTTTTAGAAGGGGAAATCTTCATTTGAAAGAATGCTCAGACACAGGCAAGATAAGCTTAAGGGCTGAATGACCATGCTGGTGCTGTGGCCAAGCAGGTTAAGCTCCTGCCTGTGGCACCTGCATCCCATATGGATGCCGGTTCGAATCCTGGCTGCTCCACTTCTGATCCAGATCTCTGCTGTGGCCTGGGAAAGCAGTAGAAGATGGCCCAAGTCCTTGGGTCCCTGCACCCACGTGAGAGACCCGGATGGAGTTCCTAGCTCCCAGCGTCAATCTGGCCCAGCCCTGGCCATTGCAGCCATCTAAGGAGTGAACCAGTGGATGGAAGATCTCATCTCTGTCTCTCCCTCTCACTGCCTTTCAAATAAGTAAATACATCTTGGGGCCGATGCTGTGGTGTAGTGGGTAAAGCCGCCGCCTGCAGTGCTGGCATCCCATATGGGTGCCGGTTTGTCCCGGCTGCTCCACTTCCAATCCAGCTCCCTGCTGTGGCCTGGGAAAGCAGTAGAAGATGGCCTGAGTCCTTGGGCCCCTGCACCTTCGTGGGAGACCTGGAAGAAGCTCCTGGCTCCTGGCTTCAGATCAGTACAGCTCTGGCTGTTGCAGCCATTTGGGGAGTGAACCATCAGATGGAAGACCTCTCTCTCCCTCTTTCTCTACCTCTGCCTCTCTGTTAACTCTGCCTTTCAAATAAAAACAAACAGAAACAACAACAAAACACTGCAGCCCGCGGCAGGGGACAGGTCCGAGCAGGGAGCCAGTGACGGAATGTCCAGGGCTCCAGGATGGGCCTGGATGGCCGGAGGGTCCCAGCCTTGGGAGTCACAGGTAGCTGCCTGAAGGGACCCGAAAGCCCAGGGCTGAGGAAGGCGCCAGCAGGGCCAGGGCAGGGGCAGAGAAGGAGCGGGAGCAGGTTGCAGGCTCGCGTGCGGCTGACGCTGGCCCTGTGCTTGCAGATGCCACACCGGGGGCCTCACCCACGCCTTCCCCTGTGTACTCTGGCTGCTTCATCAGCTGGCCAGGAACAAGTTATACCAGACAGCATGAAGCAGTCCCAAGGCCTTCCCACAGGCCCTGGCCCCAGCCCCTCTCTGAGCCATACACATTACCCACGCTGCCTGTGGCTGGTTCCTTCTGCTCCCGCCACACAAGCAGCTCCTCCTAAGCTCACACCTGCCCCAGGTCCTTTGCACTTGCTCCCCCCCCCCCCGCCTGAAACTCCCTGGGCTGATAACCACGTGGCTCGTTCCCCGCCTCCCTCTGCTCTTGGCTGCCCCGGCTGTGCCAGCACTCTGAGTTTCACCTTCCTCCGGCTCTCTCGGCCTTCCCATCCTTATCACCACCCGACACAGGGCAGTTACTAGGCGGCTCACTTATATGCTGTGGAAACAACGCCACAGAACAAACCATCTCAAACAGCAAGCACCGAGTTTTCTTTCCCATGAGACTGGGGGTCAGCAGAGAGGGCAGCTCCTGGCTGCAGCTCGGGTCCCTGTCTGCTCCTTGGAACGAATCATTCTCCCCGGGACATGCACTTGGAGAATGCCAGGAACTTAAAAGCCAAGGTTTGCAGTGCACTGGAAGGTGGTCCTGACACAGTCTCTTTTTCTAGTAGCCAACAAAGCCCCCTGGCGAAGCCAAGCAAGGGGGGGGGGGGGGAACCTCCTCCCCCTGCACCTGTCAAGGGCGGGAGGGGAGGGAGCGACTGCTCTCATAACAGCAGCGGGAGTGGTTCTGTCTGCAGACACAGCACCACCCCTAGGGCCCCGCTGGAGCCCCAGCACCCACGATAGTTCTTGGTGTGCAGTCGTGCAGATGTTCAGCGAATGCACAAGCCAGCCAGCGCTAGCATTGTGCCTGCCACGGGCTGTGCGCCCCTCTCTCCTGAGCCTGCAGGGCCGGCTGCCCCTCCCTGCCACCCCTGCCACGGCTCTCCTGCTCCCACGTATCCAGGCCAGGGACTGGCTGCTGTGACACAAGTGGGGGCGGCCCCGTCTCCCTTGACCTTCCAGAACTACCGCCCCCCCACATGGTTACCTGGACTTCCACCCTGGGGGAGCCCCCAGAGCCCCCCCAGAGCTGAACCAGCTTCTCCACCTGCCTCGCCTGTCCCAGAGCATGCGTGACTGTGGGATCCTGGCCAGCAGCGGGGTCGGGGTCAAAGGTGGCGGTTACCTGGGGACCCTGACCTGAGGGGCTGTGAGGTTTGCTGGGAATGAAATGTCGCTGTAAAGGCAGCCAGCGTCGGGCGATCTGAGAGCTGAGCGCGGCCTGCGTGTGAGGTCACGCTATCATGAAATGGCCTGGCGATGATGACTCTCCCGTGGGGATGGAAGTGACCGTCCTCGAAGCTCTTCCCGGGGTGAGGGGGGGTGGGAGGTCATGACCTCTGCAACTGCCACACGGTCCAGTAAAATAAGACAGCATAGGACGGTGATGACTGTACTGGACATGCACACAGAGAGAGAGCTAAAGCAGGGTACTCAGCCGTTAGCCATGGTGAGTCTCAGAGACAGGGATATGGGAATTTTTAAAAAATTTTTATTTTTATTTTATTTTTTAGGGATATGGTAATTTTAATGTCCTCATAGCTTTTCTGTAGAATTGAAGTTTTTTCAAAGAAATTCAATAACACCAGCCCCTCCCTGCCCCCTTACTCCCAGGTCCTTGTTTTCTCCCAAGCTCATCCCCCCCCCCCAGGTTTGTTTACAGAACATCTCCCCCAGGGGCTCGCCCCCTGCTTCATCAATTATAAATGTGCTCGCTACTCCCCACATGGCAATTTGTGACGGGCTGCGGTCTGCGGTGGGGCACAGCCTCCAAGTCCACGGCAGCAGTGAGCAGAGATGAGGCTCGGGCCAGACGCTGGGCTGTGGGGGCGGCGGGGGCAGCAGGAGCCCTGCCACCTTCCTGTTTGTCAGCCAAGCGTGGCTCTGGTTGGCAGCAGACAAGCGGGACACCGCTCACGGCTGGCGCCTGCTGCCAGCCAGCCAGAGTGCCCTCAGGCTGGGAACAGAAGCCAAGGCGGACCAGCCTTGCTTTAGGTGCCTTCTGGGTATAAATTCAGTGTACCTGCGCCATGAATCCAGGAGGAGTTGTCATGGTGATGCCCATTTTATGGATGAGGAAACTGAAGCTTAGGAGTTCAGTAATTTCTTCAGAGTCACTGGTGAATGAGAGAGCCAGGCTGTGTGCCACGCTGCTAAGTAATTTATATTAATAGGCAATCTGGGTGTGTAACTGACATCTAGCGATTTAAAGGCACAGTAGCAACAACCTCACTGCCTCCTGGTTCACCTCCCTGAGCCCCGACCACTGAGCACGTCTTTGCTCCCACCCGCGGTGGGCACATTAGAAACCCTCCAGCTGTCGTCCAAGTCCTCTTTCCCACCCAATTCCCACTCCCCTCTTCTGGCGCCAGCCCCTTCCCTACCGGCATTCTGTGACGGCCCTGACGTGTGAGTTTTTGGCTCGTGATGGTGCAGACGCATTCAGCAGACCCTCACTGTGAAGGTGGGAGTTTGACCTCCTCCCGTAAGCTTCCCCTCGCATGCCTGGCGGCACAGCTCTGCGTGAGCCCTGCAGCTCCTCTGCAGTGCGCCGGGTGTGGGGCCCGGACGGCTGGGAGGCCCGGGCAGTAAGTGCGCTTCTGGCTTGCGGTACTCTCACCTTATTATGGGTTTAGAGTGACGGAGCCCCAGTACAGGAGCGCCTGTGATGGGGGTGGGGGTGAGGGTGGGGGTAGGGGCGGCTGACCCCACCTTGTTCGTTCTCCAGGTCTGGGGCACTGCTGGCCTGTAGCCCGTACGAGGCCTGGGAAATTATGTGCTCTGGCTCTACCAAGGCAACCGCAGGTGGGACTCGAAACCCAAATCTTTAGTAGGCTACTTTTTAAGTCGATCATCTTGTACGGGCCCACTAGTGATGTTATGAATACCCAAACAGCCCTTGGCAGACAAAAGTTCCCCACCCCTGCTAATCACATGATCCCTGCCTGGCTAATCAGGGTGCCAAATCCTCCAACTGTCGTGATTGGTTGAGGGAGGGGCACGTGATCCACCAGAGCCAATGAGGATCTATCCCGGGACTTCTATCTGAACTCCGGAAAAAGGAGCCTCTCCCAAAGTCGGGGCGGTGGAGGGAGCGGATGCGAGTGTGACTCTTGCAGCCACGAGGTGTTATTCCTCCTGGGTTCCAAAGGAGATTTTCATTTCTTCTAACAGATCCTTATACTCCCTGCATTCTTACTGTCACCGACGGAAGCACAGTCTCGGGGGGCTTACGTGGCCTTTTGAATGTCGGGGGTCAAGAGCTGCCTGGGGACCGCCCTGACAGGATTCCGCCTGCCTGCCCTTCCCCTGGTTAGTTCACCCAGCACAGAGGCGCCGCCTCAGGCCAGGGAGAAAGGCCAGGGAGAAAGGCCATGGCCTTAGAGGCACCAGGGGGGCTGGTGGTGAGGCAGAGGGGGCTCCGGAGACGGAGGCAGAGTCTTTGGCTGTGGTCTGAACCTCCCCGCTTACTCTTTTCCGGAGCAGGGGTCTCTCTGAGGCTCCGTCTCCCCAGCAGTCAAGTGGGTGGGCATTAGAGATGTTGTCCAGGCTGTAAGCTCAAGAGAGATGCTTCTCACCTGGGGTGCTGCTGGGGCTCAGGCCCCGGTCAGGTGAGGAAGTGGGCGCGGGGCTCAGGGTCCAGTGTCAACCACACTGGCCTTGGATCAGAGCTGGCAGTGAGAGAGCAGTGTCAGGGTGCCATGGTGACCTTGTCCGCTTTTAGTCATGGCCATGCTAAGGGACCAGCCTTGCTCCACGAATATTCCACAGAACCCAGAAGTCCCCTGACAGCCTCTCCTGCCCAAATAGCAGGCCTTAGACACAGCAAGCTCAGCACAGAGACCCAGAGCTACTGACCAGGCCCCAGGCCGGGTGTGGCTGGCCGGGCCTTACCCTCTTGCTCCCCTGGCTCCAACCCCGCGGTGGGCGCAGCACTGCTGAGAAGCCACGGACGAGCCCCCGGCCTGCTCTCCCACACGGGCCTCCAGCCAGGAGGGCAAAGTGTGCACATCTGCAGGTGCCACCCACGGCACAGCCCTGTGTCCGATGCCTGCTCCAGGGCTCTCCCCCGGCCCGCAGGAGTTCTGGTTTAGGCCCCAGGGAGGTGACTCCCACTGAAGAGACTCAGAGGAGACACAACACAGAGCCGTGTTAGGAATGGAGCGAGAACCGCGCTTGTTTGGGGCACCTGATGCACCTGCCGCCACAACAGTGATGAATTGGGGGACCCAGGACTCTCTGAGGGCCCAGTGGGGGCTTCCTGGTCTAAACGTGTGACTTCAACCCCGGAGCCCACCTGCACTACGGGTCTGAGTTCCTTGGTTTCCCATCCCCCAGGCCTCAGAAGTGGGAAGGGGGCCCTAGAGCAGCAAGCCTGGCCACAGGTTCCCACCGAGGGGGTGGTCTGGGCCGCGGCCAGTGCAGAGTGATAATTACCGCGGAGGTGCAGGGACCCCCGGAGCCCCACTTCTATGTGGGCAGTCAGCGGTCCTACCCTGGAGGCGCTGGGATCAGCAGGAGCCAACCTGCCCCACGCTGGGTTCCCAGGCCCCCAGAGCCAGCTGGTGACAGGAGCCATTTGCCCCATAACCAGTGGGGGACCAGGTTTTTAATCTTAGAGACCCCTCAGATCCCAGCTGGGAAGTGGGATTTATCGATGGGGAGGGGCTGTCTGGGAATGCCAAGGGGCTCCTCAGCACAAGCGAACGGTCTCAGAGCAATCTATCCCCTCTCCAGACCAGCCCCCACTCCTCCCACCTCCCCCTGCCCCCAAAGCCAGCTCTGTAGCTCCTAGGGGTTGTCTCCAACATGCCCAGCCGTTGAAAGGAAACGAAGACCTGAACTCAAAAAGCAGAGCAGCTTGTTTTGGTTTAAGTCAAGTGCAGGTCAAGTTGGGTGCCTCTCTGTTGGACCCTCCTCCTTTCTGACCTGCCACCCGTCAGCACCTGCCTTGCAGATGCCCTCCCCCTGGCCACTGGGGCAGCTCAGTCCTGCTGTCAGGGCCGAGAACACGGAGCCAGTCCCTGCCTGCCTTCTGCCACAACTTGTGCATGGCCTTGAGGAAGTCGCTTCCTTCTCTGGGCCTCAGTTTCAGGCGAGAGGCGGACTTGACACTTCCTGGGCACCCAGTGTGTCCATGTCCTTGATGTGCCTGATCCCACACAGCCCCTGCCCGTGGCCCTGTGACATCAGTCTTCTCCTTCCCAGCCTACAGGGGAGAGGGACGAAGCAGCCATCTCCGGCCACCCACATGTCACCTAGGCCGGGGTCCCCTGGCCCCGTACCTTCTCCTCTGCAGCAGTGATCCAACCACAACACTGCGACCACATTCAGAACATTCTGGAGCTGGCGCTGTGGTGTAGTGGGTAAAACCAACACCTGCGATGCCAGCGTCCCATATGGATGCCAGATAGTGTCCCGGATGTCTTACCTCCGATCCAGCTCCCTGCTAATGGCCTGGGAAAAGCAGTGGAGAATGGCCTAAGTGCTTGGGTTCTGCTACCCACGTGGGAGACCTGGAAGAAGCTCCTGGCTTCTGGCTTCAGCCTGACCCAGTCCTGGCCTTTGTGGCCATCTAGGGAGTGAACCAGCAGATGAAAGCTCGCTCTCTCTCTCTCTCTCTCTCTCTCTATTTCTCTGTCTCTCCCTCTCTCTATAACTCTGACTTTCAAATAAATAAATAAATCTTTAACAAAAGAAAAATTTCAGATTTCAGAGCATTTTGAGATTTCGGATTTTTGCATCAGGATTGCCCAACCGTAAAGTCTATGCAAATGCTCGGATCCAAACACTTGCGGTTCATGCATTTCCCGCAAGAGACGTACTCAGCCTGTAAGACGTGCATGTGCTGAGGCAGCAGGCGAACCCAGCTCTGGTGGGAACAGCAGCCCCATTTCACAAGTGCTTACCCCATGCAGGGCACCACGTCAGCGCTCACAGGAGACCTCATGGAGGGGAGGGGAGCCGGCCCCTCCTGCATCTTCCCTTTCAGCTTCTGGGAGCCTCGCCCCTCGGCTCATCCAGATGCCTTGCTGCTCCAGCGGCTTAATCCACCGAGCCCCCCCACCCCCACCCCTGCAACCTTGCCAAGGGCTGGGCCCGGCATCGTCGGAGCCTCCCGCACAGCTGCCCCCCTCCCCAGGCCGAGGAGAGACGCCTGGGGCCCACGGGAACCCGGAGGATGGAGACCTGGCTCCTGTCCCTCTCGTGGGCAGTGGTCCAAAATTAAAAACAAACACTTTAAAATAAAAGCCATATTACAAGACAAAACCAACTTTCTGCCTTAAAATATTTTGAGCCAGGGAGGCAATCAGCAGCTATGCTGTGTTTAATTATGAGAAGACAGAATTCTAATTGGACTGATTTCAATTCCACACACCTCCAGATTGCTCGGGGAATTAAGGTGTCAGCTGTCTCGGTAATTAGGGTTTACCATTAAATTACACCCCCCCCCTCAGAAAACTGTGAAATTGTCTGTGACAGGGCTTAAATTTAGCCCAGACCCTGTCCTGTGAAGACCGTGCGAGTCAATACAAGCCACCCGGAAACCACGAGGTGCCTTGTGCCCGGCCCTAATTAGGGGTTGAGGGTTCCGATGTTTTACCCGAGACAGCAGGAGCAAGCGCCTGGGCTGCAGCACGCTCACGTGGGGGGCGTGGCCACGCCCCCAGCGCCGTGTTCTTGGCTCCTGCCCGCCTTTGCTGGCCCGGCCCTGGGCTGCTGTGGGCGCTGGGATAGCAGCGCAGTTGTAGCCACTTCAGCGAGGTACAGCAGCGCAGAGGGAGCCCGGCTGCCGCGAGCTACCGTGTATGGCTCAGGGACTCCGCCATCAGACACGTCCGGGATTGCGTCCGGGATTGCGTCCTCGTTTGGCCACTTGGGGAGTGACTCGGGAGGGGCCACCTAATGTCTCTGAGCCTCTGTCTCCTCATGGGTCGGGTGGGCCGTCACCACCTCACAGGAGGGTTGGCGTGAAGATCGAGAGCAGCGGTGGTGACGACAGCCGTCTCTGGTGTCCTTGTGCCGTGTCCGCTGTGCACCTTTGTCTCTGCTGCCGCAAGCCCCGAGTCCTGTACTGGGCAGGCCTCTTCGAAGGCAAAGCGTGTACCCTGGCCCTGGCTAACTGAAGCAAACTGAGTTGACTGGGAGGGTAAGGGGCACTCACAGACTGGACGGGAAGGCTGGAGGGCAGCGTCCAGGAGCACCGGCCCAGCCCAGGCCTTGGAAGCTTGAACTGCTCATCTTGACCTCCCAGGCGCCCCCCACATATGCTCCGGGCATCTCTCCCAGCCCTGGACTCCTGCACTCAAGGCTGGGGGGAGGGGGCCTGGGTCTCAGGCCTGCCCCTGCTCCTCTGTGGAGACAGCAATAGATGTCCTGCTCAGAGGGCGGGCGTGTGGGCTACCTGTTCTCCCCAGTGAACACGGCACAGCAGCCAGGGACAGTGGGATGCTGGGGAAGGGATCCTGGGAGCAGTTTGTGCTTTCCTTACCTGATAGACCAGGAAAGCGAGGATCGGAGCTGTCAGGCCACCGGCCTGTCTTCACACAGCCAGCCAATGACAGAGCGGGGACTCACAACCACACTTCTAGAAAGGAGCTGCTTTCCTTCAGCCCCCAATCCCGGCTCCTCCAGGGCAGGACCAGATATTGGCACCCAGGGGTCTCACGCAGGCATCTTGTTCTTGGGAGGGATGGGCAGCCCTGCCCTAACCCACAGACCAGCCGAACCACGCAGGGAGTGCGTCCAGTCATTCTGGGTGCAGAGCACAGCCGGGGGGTGTGGTGGCGGTTGGGGGAGGCTTGTTGCGATACTGAATGATTGCCCAGGTGTCAGATGCTTGGGCGTGTTCTGATGCTGTGAGAGGGCTCCCTGCCCCTGTGTCATCTCCACTCTGGGTTTCTGCTGTTTCTTCCACCTCCAGTGATGTCTCCCATCAAGATTTTACAACCCTACACATCCCTGAAAGCTGGACCCAAATCCCGCTTTATCTAAGAAGCTTTCCTGACCAGGTCCCGCCTGCCTGGGGTGTGAGCAAGGCTTGGCCAATCAGATGAGATGCTCCCTTATCTCGCCCAGATCTCCCACTGTGCCTCGGTCTCCGTGGGTGGCAGTGGTGGTGGCCGGCTGGACTGGAAGCCGCCCAGCCCACCTGGCTGAGGCATGAGGCTGGCTGGCTCTCTGCCTCTTGGCCTCCCTTGCCCATCTCCCTCCCCTGGGGCTGCAGCCTCCCAGAGGGCTCCTTGTACTCACTGAGATCCTCCAATCAACAGCTTTGGGTCTTCTTAGCCAGTGTTGGTCTCTGTCCAGGCAAGAAGGGTCAAGTGTACAGCTGAAATTGATCCACATGTGTCACTGAACACACCCGAGAAGCAGACCCTGAGGTGCTGGGTGGAGGCGGTACCGCCAGTGTGTTCTGCACAAGACCGCGGATGTGACAATGACGTGACGCTGGCCTTGCTCACTTGTCCACCTTACTGCCGGGCACCAGGTGTGGATGACCTTGTGTGTTCACTGCATGGGGCCACCAAAAGTAGAACAAGAATTAGACTGTGAGGCTTGGAGGACAACCTTCCAGATCGGGCCTTGAGCTGAAAGAGTTGAACTTGGCCCAGTGGGGCAGAGGGAAGGACCCTTCGGTAGTCAGTGCTTACAAGAACTGTGCCCCAGGCAGGAAGACAGCAACTGCTGAGTGAAGAACCAGCGTCTGTGTTCCATCCATTTCCACCCAGCAGGGACCCACGGGAGTCCCCAATCCCAATCCAGGTAGCTCCCCCGGACACAGGGGGCCAAGGAGCCCCAGGGAGGAATCTGGGAAGGCTCCTTGAGATGGCAGCACCTGCAGGTGGGGTCTGGGCTGGGCAGGGCTGGCGTGGGCTTCCAGGAGGCTGCTCAGGGTGCGGATGGTCCCTCAGGAGACAGGCCGGGGCGGGGGGTGCAGTGGGCAGTGGAGGCCCTAGAGACTAGGCTGGGCTCTCCTGGGCACGTAAGGATCTGTCCCCACAGTCTCCAGACTCGCCATCCTGCCCCTCCTTCTGCTGTTCTGTGTTCAGCTCCCCGCTCTGTCCACCCCTCAGAATACCTGCTGCCAGGGCCACCCTGCCCCACTTTTACGGGATGAAGCCCCAGCAGGACGATTTGGGGCACAGACAAGACTGCCAGGGGCCCTGGGGCCCAGCAACATCCCGCCCGTACCTCCCTTTCAGCCAAGTTGTCATCCATGATCCCAGAAACACTGGGATGGACCAGAGGCGGGGAAACTCGCCCCCCTCCCGGGAGAGCTGCCCTCCTACAGTGCCCCCACAAGAGTAAAAATGAAATGTCCATGACGTCTGCTGGGCAACACCCATAGCATTCTGGGAGGAAGGACACAGCGAGGTGGGGAGTGCCGTGTGGGGACCTGCGGGCAGCTTCATCTCCCAGCCTCCTCTGTGGAGGGCCGGGGATTCCACCCGAAGCCGCCTGGCGATGGGGGCTCTACCACAAGGAACAATAGCAAGCCCGCTGTCCCTCCGCCTCTCACTGCAGGGGGGTTCTCTCTGCATCCAGAAATCAGGGAGCCGGCGAGAAGCCAAAGCTGCAAACAGGTCCCCTGTCCTTGTGTGCTGGCCTCCGCGAGTCGGCCGATTTCAGGGCGGAGCTGTGCGCAGGCAGGCCTGGCAGGAGTGTGTGGTGGACAGGGGTGGACCGTGTGGCGAGGGCTGGGGAGAGCCAGGTCTAAACAGCTGGACAGCAGGAGAGAGTCCAAAGACCCAGGAGGCCCGTCTTTGCAGAGAGTGTGACGCTTGGGGGGAGTGCATCCCCGCACCCACACAGCCAAGTCCCCTTTCTCCTGTGTCCCCCCAACCCCCCCCTTTCAGGCTGTCCCCAGGCACCTGTTCCCAGGTCCCCAAGGTCACGGCCTCTGGGTGAGCACAGGGAAGTACAGTGTACATATTGGGTTAGTTCCTTCTTTCACGATCGTAAATTATCAGGCACAAGCCCTTTTGGAAAGCAATTTGGCAATAATATCAAGTGACATAAAAATGTTCATAGCTTTGGGCCCAGTAATCCTTCTCCTGGGAATTAATCCTCAGGAAATAATTCACAAGGAAGAGAGAACAATTTTGTATGGACAGAGACATTTATGGGGGTGTTATTTACGACAGGGAAAGACTGGGGCTGCCTTCCCCAGACAGCGGCACGGGAAGCTCCAGCAGCTATGGCTCGTCTGTCCCATAAAGCAGTGCCCACGAGCGACACTGGCGGGGAGTGGGGCGCGGGGGTGGGGTGCGGGGCGCCCGGAACTACGTGGGTGCGGGGATCTTTGGCAGAGCGAGGTGTGCGCAGGGCTGATTGAGGCCCGTCGGACCTTGGAGAAGCTGGAGCCGCGGCGTGGCCCTGCGGCCAGCCAGAGGGTCTGCAAGTGAGACCCGCCCTCTCAAAGCCTCGTGGATGGTGGCCGATCCTCCCCGACCCCCCAGCTAGCGTCTCTCACTTTGCTACCCGAGCTTTCGGGCACAGAGCTTTGGGCACGTTTTCATGCTCATAATTCAAATTACCCGTTAAAGTCGGTCAAATGAAAAAAATAGCAGCTCCGCCCGCCTGCGCGCCCGCCGCACTCGGCCCTGCGCTCATTTCCGGGCTATTTCAGCCTGGCGCTGTGCAAACAGGACAATTGACCGCGGCCAAAAGGGACCCAAATTACAATCGTATCGCAGACAAATATCCGTCACGCCACGTCTCCGGAGCCCGGGGCGGGGCCGCTCAGCCGGCGCGGGGTCTGGCGGGTCCCGGGCTCCGGCCGCCCAGCCCGCGGCGTTTGCTGCGCGAACCGTGCCCGCTCCTCGTGGCTCCCACCAGCCGCTCCCGTCTGGGTTTGGCGCAGGCACCTGGCTGCTTCCCGGGCTCTCCCCGAGGCAGCCCCCCCACCCCCCATTTCCTTGGCCAGGTCTCTGCTCTTGGGCTGAAAGCATCCCTTCCTCCCAGCCACGCCAGGTTCAAGGTCACGTCTCCTGCTTGGTCAGAAACCTCACTGTCTCCAGCAGCCTTAGAGAAAAGCACAGCCGCTTAGCTCGTCCTCACGGCCCCAGGGTCCTGCCTGGTCCTGAGCAGGGAGCCGGCCTGCTGCTACCCGGATTCACGCCTGGATGATTGCCAGCTGCTCACCCTTCAGTGCGCCCTCGTTTTCTCTGCCTGCCAGCCCTTGCTTCTTTTTTGCTGCTGTTGTTAAGATTTGCTTATTTTATTTGAAAGAGTTACACAGGGAGAGAAGGAGAGGTAGAGAGAGAGGTCTTCCATCTGCTGATTCACTCCCCAATTGACTGATCCAAAACCAGGAGCCAGGAGCTAGCTTCATCCGGGTCTCCCACGTGGGTCCAAGGGCCCAAGGGCTTGGACCATCTTCCGCTGCTTTCCCAGGCCGTAGCCGAGAGCTGGATTGGAAGTGGAGCAGCCGGGATTTGAACCAGCGCCCATATGGGATGCTGGCACTGCAGGCAATGGTTTTACCTGCTACACCACAGCGCTGGCCCCAGCTCTTCTCGAGATCCAGCAACTTGTCACCTCCTCCAGGAAGCTTTCCATGGCTTCTCTTCTTGACACCTTCCCTACAGGACACCCGGAGGCTCTCCCTTCCCGGTCCCCAGCAGAGGCATGGGCATATCTTACATCTTTTAGTGATTTGCTCGCATGCCTCTACTGTACCAGCTAAGCCTTTGCCACAGTTGGTTTCTCCTCCCCCAGGGGGAAGGATCCAATTCTCGGACCCATTGGCTTCCCTCAGGCTTGGCTGTGTGACTTGCAGGGGCCAGTGAGATGGGACGCGGGAGTCAGTGGTGACAACAGAGCCTGCCCCAAGCCCAGCAGGGGCCACAGCGCTGTCCAGCATGTGCTGCGATTACACAGAATTCACAGGCGAGAAGAGGGGCTCCCAGGGCTTAGGGGCTTCCTGAGATCTCCATGGTGCGAGAGGTGGGAGCTGGCCTCTGCCTGAAGTGTGCTCCCGCCCCGCCGCTTCCTGGGGTGGCCTGCGGAGTGCTGAGGACAGGAGGCCGGCATAGGCACTGGGCACACCTGTCTCCTCCGCTGTGAGCCGCGTGACGAAAGCTCTTCACCGCCTCTCATTATCCGCCTGTTGGCTCAGGCGTTCCACGAGGACCCACTGCCTGCGGTACCAGGCACATTCTTATGTGTTATGGATGCAGAAGTAAATAAAACGGACAGAAATGCCTGCTGTTAACCAACCTCGTGAAAAAGGCAGCTCCGTGGAGGCGGGGGCAGGGCGTGGGAAGACCCACAGTTTGGGGGGTGATGGGAAATGTTCTCAGTGTATGGTGGTGGGGGTGGCTTTGCAGGTATCACCATCTGACTCAGAACTGTAGACTTGTAGCGGCTGACATTGCAGCACAGCAGGTGACCACTGCCTGCAATGCTAGCATCCCATATCCAAGCACTGGGCGCCTGCTTCCAGTCCAGCTCCCTGCTAATGCACCTGGGAAGGCAGCAGAAGATGGCCCAAGTGCTTGGGTCCCTGTACCCACATGGCTTCTGGCTTTGGCCTGGTCCAGCCCAGGCTCTTGTGGCCTTTGGGGAATGAACCGGTGGATGGAAGATCAATGTCTTTCTCTAATTGCCTTTCAAATAGATAAATAAATATATATAAAAGAATTGTACAAATTGGTAAAGGGATACAATTTATTATATGTAAATGATTCCTCAGTTAAGTTTACTTTAAAAAATCTTGCTTTAATGGTCTGAAAATATGAAACAGAAAATTCTAAACAACTTGTAAGTATTAAATAACTTTTATTACAGTGTATTACTATAATTATTCTATTTTATTACCAGTTACTGCTATTAATCTTCCTATGCTTAACTTATAGATTAAACTGTCTCATATGTGCCTGAGTACATAGAAGGCAAAGCACGGTGTCAGGCCTGGAGATGTCAGCAGTGTCAGCCCGCGGGGTCCGGGTGTATCCTGTGGGCGGGGCGCACTGCTGGGAGGGTTGCATCAGGAGGCGGTGAGTGGTGCCAAGAAAAATGCAGCAAGGGGCTGGGGGCGCTGGGGCTGGCAACTTAAAGGGATCCAGGGGCAGGCATTTGGCACAGAGCTTGGGACATCTGCATTCTGTACCAGAGGGCCTGGGTTCTAGTCCTGGCTCCACACCTGATCCCAGCGTCCTGGGAGGCAGCAGTCGTGGCTCGATGGGTTTGGCTCCTGCCATTCACATGGAAGGCTTCGATGGAGTTGCCGGCGCCCAGTTTCTGCCTGGCCCAGCCCCAGCTGGCGTAGCCTTGGAGGAGTGAACCAGCAGGTGGAAGATCTGCCTGTGCCTGTGTCTGCTTCTCGCCCCCACTGCATCTTGCTTGCTCGGAACTGAGGCGCCAAGGCTGCAGCACCAGCCTCACGCAGACAAGGCCTGCTGCTCCTCGACACAACTGCCCCAGCCCCGGGCTCCAGGTGAGACCCCACGATGACTTTGGTCTTTCCTCAACTCCAGACTTCCCTTTGAGCACCTCTTCCCCACTTGTAGGGTTCCCTTCCAGAATTTGGTGCCCTCTTATAAGCTTGTTTTACTCCCTCACCAAACCGGCATTTGGGAAAGAATCCTCTATCAGTCATTTACACCATAGTGGAAACTAGTTTTGCCCAGTGTGTCGTCTCCTCTTTGGTGATGAGTTCAGGCCCCTCTCTCTCTGGTTATCAGAAAGCAGGTTCACCTTTTGTCCTTAAAAGAGTGCTGGACTGGGGAGGGGTTGTGTCTCAGGCTGTAGGCCCTGCAGCGGCCCTCCCCCTGTGGGATCTGAAGGCTACACCAGGTCTGGCACTCCTGGACTGGCAGTCTCAGCAGAAGCTGGGCTCTGATGAGCCCCTGACTTCAGAACAAGCAAATGTGGAAACTCCCAGACCTTCTGCCTCTGGCCGTGGGACACCCCAGACATGCGCGGTTCAAGGTTTTGAGTTACTGCCCAAGACAGTAAAACCTAGGAGTCCAGGGTCACTTCAAAATTCCAAAGTCTCAGGGCCAGCCCTGTGACGTAGTGGGTAAAGCCCCTGCCTGCTACGCCGGCATCCCATATTGCGCTGGTTCCTGTTCCGGCTGCTCTACTTCCGATCCAGCTCCCTGCTAATAGCCTGGGAAAGCACCTAAAGATGGCCCCTGCACCCCTGTGGGAGACTCGGAAGAAGCTCCTGGCTCCTGGCTTTGGCCTGGCCTAGCCTTGGCCACTGGGGCCACTTGGGGAGCCACTTGGGAAGATGGAACACTTCCCTCTCTGTCTCTCCTTCTCTATAATTCTGACTTTCAAATGAATAAATAAATATTTTTTAAAAATTTCCGGCCAGCGCCGCGGCTCACTTGGCTAATCCTCCGCCTGCGGTGCTGGCACCCTGGGTTCTAGTCCCAGCTGGGGCACCGGATTCTGTCCTGGTTACTCCTTTTCCAGTCCAGCTCTCTGCTGTGGCCCGGGAGTGCAGTGGAGGATGGCCCAGGTGCTTGGGCCCTGCACCCGCATGGGAGACCAGGAGAAGCACCTGGCTCCTGGCTTCGGATCAGCACAGCGAGCTGGCCGTAGCAGACATTTGGGGGGTGAACCAACGGAAGGAAGACCTCCTTTCTCTCTGTATCTCTCTCACTAACTCTGCCTGTCAAAAAAAAAAAAAAAAAATTCCATAATCTCAACCCTACAGCTGACCGTCATGGCTTGGAAATTTAGGCAGCTTCTTGGGGGGTCTCCCTTGCTGTGAACTTGACCACAGACAGAGCCACCCACCTAGCCCTCGCTGATTCAGTCCCTGCCATGTGCCAGAGGGAGGGCACCGTCCACGGGACACATGACTGGTTAACAAGCTGGCGCCGCCACAGTGGTGTGGGGGCGGCTGTGTGAGGAAGCGTGGAGTGGGGGCCCACCGGGGACTGCTACAGCCTGCAGCGAGCCTTGGAGGGTGGCGAGTTCCTCAGGTGGAGAAGGAAGGACCGTGGCTTGGGTGTCCTTGGAGTCAGGCGTCGGTACTTCCCAAGCTCG